>NC_086097.1:154175296-154775296 GCF_963921235.1 Mobula hypostoma | reverse complement strand
GGCCAGTGCCCATGATTGTCTAAAGACAGCTTAGGTATGTTCATTCTCTATTCTATTCAGAATCATGGCAGTCACTAGCAGCAATTGAGAAGAAATTCTGAACTAACAACAACTATCTTCTCTTTCCCCTAATCGCTTCCTAGCTAGAACTGTTATTGAGTTGTCACCAGCATAAGACATAGGAGCAGAATTAGGTCATTCAGCGCATCGAGTCCACTCCGCTATTTCATCATTGATAGATAGATAGATATACTTTATTGATCCCGAGGGAAACTGGGTAACATTGCTGGTCCTGGATTCCATTCAACCGCATACACCTGCCCTCTCACCTAACCCCTCAATGCTCTGACCACTCAGCATCTAATGCTTTGTTGTTCTTCTGTATCAATCTATTAGGGTAGCAAAGGAGAACGTGGTTTGCCTGGTTCATCTGGTGAAAAGGGAGAACAGGTAACATGTGAATTGCCTTCAATGATAAAACAGTTCTGAGTGATTCATTTCCATTTGGTAAAGGTCCTGTATGTTGTTACAGTGCCACTTTGTAGGTTGTCTCTAAAAATTATGAACTTCAAACACGTAGCTTGATGTGGTTATATTATATTATATACAATATTTACAATAGTCAATAAGGAATACATCTCTATTTTTCATCTTTCAATTCATGTCCAAAATAATCTAAGCTTCTTCCTTTTACAGCTAAAACAGTTATAGGCATAGCTAAGAGCGTGATTATTTTCCTTTGTGATCCCATGGCCAATATTATTTCACTATAATATCATTCAGGTCTGCCTTTCAACCTGCTTTGCACTGCCCACGAAAATATGACAATATTACCGCTTCAGAGAGATGTAAATGATATTGGACTTAGAGAGGTATTGATTTGAAAGGTTGTAAAAGGTAAATAACAGAGAGTCAGATTAAATGGAGGAATGGATCTGTGCTTCTTAATATGATGGATCTTAACTACTCTTATTTCACTATCACCGAGGTTGGATGGTATTGGAATACAAGCAGATAATCATTTAAAAGTCAATCTCAACATCAGCAAAACACAATAACAACAGATTAATTGCATACATTCTGAGGAATATTGAATGAATGTGGTTAATCCCAATAGAGACATATTAAACATGGAGGTCAGCTAATGAATTCAATAGCACATGAGGACCAAATGTGGATTATGCAAAGGAATTTAGATGAGAGAAGGATGGGAACATGACTAGAGTTGGGGATCAGTGTTTGCCTAGTTAGGAGTCTTGTAATTATTGCTCGGGGTAGTGTTCTGAAGGTTTAAGATCGGACAGATGTTAGGTACTTGTATGATTCTGACTGAGATATTAATGACACATAGGCTAGGATTTGGGTGACTGCTGGGTGGTGGAAGGTCAGCCAAGGTGTGGTAAGAGGCGAGTTATTATCATGGAAGTCCTGGAAACGTGAAAACTAGGTCTGTAAATTACTGAAATAACCTAAATAGGATTGGACCTGCTCCATTCAGTGAAACTGAATTTAGGAAATGTAGCAGAATATGCAGCCACTGTTTTATAGATTGTCAAGGAGGCTAAACTTGAAGGTTATCATATCTTTTGATCTTTTTTTACTAAAATATTTTGCTTGCTTTTCTTAGGGTAATCCAGGATTACCAGGGTACCCTGGACCACCTGGTGATCTAGGCCAAGCTGTAAGTCTAACTTTGTGCATGATGTTTAAGTACAGTAAATTTTCAGTGCAGAAAAAAATAATACAATTTCTCTCAGTGATGAATTTAATTTAAACAAAGAAATTAAATCGAGCATCTTCTCAATTGCTTAGGCTTGAGTTTGATTTTCATGTACAGAGTTCAACAAACATAATCTTTTAGCCATTAGAGGATGTGGTTTTGAGGAAGTGGGTATGAATTACCAAAATGATTGCATTATTTGTGAAGGTTGGCTCATTCTGTTAAAAGGGGGAGGCTCAACAGATTTTTAAGTTGGTCAATGCTCTACAAGCAACCCACATCTATTGACCTTCTGTAAAGTATCAACTAATTTAAAGAATATCAAAATGGAAAGTGGTACTGCATCGATAACAAAAATAAGTCAAAACAATTGGAAGAGATTAATGCAACTTGTAAAGTACAAGAGAGTAACAGCAAAATTTGCCAAAATGATCAGTATCATTTGGAAAAACATGTCAGAACATTAATGAAGTTAAAATCTGTGAATGCTGGTAATAAATAAAAAGAGAGAATGCTTGAAATACTCTGCAGTTTATAACCTCCTTATGTGTGACGTAATGACAATTCTTATTAGAGGTTATTTGGGTTTAATGAGGGCACAAATGACAGGATTTCCAAAGTGAAGGTATCAGAACACTTCAGATATCAGGAGCCAAATGACTTTCATCTGAACCGACATACTATGTGTTCTTGATAACCTTATTATTTGTCATACAGTTGTCTGACTTTATACAGGCTCCCCCAAACTTACCAACACCCAACTTATGTGCAGTCAAACATAGGATTGAGCACTTGGGAGCTTGCTGGTATTGATTTTCCAGCTGCTGCAGGGCTGTGGACATCTCCTGCTGTCTGCAAACTCAGTTCAAGACCACCTTTCCAACCTGTGAACCGTTCAAGTTGCAAGCAGCTCACAAGAACGGAACCCTGCCATAGCCTTGGGACAACCTAGTGTTGGGGGTCTATAATAAATATAGCTTGCCGTACATCTTTTGTGATTTGTCATTTGCCTGGATTAGTCCATTCTTTCTGAAAATTGAATGTCAGTGCTTGTCAAGCATTATCATAAAGGGACTACACAAAGACATCTATTTGATTTAGCAATTTGTCCATTTTGGAAATGGTATCAGAGGCACAAACTAAGCTAAATTGTTCTATTCCTTTCAGGGAGCTGATGGTATTCCTGGATCTCCTGGTGCACCAGGTCTACGAGGAGAGAAGGTAAAATTAAGCTTCAGAAATATATGAAAGGAAGTTTAGAAGAAATGTTATGCATTATACACTGGTTCAAATAAAATTCTTATGTCTTTGAAGGATGGTGCAATGCTGTTGATCACATTGCAATCTCATTCAATTCAGGGGCTGGTAAATTATCGCCTATCAGTATGAATGCCACAATCAACCAGCCATTCCAACTGGTTTGCTTTCGAGAAAGGCTAATTTTCTAGAAACAAGCCCATTGACGATGTTCTCATGATAACTTTGCTCCAGACCTCATTAAGGTTTAAGTTCAAATATGGCCCAATAGCTGAATTCCAGGGGTGAAACAGCAGTGACTGACCCATGATACTCTGACAATGTTTGACCAAACGTGACATCAGAAGTGCTGGTAAAATTGAAGTAAGTATACATCGCGGGGAATACTCAAAGTTCATCTGCCTGGAGTGATATTTTCTGCAAAGGTAGGTGGGACATAGGTAGTAGGAAACTTTTCTCCAGAATAGAAGCATCTAAAACTAAAGAACATAATGTTATGGTGATTGATCAGAGGTTTAAAGAGACCTTCGGAAGAATTCTTTCACCCACCCAGCAACCGTTATAACGCACTGCTTGAACGAGAGTTAGAGACAGGTACTCTCAAAGCACTTAAGAATTATCTAGATAGGCACTGGATGAATCTCTTTCTAATTAACTTGTTTGTACATCCTGGGTGGAATGCCAGCTGATTGTGTCAATTGATCTTCTAAGAGATGCAACAAGAAGTTGTTCCCTTTTAATTGCCAGACTTCAGTTCAGAGCAACCAGTTTATCTCCTTCCCCCCAGATTCAGCTTACCAAGTTCTAGACAGTGATTTATACCCATCAAATGGAGGGTTTCACAAGATAATTTTTAGAAATTCCAAACATTCTTTACAGGCCTGAAGTTACCAGCTTGCTCCTGACTACACAGATTTTAAGTTTTGGAGCTTCTGCTTCTGATCAAACTGTTTCAATTGATTAGAGTAGGAGTCACCAACCCGTTGATTGCGATCGACCGGTCAATCTTTGAGACTTTCCCAGTCGATCCTGAAGAAAAATCAAAAATAAATACACAAATACTGTTGTAATGTGAGCATTATAAAAGTAAGTAATACTAATTAGGATAATGGTAATATAGCAATATTTTCGCTAAAAAGCTGTTTGTAAAGAGAGATTGTTTCCGGGTTGCGGGGGTATAGTTCCGTTCTTTCTGCCCAGTGCGCATGTGTGTAGTTCTCCGCCATGCACCGCATTTTCAGCGTAGCCTGTGCTGCATCAAAGTGACCAATCAGATTAGATAAGAGTACAGACTGTCAGAAACATCAATATACGGCAGTGGTCCCCAACCTCCAGGCCGCGAAGCATGCAGTGGTGCAGCGGTAGTCAAGATGCACACAGCACATCTTTAAGAAAAAAAGCCGAAATAAACAAGCTAATTAATTAGGAGCCGTCTGGCACGTAAATGTCATCTCAGATCAGAGGCGACACAATTGGCAATCGCTCGTGATATCCTGATAGCATAGCAGAGGCTCCATGAAAGAAGGCGAAAACATACAAATTCCATCCAGAATGGGAAGAGGAATTTCGATTTACCTTGGTGAAAGACAAGTGTGTATGTATGTTGTGCCACCAAACACAAGCACTGACTAAAAGAGGGAATCTGGAGCGGCACCACAACACCAACCACCAGGAATTTAAAGACACCTAACCCCCAAAGAGCGCAATTCGTGCCTGGAAAGTTGAGCTGATATCGGGGTTGAAGGCCCAGCAATCATTTTCTACAATACATGCTGCTCAAAATAAGGCTGCTATTGAAGCATCATTTCGTGTAAGTCACCTTTTGGCTAAACACAAGAAGCGTTTTACAGATGGCGATTTATTCAAGGAAGCAATGGTCATTACTGCAGAGACTGCTTTTAATGACTTTAAAAACAAAAACGACATCACAACCGCAATACGTAATATACTGCTTGGCCCTGCAACAGTGACAAGGAGGGTAGAGTCACTGTCAGAGGACGTGAATATTTTTCACTACAGTTCGATGAATCCCTGGATGTAATGCACACAGCTCAGCTTGTTGTATTTGTCAGAATGGCTTTCCAGGATTTTACAACAAAGGAGGACTTCCTCACTCTTTTGCAACTAAAGGAAAGAATGAGAGGTGAGGATATTTACAATGAGTTTAAAAAAATATGTCAGTGAAAATGACATCCCCATTCATAAACTGGTGGCAATTACTACTGATGGGGCCAAGCAATGCGCAGTATGCGCGTTGGTTTTATACCACTAAAAGTCAGTGCCTACTTTGGGTCAACTTATCTATGTGAAATTGCATTTTCACAGATGAAAATTATTAAATCTAAGTACAGGAGCTGACTTACTGACAGACACCTCACTAGGGTTGCCAACTTTCTCATTCCCAAATAACGGACAAAAGTAGCAGTCAAATCCCGGGACATTTGCGTTTACCCCGAGAAAGACTACCATGACCGTGAAGTCTTGCACGGGCACCTGTGTGCGCATGCACGTACATGCCGATTTTTTTTATCCTATGAATCTGTTTTGGCTTAATTTTCATTATTTCTACTTTATATAGGCTGTGTATTTATCATACCGTTTCTGGTTTTACTATATGTTAGTGTTATTTTAGGTTTTATGTGTTATTTGGTATGATTTGGTAATTTTTTTGGGTCTGGGAACGCTCAGAATTTTTTTTCATATAAATTAATGGTAATTGCTTCTTCAGCATAAAACATTTCGACACGAAAGGTTTCATAGGAATGTTCTACCTTAGCGAGGGGAATATGGGACAGTTGGCAACCCTACACCTCACAGACTGTCTCAGACTGGCTGTCTGTAGTTATGAGCCAAATTTCAGGGAACTAGTAAAAAGTATTCAGCCCTAGTCATCACACTGCATGCAACAGTCAATTTTTATTCTTTATTTTTCGTGTTGAAATAAAATTAAATAATGAAACTTAGAATTAAAGGTGTGAAGTATTGTAATATTCTTAAAGAAAGACAGCTATGGCCTGTTTGATATGCTAGTTACAGTGTTTTCTTGTTTGAATTAATTTGAAAGTTTGACAAAAGTATTTTGTGTAATTCAAATACAATTCGCCTAAATAAAAGGCCTCAAATTGGAAGTACAATCTGAGCTGTTTTTTCTCTAAACGATTTAGTAAGTAGATCTTGCCTTTCACTGAGGTCGAGGTAGGGGATCTTGGGCTTAAAAAGGTTGGTGACCACTAGATTAGAGCATCAGTGCCAGCTCTTTTTTTTATTAGGTCATTAAAATAGAAATGTCTCTGACTTCCATCTGTTCATTTGGGAATCCCAGTATCAGGTCAACTATAAGGAAAGAGCACAGCATTTGAGGAACTGGAATAATAAATTCAGAGCTTACAATTTAATATTGTTCTTCACAGCTTCGATTAGAGATGGAGTAACACCATCACTAATTATTGTAAGGGTTATTAGAACATTATGATGGAGTGAAGGGGGCAACACCAGTTTTGAGGAAGTTAAGATAAGCCTTTGCATACTCCATGAAGTTTTATGGAGCATCAGGTGTTGCCACTGAAAGGACTTTAATGATGCCCCATAATCAGAGAGACTTTTGGGATTGATTTTCATGGAGTTGGCCTACCAAGTTTACCTCTTTTCTCCTTTAGCAATGCTTCAGCTTTGCCTCAGCAAATGGGACTGATTTTCCTAATCTACGCTCCATGACTGGTGAGCAATCCAGCAAATTATTACAAACATCATGGCTCAAACATAAAAAAGGGAGTAGGACTCTCGCCAGCCATCTCCAGGGAGCTAAAGAAAAGGTTATCATCAAAATGAGAAACAATGCAGCAGAGAGGGGAATGTGACTGCTGAACTCTTGCCCAGAAATCACCGTGTAGTTTGAATCCAGTACTGCAGGTATACTCAAGCCACTGTAAGGCATTGGCTCATTGCTCTCCAGAGAACACAGCATGAGTTTCTGATGTGCCAAGCTGCAGAAAATACTATAAGACCCAGCAGTGAAGTGCAAAATATGGAGTGTATTAAAAACTCAGGTAATCAGACACATCAATATCCTAGGTTGGACCCTTTAATTTATATCAACAAACTGACCTGTAGCGGGATTTTGTTTGCTGGAACTAACTATTGCTCCAATTTTTGGCAGTAAGGCAGCAATCAGTTTGGTACACATTAATGATGTAATCATTTGCATGAATGATGCCAAAATAGTGACAGTTATGCTTTGGTGAACTACATTGTAAGTGTTCAGTACCATGTCACTGACGACAATTTATACTTGAAATAGTTACTGTAGTAAAAGAGAATTTAAATGGCTCCAAATCATGATCTGCAGATGAAAGGTGCAAATGGAAAAATTTCTTGGCAAAAATGCAGATGCTGTAAATTTTGAGATATACACTCAAAATACTAAAGGAACCCTCAGCAGAGTCCCGATGAAGGGCCTTGCCCAAAACATTGATCATTTATTCCCTGACCTGCTGTGTTCCTCCAGCATTTTGTGTGAATAGCCACTCATGCAGTGCTCGTCGTTCAGTATATTTCTGGAAACTTTAAAAACTGTGTTTATCATATTTGAAATATGATATCAAGAGGAGAATGTAACTAAACACAATGTATTGACCAACTGCTGACAAAATATATTGATAATGGTTAAATCTATGAATATTCTCAGGGAAAAGATGGTGCTCCAGGAATCCAAGGTCCACCAGGATTGATAGGACCACCTGTAAGTAATCTTAGTTCTACATTCTGTTTTGAAAGTAATTGAGTTCTACATTCTGTTCTGTAAGTAATGTAGTTCTACTTTCTGTTTTGTAAGTAAATTAGTTCTATATTCTCAAAAATGCTGGTGAATGCAGCAGGCCAGGCAGCATCTACAGGAAGGGGTACAGTCGACATTTCAGGCCAGACCCAAAGCCCAAAACGAAAGCCTGGCCTGCTGCGTTCCACCAGCATTTTTTGCGTGTGTTGCTTGAATTTCCAGCATCTGCAGATTTCCTCGTGTTTGCGTAGTTCTACATTCTGTTTTGTTTCATTCCAACATTACATATATAAAAAATTAGAATTGCTGAGTAGCACATAATGGACAAGGATTTCACACTGTTACAACATAATTTTCACCATGTTTCAAAGAAATCTATTTATATGGTATTTCAATTACATTTCCGGTAGTGCTGTGACGGACGAGCGGGAACAACTCTAAGAAAGTACCAATACTTAACAATTTTCACAACATATGCTGGTGATATTAAACCTGATTCAATACTGGTGGAATCTCAAGAAAATATCTTCCAGAACAGCATGTGATATTAAACTATGATATCCCAAGGTATTCCATTATGTACTTAAGACGAAATGCTGTGTACACAAACAAGAGAAAATCTGCAGATGTTGGAAATCTGAGCAACACACACAAAATGCTGGAGGAACTCAGCAGGCCAGGCAGCATCTATGGAAAAGGGAACAGTCAACATTTCAGGCTGAAACCCTTTGGCAGGACTGAAGAAAAAAGCTGAGTAGATTTAAAGGGTGGGGGCAAGGGAGAGAGAAACACCAAACGGTAGGTGAAACCTGGAGGGGGAGGGATGAAGTAAAGTGCTGGGAAGTTGATTAGTGAAAGCGACAGAAGGCCTTGGGAGAGCAGCAGAGGAAGGCGAAGGGCAGGCAAGGAGATAAGGTGAGAAAGGGAAAAGTGGATGGGAAATGGTGAAGTGGGGAGGGGGTGTTGGGAGGTATTACCAGAAGTTTGTGCAATCAATGTTCATGCCATCAGGTCGGAGGCTACCCAAATGGAATATAAGTGTGGCCTTATCATGCCAGTGGACATTTGCCCTTGCACATCCTCCTCACTACCATTCAGGGCCCTAAACAGTCCTTCCAGGTGAGGCGACACTTCACCCGTGAGTCTGTTGTGGTCATTTACTGTCTTCGGTGTTCCCGGTATGGCCTTCTGTGTATCGGTGAGACCGGATGTAGATTGGGAGACCACCGCCAGGTTTCTACACTCCATCTGCCAGAACAAGCGGGATCTCCCAGTGGCCACTCATTTAACTTCCACTTCCCATTCCCATTCCGATATGTCCATCTATGGCCTCCTATATTTTGTGTGTGATGCTGTGTATGTGTTTGGTGGCATTACTTAAGTAAGGACATGCTTGGATTCAAGGGAGTGCTGGGATGATTCTACTAACATCCAGTGACTGGCAGCTTTGTGGATGAAAAAGCCTTGTTAATGAGAGAGGTCAGAGGAGAATGATCAGACTGGTACAAGCTGACATTAACTCAAATAATCATGCATTATAACAATGGGGTGCAGAAAAGCATCTCTGAATGCACAACATACTGAACCTTGAAGCAAATGGGCTATTGAGCCGAAAACCAAACTACTCACAAATTTCACATCATATGCCAGTGATTCTGATTCTAGGTTCCATTCCTGTAGTTCATAAAGTGGCCACCAAGTGTGTATTACTGTGTGTATTCACCTAAATATATCATCCCACTGCATTCCTTTTCTGCCCCAACTTGACAAGCCCCCTGTACCACTGTAATGTGATCAGTTTGCTCTGGTGCATACAAGATGAAAGAACTGGGTACCTGTTTTATGTGCAAGGACTAAGGTTTCTCCATACTGCCCCACTCTCTGCTCAAAGGTGTTCTCAACACATCCTTGGAAAGAATGTAACATTCTCTCTAACATCGGAATCGCCAATGTGTGGCTGATTAAAGTGGAGAAGGGGCACCTCAGACCCTTCATCGGGTGTACATGAAATCCCAGTGAAGAGCAGAATGAGGTCAGCACCTTACCTGCTCAACCCATCAAGCAGATCTGAATGCACCTGTGACAGAGTTTGTAATTGCACATTGGCCTAATTAGCCACTTAGAACCTTCAGGGGAGGGAAGTTGTCCTCACTCACAATGGACTGCTTTAAAGTAGACTTTGCTTAAATCTAACCTCCCTCTATTTGACTCCATTCTCAGCAACTACTCTTCCATTTCCTACTACAAAGCTTTCCATTTATCTCCTCCTAGATGAGCCTTGTTTTCCCATTCATCTCTAACAAACTCTACTAACTTTGTGAGGCCTGGTGTGTGGAATAAAATCCTTGTGTAATTTCTTTATAGTGAATCCCTATGCAGTGATACCCAATTAGGAATTAGTACACTAGGGCTATTCAGGATAAGACCATACGACATAGGAGAAGAATTAGGCTATTCAGCCCATCAAGTCTGCTCCACCATTCCATCATGGCTGATCCCAGATCCCACTCAACCCCATACACCTGCCTTCTCGCCATATCTTTTGATGCCCTGACTGATCAGGAAACGATCAACTTCTGCCTTAAATATACCCATGGACTTGGCCTCTACTGCAGTCTGTGCCGAGCATTCCATAGACTGAAAAAATGCTTCCTTATTTCTGTTCCAAAAGGTTGCCCCTCAATTTTGAGGCTACGCCCTCTGGTTCTGGATACCACCCTATGGTATGATACATCCTCTCTACATCCACTCTGTCTAGTTCTTTCAATATTCGCAAGGTTTCAATGAGATCCTCCCTCACCCCCTCACATTCTTCTAAATTCTAGTGAGGCCCAAAGCTGTCAAGATCTTCTCGTATATTAATCCATTCATTCCCGGAATCATCCTCGTGAACCTTTGCCAGACTCTCTCCAATGACAAAACATTCTTTCTGAGATATGGGGCCCAAAACCATTGACAATACTTCAAATGTGGCATAACGAGTATCTTATGAAGAATCAGCATTATCTCCTTGCTTTTATATTCTATTCCCCCTTGAAATGAATGCCAACATTGCATTTGCTTTCTTTAACAGAGACTCAACCTGTAAATTAGCCTTCTGAGAGTCTTGCACGAGGACTCCTAAATCCTTCTACACCTCTGATGTTTGAATTTTCTCCCCATTTAGATAATAGTCTGCACTATTGTTCTTTTTACCAAAATACATTGTCATACATTTCCCAACACTCTATTCAATCTGCCACTTTTTTTGCCCATTCTTCCAATTTGTCTAAATCCTGCTGCAATCGTATTGCTTCCTCAGCACTACCTACCCCATCTCCTATCTTCGTATCATCCAGAAACTTTGCCACAAAATCATCAATTTCATTATTTAAATCATCGACAAACAATGTGAAAAGCAGCGGTCCCAATACTAACCCCTAAGGAACACCGTTAGTCACTGGCAACCAACCAGAAAAGGCCCCTTTTATTCCCACTTACTGCCTCCTGCCTGTCAATCATTTCATTTTCTATGTTAGTATCTTTCCTGTAACACAATACGATTTCATCTTGTTAAGCAGCCTCATGTGTGGCACTTTATCAAATGTCTTCTGAAAATTTGGAATACTTTGGAAACTGCTCTAGACAGAAATAAAGATTGTTCTTTGTATGATATTCAGGGACTTCCAGGAAAAAATGGAAAAGATGGTAAACCTGGACGTGCTGGAGAGCCGGTAAGAAGCTAAGACTTTTATCTCACAACATCCAGGTCCAAATTACAAATGTAAAATTCCAATCTTCCTAATGGGGAAATAAAGCAATTTATATACAATCCATCATAAAAGAGTTCAGATCGTGGGTAACATCCTTTTAAAAATTCAGAAATAGAAATTGTATATGTTTGGCATTAAACATTGTTTTATGTAATGTTAATATCAACAAGGAATGTTTAAAAACATTTTATGTCATGGAAAACCATTATTCAACAGTCTCTGCTTTAATGTTTTAGGGGAGGCCAGGTATCCCTGGACCTCCTGGCAGGAATGGACTCCGCGGAATCCCAGTAAGTACTGAATTGTTAATATTAACTCCTACGCCTGCAGTGTATGAGATCCAAGGTACTAATTTTTTATATTGAGGACTCATCTGAATTCATTTCAGATATTGTGCTTTAATTTGGCCAGGCATATGCATTTAAAGCGTATTCCAATTGCGAGATGATAAGATAAGGTAAAATGAGATTAGCTTTATTTGTCACATGAACATACAGTGAAAAACACCGTTTGCGTCAATAACTAAATCAGTCTGACTATGTGCTGGGGCAGCCTGCACGTGTCACCGTGCCTCTGGAGCCAATGTAGCATGCTCACAATTTACTAACCTTAACCCCTACATCTTTCTTGAACATTGGAGGACACACGAGCACCTGGAGGAAATCTGCATGGTCACAGGTGGGGTTGGGGGGAGGGTGGGCAGGGGAGTGGGGTTGGGAGCGTGGGTAAACATGTAAACAGACAGTAGCAGGAATTGAACCCCAATTACCGGCACTATAAAGTGTTATGCTGACTGCTACGTTACTATGCCACCCTCCCCACCTCCGTCCCACAACTGAGACTTTCTCCTTCAGCAATCCAAGTACACCCTGAAATACAGGGACTGGATGATGACTGAACTCAATCATATTTGCTGCCTCCTTAAATATAAAGATTCCGAACATATGAAACACCAAAATATTCTTAGAGACCACCCTTATTGCGTCACAAAGAAGACAAGTAAATTTTTAAAGGGCCTTATTTTGAAGTGCAAGTTTGGACTGTCACAAATAACTATCTGACCCATTACTTCAAAATTTCTTTTACACAGGGTTTTAAAGGCCAGAGGGGTGCAGATGGTTTGATTGGTCCGAGAGTAAGTACTGGAAACATAAAACCCGAAGGCTGAAATATGGAAAATCAGGAAAAACTGTGCATATTACTGATGTAAAAAGTCCTGTATCACACTCAGATGCCCATGCACTTTAGATGGAGTTAGTATTCCCGCAATGTAAATTTTACCCAACGTTCATTTTCTTGCTCATCCAGAAAAGACTAAATATTATTTAACTTGGTTTATAGCATTCCTCAGGCTAGTGGGAAGAATAATAATTAATTAAAAGATTTTGATAAATTCATCATACAGCAGATGGTGGCAATCTGACCTAAAAACAGAAAGCAGTGGAGGTACTCAGAAGAAAAAACAACATCAGAGGCAAAGATATTAGTGTTTAAAGACCTTTTTTAAAGATGGCTTATGTATAGTTAGTAAATTTAAAAGAATAACTGTGCATAGGAAGTTACTTGTTTGGCAATTATCATTGAAATTTTACAAGTTTCAATATTAAGGCAATCATGCTTAACACTGAAGTAATGATTTAAAGAAAGAAATTCTGCCTTTGTGAACAACTAAAGTGTCTGATCTAATACGGTTTTCCAAATAAACGAATAAGAATTCTGATAGAGGGAAGCATGGCATGCCAGATGTATTAAATGTGATAACAACAGTAAGTATCTATTTGCAATGGAGAAGCAGGTGAGAAAGTGCACTATGAGTATTTAAAATGATTTTTTTCCCTTGTATTGGCTTTCTGGCATTGTTTCAATGTGTAGTGCTTTGCCTAAGCATATAGACTTAAACAAGACATTGACCTTTTTTACTTGGTAAGACCCTTTCTGCCACTCTATTGTTGTTGGGAGTCTTGGGAAAATATGTTCAATACCAAATCAGTTCTAGCAATTCTTTTTTTTATTAATTGCCATTGATTCTAATATTTCTGATGTAGAGCCTGTTTTGTTTCAAGATGTGAAAAGACATCTGTCCAGATAAAAAAATAAACCTTCCTGAGCCAAAATGTTGTCATACTAAGTTCAGAAATTATAAGGTGGTGAAGAAGTCCTTTAAAAGTAATTTTCTTTTCTGGCAGGGGGAAACCGGGATGGCCGGGCCACCAGGTCCACCAGGTATACCTGGAAAGGATGTAAGTGTTCAATCAAACAAAACTAGAGTTTTCTTTAATTTAATTAAATATATATTTATATATCACACATGAAACATCATAGCCTTTTGAGAATTTGGCCTCATTCCATGTGCTCTATTTTACCTACAGTGTTAATTATTTTCCTTTGTGTTACAAGACATAATGTAATCATACATTAGCATTTGTCTTATAAATTCCATTTTTCAAAATTATGAACATATTACTTCACGCAAACTAACAAATTTTATAATGAAGGATGGACCTCTAGTGATGGAAATGCATGGCCACCAAAGAAGACAATTAGTAATTGATTCGAAGTTAAAAGTTTGTCAGAACTTTAGCTAGAGATTTGGCCTGCAGCCTGTTTATTTGATAAATAGAAACAGATTGCTAAATGAACATATCTCATTGAAAAACTCCAACTTCACATGCATCAAGAAATGCAAGTTTAAAAATATAGACACAATCTGTGTCTTTCGCAGTTTACTTTTTTCTCAGACAAATTCAACTGCAGCAAATATTATTCCATAATTAAGATTTTTGTGTATTGATTGCAAAAGCTAATTTCCATAACTCAAACAGCTGTAACATAGAAATCACTTGTAAAGCAGAAGATTCATCTAACTCGCACAAAAGCTCAATTTAAGTTGGGTAACATGAAAAAGTAGCAAACAAACAAACAGATCTCTGGACTCTCATCATTACGTAGAATAAACAGTTCTACGAAAATAGACTGAGTATATATTCATTAGGGTTTAGAATAAGAAAACTCAGTGAAACATACAAACTTCTAATAGTGCCTCTCTGGATGCAGGGAGGTTGTTTCCCACACTGAGGGTTTTGAACCAGGTGTCAGTGTCTTGGGATATTGGATAAGACATTTAAGAGTGATACAAGAAAGTATTTTTTCTTGACACAAAGATGTTGTTAACCCTGTGGAATGTTTACCACGGAAAGCTTAACCCTGTCTCTGTAGCCTTCTGTACTCCTACAGTCATTTAATAACGTGCCGTTACTCCAGCAACTGCTGATACATCACCTGTCTCCTAAACACTTCGAGATGTCCTGTGACTTTATTTTGTCTTGTATCAGGCAGAAAGGTATTTGTTGGATATTAATCAATCATCTTGACCCCAGGTTAGCAAAAGCCAGAGAAGGGAAACAAATATCCATCAGTAGTTTTGATCAAAGATTTAAGGAAGTTTGGGTAAGAATATCTGAAATAGAATAAAGATGTGAACTTCTAATACTGTAACTTAGAATCCATGTTTGTTTTTTTGTGGGGGAGGGGGAGGTTAGTAATTCCTATGCCAGTAACTGGTATGAGTACATGCAAATCCTTGACGTCCAAGTTCATCTTTTAGGCAGAAGAATGATCACAATCAATGAGTCAAGTTACTACAGTACCACAATAGATCGGTCTTGGTCTGGTGTCATTGTTCTTTGCAATTCATTACAGCACCAGTGTCATCCAATGAAGTCAAAGTCTGCAAGTTTTTCTTAAGAATCTACAGCAGTCAGGATGCCTGATTCACAGAATGCCAATTTAAAGTGTTATTTCAATAAATATATATTTTTTTCCTTTTAACTGATGTCTTTATAAAATTCTGTTTGTTTTGAAAGTATGTATTTTACAATGGAGCACTGTTTATCTTTTTAGGGAGAACAAGGACCTATGGGATCTCAAGGTCCTCCTGGTTTGAGAGGTGATCAGGTAAGATATAAACACTACCATTACCTGTTGCTTAAAGCCTCAATAAACTGCCTCTGCACATTTCCTTTTTAATTGCCTCCTCTCACCTTAAGTGAATGCCCAGTAGTATTAGATGTTTCAGCCCCTGGAAAAGGATACCAGATGTCTCCTCCATCTATAACTTATTTTTACTTTTATTAACTTCTCTTAGTCTCTGCCACTCCGGAGAAAACTACCCAACCTTCCTATAATGGATGCAATACTCCAGATGCAGCCTAACTGGAGTTTATAAAGCTGCAACAGAGCTTCCAGACTCTTGAGCTCAGTGTGTCAACTATAGGCAATTCGAAACAATAACTAAAGGAACTCTCCCTGTGATGCAGCTATCTGAACCGACCTATACAGTCAGCTTCAGACCTGCAGCATGGGAAAACACCACTCAGATCATTACATCCAAGCTAACAACAGGAATTCTGCAGATGCTGGAAATTCAAGCAACATACATCAAAGTTGCTGGTGAACGCAGCAGGCCAAGCAGCATCTATAGGAAGAGGCGCAGTCGACGTTTCAGGCTGAGACCCTTCGTCAGGACTAACTGAAGGAAGAGTGAGTAAGGGATTTGAAAGCTGGAGGGGGAGGGGGAGATGCAAAATGATAGGAGAAGACAGGAGGGGGAGGGATAGAGCCGAGAGCTGGACAGGTGATAGGCAAACGGGGATACGAGAGGATCATGGGACAGGAGGTCCGGGAAGAAAGACAAGGAGGGGGGGTGACCCAGAGGATGGGCAAGAGGTATATTCAGAGGGACAGACGGAGAAAAAGGAGAGTGAGAGAAAGAATGTGTGCATAAAAATGAGTAACAGATGGGGTACGAGGGGGAGGTGGGGCCTTAGCGGAAGTTAGAGAAGTCAATGTTCATGCCATCAGGTTGGAGGCTACCCAGACGGAATATAAGGTGTTGTTCCTCCGACCTGAGTGTGGCTTCATCTTTACAGTAGAGGAGGCCGTGGATAGACATGTCAGAATGGGAATGGGATGTGAAATTAAAATGTGTGGCCACTGGGAGATCCTGCTTTCTCTGGCGGACAGAGCGTAGATGTTCAGCAAAGCAGTCTCCCAGTCTGCGTCGGGTCTCACCAATATATAAAAGGCCACATCGGGAGCACCGGACGCAGTATATCACCCCAGTCGACTCACAGGTGAAGTGATGCCTCACCTGGAAGGACTGTTTGGGGCCCTGAATGGTGGTAAGGGAGGAAGTGTAAGGGCATGTGTAGCACTTGTTCCGCTTACACGGATAAGTGCCAGGAGGGAGATCAGTGAGGAGGGATGGGGGGGACGAATGTACAAGGGAGTTGTGTAGGGAGCAATCCCTGCGGAATGCAGGGGGGGGGAGGGAAAGATGTGCTTCGTGGTGGGATCCCGTTGGAGGTGGCGGAAGTTACGGAGAATAATATGTTGGACCCGGAGGCTGGTGGGGTGGTAGGTGAGGACCAGGGGAACCCTATTCCTAGTGGGGTGGTGGGAGGATGGAGTGAGAGCAGATGTACGTGAAATGGGGGAGATGCGTTTAAGAGCAGAGTTGATAGTGGAGGAAGGGAAGCCCCTTTCTTTAAAAAATGAAGACATCTCCCTCGTCCTAGAATGAAAAGCCTCATCCTGAGAGCAGATGCGGCGGAGACGGAGGAATTGCGAGAAGGGGATGGCGTTTTTGCAAGAGACAGGGTGAGAAGAGGAATAGTCCAGATAGCTGTGAGAGTCAGTAGGCTTATAGTAGACATCAGTGGATAAGCTGTCTCCAGAGACAGAGACAGAAAGATCTAGAAAGGGGAGGGAGGTGTCGGAAATGGACCAGGTAAACTTGAGGGCAGGGTGAAAGTTGGAGGCAAAGTTAATAAAGTCAACGAGTTCTGCATGCGTGCAGGAAGCAGCGCCAATGCAGTCGTCGATGTAGCGAAGGAAAAGTGGGGGACAGATACCAGAATAGGCACGGAACATAGATTGTTCCACAAACTCAACAAAAAGGCAGGCATAGCTAGGACCCATACGGGTGCCCATAGCTACACCTTTAGTTTGGAGGAAATGGGAGGAGCAAAAGGAGAACTTATTAAGAGTAAGGACTAATTCCGCTAGACGGAGCAGAGTGGTGGTAGAGGGGAACTAATTAGATCTGGAATCCAAAAAGAAGCGTAGAGCTTTGAGACCTTCCTGATGGGGGATGGAAGTATATAAGGACTGGACATCCATGGTGAAAATAAAGCAGTGGGGGCCAGGGAACTTAAAACCATCGAAAAGTTTAAGAGCGTGAGAAGTGTCGTGAGAGCATCCTGCAGGAGAGTGAACCCGCAGAAAGCATCCAGCCCAGACAGGGTACCTGGCTGAGCACTAGAGACCTGTGTCAATCAACAGGCTGGAATGTTTATCAATACCTTCAGGAGTTGAGGTACCCACCCGTCTCAAGTAGGCTTCAATTATACCGGTGCCTAAAAAGAACCTGGTGACCTGCCTCACTGACTATCATCCAGTTGCACATACATGTACAATGATGAAGTGCTTTGACAGGTTGGTGATGAAGAAATCAACACTTATCTGAGCAGTGACTTAGATCTGCTGCAATTTGCCTACCATCACAATAGATCAACAGCAGATCTGATTTCATTGGCTCTTCACTCAACCCTGGAACATATGGACAGTGAAGTTGCATACATTCATTGACTACAGCTCTGCATTCAATATGATGATCCCCTTAAAACTCATCAGTAAGCTTCAAGTCCTAGGCCTCAATACTTCCCTCTGCAACTGGATCCTCAAATTCCTCACTTGTAGACCACAGTCAGTTAGGATTGGCAACAATATCTCCTCCACAATCACCATCAGAAAAGGAGAACCACAAGGCTGTGTGCTTAGCCTTCTGCTCTATGCACTTTATACTTAAAACAGTGAGGCTATTCACGATTCCAGTGTCATATACAAGTTTGCTGATAACACCACTGTTTTTGGCTGTATCAAATATGGTGATGAATTGGCAAATTTATTTATTATTTATTTATTCATTCATTCATTGAGATACAGTGTAGAATCATCCCTTCCAGCCCTTTGAGCCACGCAGCCCAGCACCCCCTCAATTTAAGACCATAAGATATAGGAGCAGAAGTAGGTCATTTGGCCCATCAAGTCTGTTCCGCCATTCAATCATGGGCTGATTCAATTCTTCCAGTCATCCCCACACCACTGCCTTCTCCCCATACCCTTTGATGCTCTGGCTAATCAAGAACCTATATATCTCTGCCTTAAATGCATCCAATGACTTGGCCTCCACAGCTGCTCATGGCAATAAATTCCCCAGATTTACCATCCTCTGACTAAAGTGATTTCTCCACAACTCTGTTCTAAATGGATGTCCCTCAATCCTGAAGTGGTGCCCTCTTGTCCTAGACTCCCCTACCATGGGAAATAACTTTGCCATATCTAATCTGTTCAGGCCTTTTAACACTCAGATTTAATCCTACCTAATCAGGGACAATTTACAATTCACAACTAACCTACCAACTGGTACGTTTTTGGACTGTGGGAGGAAACTGGAGCACCTGGAGGAAACCTACGCAGTCACAGGGAGGAGTAGGAGATAAACCTGGCTCGCTGGTACTGTAAAGCATTGTGCTAATCACTACGAGGGAGACTAAAAATTTGACTGAATAGTGCCGCAACAACACCCTCTCACTCAATGGCAACAAGACCAAGGAGCTGATTAATGACTTCAGAATAAGAAAACCAAAGGTCCATGAGCCAGTCGTCAGCAGGTCATTAGAGGCAATGAGGGTCAGCAACTTCAAATTTTTCAGTATTATCATTTCAGAGGATCTGTTCTGAGTCCAGCACTTAAGTGTCCTTATTAACATAGCACAACAGAACCTCTACTTTTTTGGAAGTTTGTGAAGACTTGACATGACATCTAAAACTTTGTCAAGCTTCTATAGATGTGTGGTGGAGAGCATATTAACTGGTTGCATCATGGCCTGGTGTGGAAACAACAATGCCCTTGAACGGAAAAGCCGACAGAAGTAGTGGATACAACCCAGTGTATCATGGGTAAAACCCTCCTTATCAATGAGCACATCTACAAGGAGCACTGTTGCAGGAAAGCAGCATTCATCGTCAGGGATCCCCACCATCCGAGCCATGCTCTCTTCTTGCTGCTGCCATTAGAAAGGAAGTACAGGAGACTTGGGACGCACAACGCCAGGTTCAGGAATAGTTATTACCCTTCAACCATCAGGCTATCGGACCAGAAGGGGTAATTTCAATCAACTTCACTCACCCCATCGCTGAACTGTTCTCACACCTATGGACTCACTTTCAAGGACAATTCATCTCATGTTCTCATATTTATCACTTATTTATCTATTTATTTAATTATTTATTGTTTGCTTGCTTGTTTGTTTGTTTATTAGTCTTTCTCTCTTTTTTCCCTCTTTTTTATTGCAAAGTTTATTGTCTTTTGCATATTAGGAGTTCGTCAGTCTTGTGGGATATGGTCTTTCATTAATTCTACTGTGTTTCTTGTATCTACTGTGAACACCCACAAGAGATGAATCTCAGGATTATACTGTGTATGGTGACATATATGTACAGTATGTTGATAATAAACTTACTTTGAACTTTGAAATAACGTGTGTAATTCTTTACAGGGTAAACCTGGCCCTTCTGGACCTGAAGGAAAGCCCGGTGAACCAGGTCTACCGGTAGGTCCCACAGTTAACAATAAATAGAAGAAAAATGTGCATTGTGCAGTTGGGTTTTGGGAAGTGATGGGGGGTGGGAGAATGGTTGATGAAAATAAATATGTGCATTTTTCTGTAGGGATGGAAGAGTGAATTCTGCTTGTTTTGAATGCATGTATTTTACAAAGGGTATTGTTTATTGGATGCGTTATTTGATTAAGCTTCACCAACTGGTGATCAGATCACGGAAACTTATAATGTTCCATTAAAAACAAAAAGACTTCTCAAAAAGACTGAATGATTCAAAAGATTGAACGGTTGTATGTTAGGAGACTAGACATTAATAAGTATCCATTATTAGTATAATTATTTTTAACGTTGGTATCATTAATTTTAATATGTTCAGTTTTTGATTATTTCATGAGTGCTACAGGTTTGGTTTCTAATCTATGCTTTGTGAACCAAACTGTCATGTTAATGAAACTATCATTGTTGATGGCAGTGTCCATGGACAACAGAGACAGAAAATTCAAATGGCTCTCCTGTGCAGACTTCCTAGTAGACACACCTTTTAATTTTGTTTTGGTGAGGATAGAGTCAACTTTAACAGTAATAACTTCATCATCAACACCTGCTAGAAAGAAACAACTTATTTAGAAAAGAGAAGAAAGATATGAAAAATTAAAAGCAAACATTTTGTAATCATGCAGTGAGCCAAGATTTCAAAATTGTGCCCTTTTTTCATTCATGTTATAAAACAAATTTTTTTTGTGTTAAGTAACCCTCTTCATAAAGTACTTTGTCTATGCCAAAAACATGAATTTTGTACTGATTAATTGACTTATCTACTTTTATCTTATTTTAGAGATTAAACTAGTATTATTAGAAATTATTAGAAATTACTGTATTATTAGAAATTATTTTGAATTTTAGGGACCAAAGGGTTCAAAAGGATCAAATGGAGATCCAGGGTTTCCAGGAGTTCTAGGGCTACCAGGATCTCGTGTGAGTATCATTCGTTTTATTCCATTCTCAAAACTGAATGGTTCTGTTAAAAAATGTAAGGAACAGAAGCAAGAATGGTGAGCTATCTTGCATTTCAAGCCTGTTCTGACGATAATATAAATCATAGCTGATTTGCCAGCTCATCCATCCTTTCGCTGTATATCTGGACATAATGGCTCGACTCACACAGCCTTCTGGTGAAGATAACTTGAAGTTCCTCCTTATTGCATTCTTAAGTAATCTACTACTGATTCTGAATGCCATAACCCCTGATTATAGATTTCTCAGCAGAACATTCTTCCTGGATCCAACCTGCAAGATCTTTAATTTTCAGTGAGATATGTCATTCTTCTAAACTCAAGAGAATGTAGACCCAATCTGCTCAATATCTCATCAAGCAAAGAAAAAAATTGCCATCTTTGGAATCATTCTAGTGAATTTTCCCTGCACCCTTTACAAGGCAAACATATCCTCTTTTGGATAAGGCAGCTAAACTGTAGACAATGCTTCATGTGCATTTTCACCAACAGCCAATATAATTACTACAAGATATATTTACTCCACTTTTATAACAAAGACCCACATACCATTTGTCTTGAGTTAATTGTGACTTGTGAACAAAAACACATACTGTAAGTGCCACTGAACATCAAAATTAAAATCTTCTACATTTACAAAATATTCCGCTCTCCTACTTTCCAACCAAAATGACTCTGCTCAATCTTCTTATTGCCTTTAAAGTGTTCTACTTTGACATGCTTTATTACAGCATTTCCCTGTTACTGTCATTAGGCTAACAAAGGAATAGTTCTCTGTATTCTTTCTTCTTCCTTACATACTAGGATGACAATTGCTATCCACTCATGAGAACTAGGAAAGAGAGAAGTCACCCTGATCCTTTCAATCACTTAAATATTAATTGGAATATTCTGTTCAAATCTGGCCACATAATTAAAACAAGGACATGAAAGCATTGGAGAGAGTCCAAAAAAGACTTCCTTAGTTCCTAGGATGAGGGACTAAAATTACATGCAACAAACAATCTGCTGGAGGAACTCAGCACATCAGACAACATCTATGGGCAGACAGTAATTCTCCCATTTTGGATTGAAACCCTGCATTGGAACTGATGCAGAGTTTCAACCTTAAACTCACCAGTTCTGATTCAGGTTTTCCACTCAGAAGATTGTCAATTCCTTTTCTCCCACAGGTGCCGCCTAACCCACTGAGTTCTTCTAGTAGGTTGTTATTGCTCCAGAACCTAGCCTCTGCAGTCTCTTGTGTATTCACTAAAGTTACAAGGATTGGGTAGAGTGAGTGAGTGAGTGTATTTTCTGGTAGATATGAATTGATGAAATGTTAAGAACTAGAGGACATGAAGTGTAAGATAAAAGGGAAGATTATTAAGAACAAGAGTGACCTATTTTTAACACGGCATGTATTTAGATTCTCAAACTCACTGCCTGCAGATGTGATGGAGGGAGGTTCCATTGTGGTCTTCCAGAAGGAATTGGATAATTATATGGTGAGAAATAAATTACAAGCCGAAGGGAAAGGAGCTTGCAGTGGAACTATTGAATTTGGCCTGCTGCACCTTTAATCAGTTTGTGGTTGTTCTGATGGTGACCTTAATTGCACATTCCTGTTTAGCCACAGTAACTTTTCGTCCCCTTGCTTATCAAGTATTCATCTATTTCTGGAGACATAAGAGAGGTAGATGCTGGAATATGGAACAAGAAATCAAACTGCTGCAAGGCAAAAGAGCCTCATAAGCTTTCACTATCACACTTAAACTACACTTAAAATAACCAGAAACTGTAGAGCACTTGTTTCCCATCACAACTTGATCATAATTTCACTACATGTATTGTAACAATTTACATTTCCTAAAGACAAAGATAAACAACTATTTTTGTTTTGAATGACCAATTAAAATCCTAACCATGGAGACACAAGAGATTGCAGGTGTTGGAATCTGGAGCAAATTCTAACCATAATTTAAATCATTCACAAATGTTCCCTATTCCTCACTCCGACCATTTACCTCTTTTCACCTGCCTATTCCTTCCCCCAGATTCCTTCCTCCTTCTCATTCTTCTATTGCTCACTCTCCTCTCCTGTCCGATTCCTTCTTCTCCAGCCCTTGTCCTTTTATGCTCACCTGGCTTCACCCATTACCTTTCAGCTAGCATTCTTGCCCTCCTCCACCTTTTTATTCTGAAATCTTCCCCTTTCCTTCTCAGAAGGGTTTTGGTCCAAAATATTGATTTATTCATTTCCATAGATGCTGCCTGACCAGCTGAGTTCCTCCAGCACTTTGTGTGTGTGTTGCTTTAGATTTCCTGCATCTGTCGACTTTGTCGTGTTTATATTTAAATCATTCAGTCAGTTGGAGGTTGTTGTGGATAGTGTGGAGGGCTGTCAGAGGTTACAGCGGGACATTGATAGGATGCAAAACTGGGCTGAGAAGTGGCAGATGAAGATCAACCCAGATAAATGTGAGGTGGTTCATTTTGGTAGGTCAAATATGTTGACAGAATATAGTATTAATGGTAAGACTCTGGGCAGTGTGGAGGATCAGACAGATCCTGGGGTCTGAGTCCATAGGACACTCAAAGCTGCTGTGCAGGTTGACTCTGTGGTTAAGAAAGCATACAGTGCATTGGCCTTCATCAATCGTGGGATTGTGTTTAGGAGTCGAGAGGTAATGTTGCAGCTGTATAGGACCCTGGTCAGACCCCACTTGGAGTACTGTGCTCAGTTCTGGTCGCCTCACTACAGGAAGGATGTGGAAACCAGAGAAAGGGTACAGAGGAGTTTTACAAGGATGTTCCCAGACTGGGAAGCATGCCTTATGAAAACAGGTTGAGTGAACTCAGCCTTTTCTCCTTGGAGCAATGGAGGGTGAGAGGTGACCTGACAGAGGTGTATAAGATGATGAGAGGTATTGATCGTGTGGATAGTCAGAGGCTTTTTCCCAGGGCTGAAACAGCTAGCACGAGAGGGCACAGTTTTAAGGTGCTTGGAAGAAGGTATAGAGGAGGTGTCTGGGGTAAGTTTTTTGTGCAGAGAGTGGTGAGTGCATGGAACGGGCTGCCGGTGACGGTGGTGGAGACAGATACGATAGGGTCTTTTGAGAAACTCCTGGACCGGTACATGGAGCTCAGAAAAATGAAGGGCTATGGGTAACCCTAGGTCATTTCTAAGTTAAGTACATGTTCGGCACAGCTTTGTGGGCCGAAGGGCCTGTATTGTGCTGTAGGTTTTCTATGTTTCTATGACAGGCTGTTTCTAAGACTTCTCAATATACAAATATTGCATCTTAAATTATTTGATTTTTCACAACAATACTGTTCATCCACACTCTACATGGAATTTTCAGGATTGTAATCTCCATTTAAACCTCTTATGAACTTTATTTCAAGAAATTGGGTTACACACATTCTTATTGTATTAGATATACAGTATGCTAAATGTATGCTAACGCCAAATCAGAAGTTACTATAATCTGTAATGTTCTGATTTAAAAAGGAGTTATTGTTGTAAAAAATACTTAAAGCAAACCTGGATGATTCACATATTCTGCTGCTTTCGAGTTGACAGTGGCAGTAATGAGATTTGTACTTGACCCATGTGAAATAGTTAGGGCTGTTAAGGTGATCTGTCCATCACGGTCTCATGAAGCATTGAAAGGAAGCAAGGGAAATGGGCTTGATGTGGCCTGAGAGCATAAATCACTCCCCATGGGGATCCTGCAATCCACGACTGCAGTGGCTGATGTATTAAAGGAACTATAACCAAGGGCTGCTGGTAATGAAATAAAAATTATGGAAAATCATATTTTGATTTCAGTGATTCAACTCAAGTATTTCAAGTAATAAAAAAATCATTGTACTTTTTGATATTTATTGATAACACAGATCATAAATATTAAAGTTTTGAATTTACTTTTGCTGATACATTTGGGGTGGCATGATAGCACCGTGGTTAGTGCAATGCTGCAATGCTATTACAACACCAGCTGTATTCAATTCCTTCGCTGTCTGAAGGAGTTTCTGTTTTCTCCATGTGACCACGTGGGTTTCCTCTGGGTGCTCGGCTTTCCTTCCACATTCCAAAGACATGCGGGTTCGGAGGTTGATTGGTTACATTGGTGTAATTTGGTGGCACAAGCTCTTCAACCTGTTATGTGCTGTATCTTTTAAAAAAAATAAAACAAGTAAATAATACGTACTGAAATGGAAAGTGCAGGTGTGTGTTTTTATTTTACTCATTCTTACTTTAAATTATTTTTTCTCCTAAACATGTTTTAATATTTACAAAGTTTTAATTGTCGCTGATTATTATGTGCATGTTGAACTGGTGGATTGAGAGGCATGAGATTGAATATAATTTTATTAAATGATAGATTAACCTTGAAAAGGCAACTGGTTTCATAGAGCTGTAGAGTGCAGAAATGGGTCTTTTGGTCCTTTATTCATCAGTATCAGGTTTATCATCACTGATAGATATCATGAAATTTGTTGGTTTTTGGCAGCAGTACAGTGCAAGACACAAAAAATTACTACGTTGTTATAATAATAAATAAATAATGTGAAAGCTATTGTTTTTGTCCATGTATATTAATATCATTTGGCCAGATTAGAACCATATCCTTCTATGCCTTACTTATTTAAATGTCTGTCTAAATGCCTCTTAAATGTAAGATCCTTACTCCTGTTTATCTGTTTGTCACCCAATATTTCCTTCCCTTCTATCTTGCCTTTATAGCTATACATACTAATTATATACTTCCATGAACAGGGTCCTCCAGGAGAGACAGGAGCTCCAGGCAAGACAGTAAGTCATACATTCTGCATTTCCTTTCATTTTCTAATAGAAATCACCTCTTCATAGTTATTATTTACCTTGTACTGAACTAAACAATAGACCATATCACTTCACTGTTTCATGGATGCTTTACTTCTTTAATCAGGGATATCCTGGCAAACCTGGTGAACAGGGGTCCAAAGGAGAAAGGGTAAGTGATTCTGTCTGGAAGATAAATGATCTATTTCAAGACCTTGAGTACTAAATAAAATGATGGTTCTTATCAAAGACCCCTCAAAAGAGAATGGTCAATATAAAAACATCAAAATAAAGGTATGTTATAGTCAAAGCCAATTCCATAAAGACCAAATATCAGTCAGAAACTTGTATGCTCTCAGTAGCCAAGTACTGTTTCAGTTTACTTATTTATTCCTCAAAATACTGAGGTAACATTCAGTTCAGTTTTAATAAGCAAGTAGGTGCATAGTTTGTTGGCCTTGAGGCATGGGCAAAGATTTCTGTAATTAACTTCTGGGTTTGTGCACCAGCTAAGCTGAATGTAGATGAGAAAATATGGCTGGAAAAAAACTCGCTATTTACAAAACCAATCATTTTTCATTCCTAATCCAAGGTCTCAATCTGAAATGTTGACCATTTCTTTCCTTCCACAGCTCCTGTTTGATTCACTGAGTTCTTCCAGTAGTTTAATTTTGATCCATTTTCATTCCATTGGAATTTACAGAAAACAGTGTCAGATTCTGTAAAAGGTGTCAAAAGCAAAAGACACTAACAAATAAATTTGTATTTCCAGATCCCTGCCCATGATTGGTTAACTTCTTAATAGATATAAACTTAATTCATAACTCAACATTCACAACACTCTGGAGGAACTCAGCAGGTCGGGCAGCATCCGTGGAAATGATCAGTTAACGTTACGGGCTATACATGGCCTCCTCTACAGCCATGATGAGGCTAAACTGAGGCTGGAGGAGCAACACCTCATATATTGTCTAGGTAGTCTCCAGCCCCTTGGTATGAACATAGAATTCTCTAACTTCCAGTAATTCCCTCCTCCTCCCTTTCCCTATCCCTACCACCTCCCTCATGGTTCCGCCTCCTTCTACTACCCATTGTGTTTTCCCCTATTCCGTCTTCACCTTTCCTGCCTATTACCTCCTTGCTTCCCCTCCCCCACCCCTTTATCTTTCCCCTTACTGGTTTTTCACCTGGAACCTACCACCCTCCCCACCCCCCCCACCTTCTTTATAGGACCTCTGCCCCTTCCCTTTTCAGTCTCTGGCCTGAAGGTTCTGGCCTGAAACGTTGACTGATCATTTCCACAGATGCTGCCTGACCTGCTGAGTTCCTCCAGCGTGTTGTGAGTGTTGCTTTGAACCCAGCATCTGCAGAGTATTTTGTGTTATTAATTCAGAACTCAACTGACACCAGTAGAGGTAGTTAACAATACCTTAGTAAGCAGTATATTTGCTGTGAAATATATTGAGTCATCATGATAAAGGAATGTTTCCTTTATTTATCTTCCAGCTTGATGCATTTATGATTTTATTAGAAATTGAGATTATTAGAAATTGATGCATTTATGATTTTATTAGAAATTGAGATTCAAGTTTCATGAACTTGAATCTTCCAATCAAGTCCATGAAACAGACTTATTTAAGTTTGGCAAATAACTTGTTAAATAGGTTTTTCCGAAAAAATGATGAAAAATGTTTTTAAAAAGTCCTTTATTTTTGAAGGATGTTATTACTGCTTCATTATGATTTTCTTTCTTTTGAACAGGGTGACCGGGGTTTTAAAGGTGAAAAAGGAAACCAGGGTGAGAAAGGACAATCTGGTGATCCAGGCCTCCCAGGAATAAAAGGACATACTGGAATAATGGGTCCAACTGGGCCTCCTGGAGAACGAGGTCCAACTGGCCCACCAGGTCAACCAGGTTCTCCTGGCTTACCTGGGGAAAGAGTAAGTAACTTAAAAGTGATTATCAACCTTGTCATTAAAGTCAGTTAGAATTGTCAAGAAATGAAAAGATTTCTTCAGACTTGGAACCACTACACCATACAATCAGAATATATAGAAGCAGAATTAGGCCTTTCAGCTCATAGAATCTGCTTCATTATTCAGTCATAGCTGATTTTCAATCCATTCTCCTGCCCTCTCACTGTACCCCTTCACCCCCAAACTAATCAACAACTTGTCATTATCTGCCTTTAATACTCCGAATAACTTGGCCTCCATAACCCTCTATAGCCATATTCCATCAAGTCACTACCCTCTGGCAGAAGGGCCAATTCAATTGATGACTAGATAAAGGAGGTGAGGGTGAGGAAATTAACAGGATTCCTGCCTTCAACCGTTATCCAGTGACCTTTTGCACTAGAATCCTTGTGCCATTCTGCTGTATTGCACCTGTTGTATTTATTACTACCGTCTACTGGTTACTCTGTGAGCTTCTCATGAGGAAGGAATTTCAAAACGCAGTGATGTAAATGACAATAAGCTAATCTGAGTCATTCAGTACAAGACCTGCTGCTCTTCAAGTATATGTCCAGGTAGTTATTTATATATTTTTTTATTTTATTTATTTAGAGATATAGTGTCAAACATGCCCTTTTGGCCTAACGAGCCATGCTGCCCAGCAACCCACCTGTTTAACCATAGCCCAAACACAGGACAATTTATAATGACCAATTAGCTTGCTAACCGATATGTCTTTGGACTGTGGGAGGCACCTAGAAGAAACATACACAGTCATGGGAAGAATGTACAAACTCCATACAGGATGGTGCTGGAACTGAATTCCAAACTGTTTCCACTGAGCTGTATTAACGTCATACTAACCGCTACACATCCGTGACACCTCCTAATGTGAAGAGGGCTTCTGCTTCTGCTACCCTTTCAGACCCTGCTACCCATTAAGTGAAATAGCTATTATAGATCTTCCTCTAAATCTATATCACTTTTTTTAATCTGGTCTGCTAAGGGAAACTGTCCCTTATTATTTTTTTTCGATCTGGGCCTCTTATCATTTTATATGTCTTAGTGAAGACTCCCTGCAACTACTTCTTTTCCAAAGCAATGGAATCTTTCCTTATGGCTACAATCTTTCATTCCCGTCAACATTCCTGTAGTCTTGTACGCTGCCCTAACCAGAGAGTTGGAACTCTGCTTCATTTTCAGTCTTCCTTGTTTTCTATTTTGGACTTGATAATTTTAGAAACTTAAGAGTTATTTAGTGTGATCAAACCACCAGCGCACAAGAGGTAAAGGAAAGAATTTAGATATGTGCTTTTTTACATCTTTTCTGTTTATTTAAAATTTCTTGTCTTCGCTCCTGGCATCTAATGTCAGGTGGCAAAAATCATGTCAGATGAACAGTTTTGCAGAACTCCCTCTCCGACCAGACAGTGACATATCGTGGTGATGTTTTCCTTAGGGTGAGCCACCTTCATCTGAGTATTTGAGAAGACTTATAAGGGAAGAGCTGTCGAAGCAGCTTGATGGTAGGTTACACTTCATATTTCTGTAATTACTGTGCTCCACGTGCTTAAGAATAGAAGTCTGGTGCCAACTTTCAACCTAATCTCAAGCAATAAGGAGAAATTCTTCTTTCTCTAACTATGGTAAATTTGTTTGGGCACTCTCAATTGCCTAAACTGTTAGGTTCAAAACAATCCTATCATTTCAAAAGAATTGATTATTTTAGAGCACATAGAAGAACAATAAAATTTTAAAAGCACAAACAATGAGTGTGCATTTCTGAAGGTTAGACTGGAATGTAAATCTCAAAAGGGAAATAAAATCTCCAAATACATACAGAGCATTCTGTACAAATCTGAAACAAAGTCCGAAAATGTTCACACTCAAAGTGCATCATCAGAAGAACAATTGCTCAAGTTTAGATTTTCGACAGGATGAAGGCCACAAAGCTCATTTGCTTTCTTCACAGATGCTGCCTAATCTGTTGGCTATTTCCTTGGTTTACAGCTTTACTCAGTTTGTGCCAAGCCTGATGAGGCTAGTAAGGTGGAAACATTTGTGAGCTAAGTTGCTTATAAAAACATCAATGAAGAAATGTTATGCATTTAATAAAGATTGAAATGCAATAAACCACTTGAATACTATTTAATTCTGTTGTGAAATCCATGTTCCCTCAATATGATATTAAACTCTGATAATGATTTCAGTTTAGTCGTAAGAGATGGAGAGAGAGAATATGAATCAGACAACAGTGATATAGCTGGGGACTGATACTCTTTTTCTATTAAGTTCCAGTAACATTGTTTCAAATATATTCAATTTACAGAAATAAAATCACATATGCTGGAAATCTGAAACAACAGGAGAAAATTCGGGATACATTACGTTTAAAAATTCTTCACTGTCTTCTTTCAGTGAATGCCACTGTCACCTGTATTATTCAATCTGTCTTGGTGTCCCGCTAATCACATTGATTCCATTTGTTCCCTCTACCTCTCCATCTTCTCTGCAAATTAATTTGATTTCTAATTTTGGTTTTGATTAAAATTTTGGTTAAAATGTTAACGCTATTTCTTTCTCCATAGATGTTGGCTGATCTGCTGAGTTTTGCTGGCATTTTTTATTTTTGTTATTATTAAAAAAAAACTCTGTGGATGTCATGATCAAATCTACAGTTATGCAACTAGACTGCATGTATCAATATACCTCCTGCATACAATGATAAACTAAACTGCAGAACCTTTGTTAAAAAAAAATGTGAAAATGCTTTTGCCATGTCAATGAGTTATTTAAAAAAATACTTTGCTCATTTTGTTTTCAGCTCGGTTGTCCTATCTCATGTCTCAGTTTCAACCAGTTTCCGTTAAGTCAACACCTGGAAAGCCAGGGCCTCCTGGTCCACAAGGGAATGATGGATTTCCAGGGAGACCTGGTGTTCCAGGGGAACCTGGCCCACCCGGAGAACAAGGTCTGGAGGGAGCCAGAGGACCAGTAGGTCCAAAAGGTACAGACATGTTTCATTTTAAACCATGATCTTAATTAGAACTTATTCAAAGTCACTTGATTGAACCAGTTTTATGAGAAAAATCCTGATTTACTTATTAATCATTTCTTGGTATCTGTGAAATGATTGAGACTATGACTTACAAATTCAAATGCATTTGTATCATCATATACATTACGACTTTCCATTCAGTTCTGAAGGAAATGTGCTCACTGAAGAGGTAATTTTGATACAGCAAATCATAAACACAAGAAATTCTGCAGGCACTGGAAATCCAGAGCAACACAGACAACATGTTGAAAGACGTCAGCAGGTCAAGCAGTGTCTATGGAGGGAAATAAACAGTCACAATTTTGGACTGAGACCTTCACCAGGACTGGGAAAGAAGGTGTCAGAATCCAAAACAAGACATTGAGGGAGGGGAAAGAGTAAAAGCTGGTGGGTGATAAGTGAAACCAGATGAGGGGGAAGTTGGATGGGTGGGGGGGGGGTGAAATGAGAGGCTAGGAGGTGATAGGTGGTGAAGGGCTGCAGAGAAGAAATCTAACAGGACAAGACAGTGGACCAGTGAAGAAAGGGAAGGGGGAAGGGAACCAGAGGGAGGTGATAGGCAGATGAGGAGAAGAGATGGAGTAACTAGAATGAGGAATGGAAAAAGAAAGACGGGGAGGCTGGAGAAATCACTGGAAGTTAGAGCTACTGATGTTCATGCCATCAGGTTAGAGGCTACCCGGATGGAATATGAGGTGGTGTTCTTCCAGCCTAAGTTTGGCCTCGTAACGGCAGTAAATAGGGCAATTATTTTCATCCTGGTTCCAATGTCTCAAAGGATCGAGAAGCAAATTCAGTTGTAACGTTCCAAAAAGATTTTTTTTCATATATCGTAAAGGAAATGTAGAGCAATGAAGAAATTTCAGAGCCATGAAGAAAGAACAAAGCTGTGGGACTAATTTAGTGTCCCCTTTAAAAACAGCTGTCACTATGGCAGGGAGAAGAATGATTATGACAAAAAACTGATGTAATATAAAAAGTCACAGACTTTTATGAGTGTATCAAAAGGAAGTGAATGGCAAGAGCAAGTGTGGGACCACTGGAGACTATGCAATAACATGAAACAAGGAAACAATAACTAGATTACATCAATATTTCACAGCAATTTTCACAACACTGCAAATATCCCAAATAGTTCTAACAGACAAGTTTCAAATATTGTGAAAGAACTACCACAAAGGGCAAGGCATGAGAAAAACTAGTGGGACTAGAAGTAGACAAATAGCCAGGTCCTCATAACTTGGTTACCAATGGTTTTAAAGGACATGTCTGCAGAGATGGTGGAACCATTGATTAATTATTTACAGGACTCCCTGAATGTAGAAAAACACAAATTGGAAGACCACAGATGTGATTCCTTTATTCAAGAGAGGGGTAGACAGAAACCAGGGAACTGTAGGTTAGGTCTGTTGATTGGTTGCATCACAGCCTGGTATGGAAACAACAATTCCCTTGAATGGAAAAGCCTTCAATAAGTACTGTATATGGCCCAGTCCATCACCGGTAAAGCCTCCCCTCCTTTGAGAACATCTACATGGAGCACTGTCATAGGAAAGCAGAATCCATCATCAAGGATCCCTATCATACAGGCCATGCTCTCTTCTCACTGCTGCCATCAGGAAGAAGGTACAGGAGCCTCAGGATTCACACCACCAGGTTCAGAAACAGGTATTAACCCTCAACCATCAGGCTCTCGAAACTGGGGATAATTTCACTCAACTTCTATCGCCCCATCACTGGAAATGTTCCAATAACATATGGACTCACTCTCAAGGACTCTCTATATCATGTTCTCAATATGTATTACTTATTTATTGTTATTTCTTTTCTTCTGTATTTTCATAGTTTGGTATCTTTTATACATTGGTTGTTTGTCCATCCTGTAGAGTGTGGTCTTTCATTGATTTTATTGTTTTTCTTGTACTTTGAATGACCACAAGAAAATGAATCTCAATGTTGTTTGTGGTGACATACAGTATTTGTACTTTGATAATAAATGTACTTTGAACTTGAACTTTATTAGCCTAACATCTGTTGTAAGTAAAATGTTGGAGTCTATAATTAAGGAAGAAGTAGGTGAGCTTTAATGCAATTAAATCAGGTCAATGTGGTTTTAAAACTGATTAATCATGTTTAACAAATTTGCTAAAAATCTTTGAGATGTGACAGAGTCAATTAAGAGAAATCAATATTTTCAGAAGTCATTTGACTTGGTGTTTTGTAAAAGGCTGTTGCACTTAAGGTATAAAGTGAAATAGGTTATCTAAACAGAGAGTCAGAATAAAAAGGGTATGTTTCAGGCTGGATGTATGTAACTAGTAAAGAACCCTGACGATCAGTTCTTGGCCTTGAATGATTTATAATTTATGTTAATAACCTGAAAGAAGGGGCAGCATTTAAAGTGTCCTGGTTTGCGATGACTTGAAAATAGGCAGGAGGGCATGTTGTGTTGAAAATGAAAGGATGCTGCAACTGGATATAGAAAGGTTAAATGAATGAGCAAAGAAATGGTACATGATGTTTAATGTGGGAAAATGAAAAGTTGTGCATTTTAGTAAAAAGAACCTAAAGGCACCTTATTAGTCAGAAAGATTGTGGATGAGTGAAGTACAAAAGGATTTAAGTTTTCTTGTGCAAGAACTGCAGAAGTTTAGCAGGCAACTACAGCAAGTAGTTGGAAAGGCAAATAGCACATTTACCTTTATTGAAGAGAATTGGAGTTTAGAAATACTGAAGGGGATTGTTATTGCTATTGTAGAAAGTACTGGTGATAATACAGCCAAGACTACTGTGGATCATTTTGGTCTGCTTATTTAAGAAAAATATGTATTGAGGCTGTCCAAAGGGGATTCAAGGAGCTAATTCCTGGATGCAAGAGTTATAAGCAGCGAAAGAAATAAGATGTATATTCTTTGGAGTCGAGTAGAGTTGAAATATATAACATCCTTCTGGAGCATTTCAAGGTAGATGTTGAAATGCTTCCACTAGTGGGTGTATCTTGAACATGGAGAAAATGCTACAAGATTAGGGAGATCCCCACCGATCTCCCTCCTGGCACTTATCCTTGTAAGCGGAACAAATGCTACACATGCCCTTACACTTCCTCCCTTACCACCATTCAGGGCCCCAGACAGTCCTTCCAGGTGAGGCGACACTTCACCTGTGAGTCGGCTGGGGTGATATTCTGCATCCGGTGCTCCCGATGTGGCCTTCTATATATTGGCTGGGAGATCATTTCACTGAACACCTACGCTCTGTCCGCCAGAGAAAGCAGGATCTCCCAGTGGCCACATATTTTAATTCCACGTCCCATTCCCATTCTGATATGTCTATCCACAGCCTCCTCTACTGTGAAGATGAAGCCACACTCAGGTTGGAGGAACAACATCTTATATTCCGTCTGGGTAGCCTCCAACCTGATGGCATGAACATTGACTTCTCAAACTTCTGCTAATGCCCCACCTTCCCCTCATACCCCATCCGTTATTTATTTATATACACACACATTCTTTTTCTCTCTCTCTCCTTTTTCTCCTTCTGTCCCTCTCACTATACCCCTTTCCCATCCTCTGGGTTTCCCCCCCCTTCCCCCTTTTCTTTCTCCCTGGGCCTCCTGTCCCATGATCCTCTCATATCCCTTTTGCCAATCAACTGTCCAGCTCTTGGCTCCATCCCTCCCCCTCCTGTCTTCTCCTATCATTTTGGATCTCCCCCTCCCCCTCCCACTTTCAAATCTCTTACTAGCTCTTCTTTCAGTTAGTCCTGACAAAGGGTCGCGGCCCAAAACGTTTACTGTATCTCTTCCTAGAGATGCTGCCTGGCCTGCTGCGTTCACCAGCAACTTTGATGTGTGTTGTTTGAATTTCCAGCATCTGCAGGTTTCCTCGTGTTTGCAAGATTAGGGAGCAAGCATTTAAAACTGATAGTGGTGATTCTTTGGAATTCTACCAAGAAAATGTGAACACTAGATCAGTGGGGTACTTACAGGGGAGGTAGATAAATTTTTGAAAGATCAAGGAATTGAGAATTGTGGGGAATTGATGCAGAAGTGGAGATGAGGCCAGGGGCTAATCATATTGAATGTTGTGGCCGGCTCAGAGTTCCAACTGGTCTGCTCTTGCGCCTATTTTTTAATATTCTTATATTCTTGTATTGGTCAAACATTAAGAGATCCATCAATGTAGCTAATTTGATTTGCTTTACATGATCTACCTTTTTTCACAAACACATCTTTGACATTTTATCTGTCACCTCTACCTTGTAATAACTGCTTCAATGTTATGTGCAGGTGATAAAGGTGAAAAAGGTGAACCAGGAGCAATGGGCATTGGACAGAGGGGTGATCCTGGCCTGCCAGGCCCTCCAGGTAAGAAATGCATTATTCCATTTCTTTAAAGTTGTTATATATTGTAAATATGGTTTGAAATTAGTGGAAGTTATAATAATTGAAATTAGGATTGTGGATCTGCTTTTTTAGGCAATGTGTGTTGCAGAACTTAATCTGGGGTTTGAAGGTAATGGGAGAATAAAGTACGATCAGTGCAAAGTTAATGTAAGTGGATTCTTGATGGTTAGCTAGGGACTTCATTAAATTATACTATGATTTTCCAGAAGCAAATTCACTCTGGGCAGCGTCATGTGAATCTCCATGAGATCATAAAGCAGAAGAGCAGAATTAAGCCAATCATGGCTGATTTATTTTCTCTCTCGACCCCTTCTCCTGCCTTCTCCCCATAGCCATTGACATGCTTACTAATAAGGTGCCATCAACTTCTGTTTTAAATATACTTTAAATATATCTCCTTTGCAGGCATTTCAGTGCTTAAATATCTCTGATAATACTCATAAGCAGAACACTATGGTCTGACAAAAGTACTGGATTATTTTTGAATGAATGTCAGTTCCTTTGGTACATACTCTATTATATTGACTACACCATTATTCTTCCAATTAGATTTGTTATTTGCACCTCTGCCTTGGTTAGGCACATTGAGTATGTCATAGTTTCCAGCTCTTTCAAAGTGTTTTTTTTACGCTGCTATTTAAAAATGCATAATCTTCCTTCTTTTGTTCAAATCTTCACACATCTGAAATAACCAGCAATTATACATTGTATTTCATAATTATAGGCATCGCTGGAACACCTGGCTATGGAAAAGATGGACTGCCTGGTACTCCAGGACCACAAGGAGAGCCCGGCCAACCTGGCATTGCTGGCGCACAGGGACCGCGTGGGCAGAATGGAGTCTGTGACCTGGCACAGTGTGCTCTCTATGCAAGCCTGGCCAGTCGGCCATCCAATCAAAAAGGACCTTAAATCACGATGCGAAGGATTAGAAAAAATTGAAGGATTGAGGCTGTTGGCTTGAAATACAATAACAATTAGCAGCCTAAACAAAGATCACTCCAAATACACTTGCTGCTGGCCAGGTGTGCTTTGATGCAAGTTCCTGTTCTTTCACTGGAGATTTGGACTGGATCCTAGCCATTAAGCACACAAATCTTCCTTATGAAGATCTGCACCAGCTCTTAATTGTGACTTAACTGTGTGGTTTTAAAGCTTTCTAACTATACATATTTTCCAATTCTGCAGCTATTTTCCACCAGATTTTCATCTCAACTACACAGCAATCTCGTGTGACATATATGGTGCAATTTACTATTTCTGGATTATTCAATTGTGCTTGATTTCAGTGTCGTGAATATATAGTATATGAAGTAGAAGTACCACCAAATGTGTTGAATTCCACGTAAAATATTTAAAAGAAAATACCTCTTCCACTCACCCTAAAAGGTTATCCATCAAACCTCCACTTCAAAAGAGTATCCTGCCCTTTGCACCTAAAAATTCATTTCTGATCAGTAGCACTAAATCTGTTATACAGCATCATCCACACAATATGTTCTCACTCCAAAATTTATTTGAATAATGTCAATGAAACTGAATTTTAAAGGCAGAGTACAATGTGTTGACATTGACTATATAACACGTTCAGCAGGGATAAATGTCAAAGCATGTGCTTTTTATATCCATTTCCCAAATCAGCCATCCTGTTCATCTTCACACTGTCACTTTATTTCCCATTTTTTTCCAAGCATTTGGATGAGCAAAAAGTTGCTCCTCATTTCTCCTCTTTGAATTGGGAAAGAAAAAATACAAATTGTGGGCCAGATCTTTATAAATGCATTACAGCAGCTGCATATTAGCAAAGGTCATTAAATATTCATTTATTTGAATTTTAGGTGAGAGGCTTAATGATCCAAGCAGTTACTTGTTTCCTAATTGGACTGCAGGAGACAGTAATTTTAAAAAAAATGTAAATATGTTATTTTAAACAAAGAGAAATAATATTTGTCCTGGGTATATAGCTGTTCTACATGAGTAGTTAGTTTAAATTGTTCCACATCAACATCAGCAAGCTGCCTTTCCCCAAATACCATCCACTGCTCTCCAGCAAAATGTTGATGAAGTGCAATTTGCTGTAAGCTTTTAGGTTTCAAAGTATGGCAGCAAGTTGTGGCCTTGACCTACTTCTAGCCCACTTAATCCATACGGTACCATTGATCACCTTAAGGCCAAGAGCATTCTGGCATTCATTCAACACATGTGAGCAGGTTAGCCAAACACAATTCTGCCTTTAAATATATTCCACACAAAATAGTGCGATTTATTTCTCTTGCCCTTTATAAGCAATTACATATTGTTCCACTCTTAATATATCTCATTTGAGATTCACTTTCTCAGGACAGATGGGATCTATATAGCTTGCTGCTTAACTATGTATTTAGAGATTAAGCCTCTTAATCATGTAAATAAACAGTTTTTTTAAATCAAAGAATAATATCAGTATTAGGAAGGATAAGCACAAAAGCAAATGTATTTTGAACAAATATTACCAGAATCTATTAATTAAATAATCATTTTGAATCGCCTCACACCATACCTCAAATAGGTAACATAAAATATAAATAATTTGGCCAATTCTTTCCAGTCCATTTTCTCCACATAACTAGAACGGTGCTGTGCCTCTACCACCACTCACCTACTACCTTATTCAAGGACTCATCTGGAGGCATACAAAAATGCAACTGTGCTTCTTAATATATGCCCTGCTTTAAATATTGAATCTAGGGGCAACTATTCAGTTACCACGTTTAACATTTAGGGTTCAACAAAAGAGAGAATAAAGGGAATAAATAATGGATTCTTGGGCAAGTGCTTCTGGGCTATACCCATCTATATCTTCCATTATATCAGGAAGTTCTAGCCAGAAGTCCTTCCTGTCTCGAAGTGACCTACAGCTGTGATAATACTTTATGTGCCATTAATGTATGTTTTTTTAAACTCCATTAATTTGATTTACAATTTTAAATATTAAGTAATGCACAATTGCCTTTTGAGGTTTTTAACATTTAGGAGGTTCCTAGTCCAATATATCTAATTTGATATTACTTCACATGACATGGTAGTGCAATGAGTATGACATAGGCTTATTTATTACTGAGGTATCGTGAAAAGGAATTGTAAATATTCCATTAAGTAATATCGCTACATACATAGCTACCACAGTATAATTCAAAGTGATCTAGAAAGTATACTGAAATGTTACTGTGTTCTAACTTGTAGCAAGAAGGTGGTTGTAGTATGAAGCGGTTAATTGCAACAAAAGTCATGATGGAGTAATATCAGACTGGGTGTAAAACTGATGAGCTGCCAAGGGTCCATCAGAGTCCTGGGAATGGGCCAATGGTACTGTGGAAAAATACTGATAAAACAAAATATTATAGTCACATTTTAAATATATTAATAGATTCTAAATCATTACCTAAGTAAAAATACTCAACAGTATGAATTGATCTTAGATAAATAATTGATACCCTTGATTGAATTCCCAGACATAGCAGTTGATATCCTTTCAGAAATTCGAAAAATTTTTCTTTGGAGAACTTTTACCACATGGATAACTGATATACAAGACTGTGCCATTGCCTACCTAGTGGAATATAATAAAAAAGAATATAGATCTATATTTACAATTAGAAGAAATATGCTTTAATTAACTTACTTGGATTGGATAAATTTACAGTCAAATGTCTGTATTATTGAGGCAACAGTTAATAGAACTATGAATGTCTTTCAAAACATAAAGCTCTCAAAGGTGATATATTTTTCCTAAAGAAAATCTGAATTTCGTATCAACCCTAAATGAAAACTTTTATGTATTGGGTACATTCACATCTTTTGTGTGTAAGTATTATGCTACAAAATACCAAAGTAGTGAGTAAAGTTTTCCAAAAAGGGATTAAAGAAAAACCATATTCTGTGCAATCTCCTATGTCATGCATCTTTTGATGTTGTTTTCAGTGGCCCAGCACCACAAGAAAGACTTGTAAGCCAATGTTTTTCTTTTGCTGTTGGGAGCGACTGACTAGTGTGTTGTTGGGTGTTTTATTGCATGACTCATTGAATGTCTTTCCCATTAGAGTTAAGGATGAGATTTTCTTTATGTTTCCAAGTTTGTCCTGGCTTTATAAGTGGACTGGTTCCATTTCTTGTTTGATTTGCATTTGATTTGTAGACACAGGACAGTTGTCAATGAACAGTGCTCTTCACAGCTTAATTCTGTGATAGAATTCTGTGTTACAAAGTTATGAATATTTTGTGCTTGTACTTTGTTTCTTTGACTTCTTAATTGTTCTGGTTTCCATGGTGCTCCTTTGACTCAAATAAACTTTTAATAATGATTCCAAAGGCCTTAAAGCTGCTCTCGACTACCCCACCCCCTCCATTGTTTCTTCCTATATATATAAGTTTTAGACAATAACTGAGAAAAACTGCTTAATGTACTTCATCTTTGCATTTTTATCAACCTATTTTAAATACCTATGTTGGATAAAGTAAATGGTAGACATAGTGATAAAATTATCTCCTTTTATTTTCTTATGATATTCAGAGACAGATTAAGCATGGAGCTTTAACAATTGAATAGGTTTGCAGATGCTCAGCGCTGTATTCAATCTTCCTGTTCACACTCTGTCATTGCCTCCTGACATAACTGATTGGAAATGTTAGAAACATGAGTGTTTTACATGCAGATGGAGATTGCTTATGGTGTAACTGTTAAGTTTTTTTAAAAGCTTGCTTTATTACTGTACTTTGTGAGATTTGCAACAATTTAAAGAACGTTGATCTGCGAAGGAAGATCACTTCAACAGTATAGTTCCTTCTGCTTATCACGGATTGGGATGTTTTTTTCCGATGAAACTCATGGAGCTACTCCTTGAACATGATTGTAGAATTATTATTTAAGTATGTACATTTATGTGTATAAAATATAGAGCATGAATGTTAAGTGTTGTGTTGTCAATATATTATTAATGCATAAGCTATTTCTTTAAAACAAAATTTAACATTGGATGGGATGAGGGGATGTAGAACAGTTTCAAACATGTCCAGTGGCCCAATCAAATTGGGAGCAACTCACAGGTCCATGAGTGAGATTTACAAAGGGGCATTTGCAGGTTTTCAGCATCTTTCCAGTGGCCAAATCGAATCAGAAGCAAAAGAGAAGCAACCCACGGGTCCATGAGTGAAATTTAAAAAAGAGAGTTCACAGGCTTTCACTCCTTTCCAGCCACCCAATCAAATCGGGATTAAGAGAAGAGGCAACTGGTAGGGTAGATAACTAAGGAGGTACATTTCTACGAAGTTTCTTCTTCATCTGTTAGTTGTATTCATTGTGTGAGATGTGGGAATTCTTGAGAAAGGCATTGGTGAGGCGTCACTTGGAGTGTTGTGAGTAGTTTTGGGCCCCCTTATCTGAGAAAGGATGTGCTGAAACTGGAGAGGGTTCAATGGAGATTCATAAAAATGATTCTGGGATTGAAAGGCTAGTCCATTGAGTCTGCTCCACCATTCAATCATGGAATGAAATTCAGTCACTTGCCAGGGGAGACATAGAATCAGGAGACGTAGAGTCAGTATGGATAGAACTGAGAAACTGTAAGGGCAAAAAGACCCTGATGGGAGTTATCTACAGGCCCCCAAACAGTAGCCTGGATATAGGGTGCAAGAAAGGGAGTTTGTGGAATGCCTCAGAGATGGATTCTTAGAGCAGCTTGTATTAGAGCCTACCAGGGAGAAGGCAATTCTGGATTTAGTGTTGTGTAATGAGCCAGATTTGATAAGGGAACTCGAGGTAAAGGAGCCATTAGGAGGTAGTAACCATAATATGATAAGTTTTAATCTACAATTTGAGAGGGAGAAGGGAAGATCGGAAGTGTCAGTATTACAGTTGAACAAAGGGGACTATGGACCCATGAGGGAGGAGCTGGCCAAAGTTGACTGGAAAGACAACTTAGCAGGGATGACAGTGGAATAACAATGGCAGGTATTTCTGGGAATAATACAGAGGGTGCAGGATCAGTTCATTCCAAAGAGGAAGAAAGATTCTAAGGGAAGTAAGTAGCGACCGTGGATGTCAAGGGAAGTCAAGGACAGTATAAAAATAAAAGAGAGGAAGTATAACATAGCAAGGATGAGCGGGAAGCCAGAGGATTGGGAGACTTTTAAGGAGCAACAGAAGATAAATAAAAAGGCAATACGGGGGGAAAAGATGAGGTACGAAGGTAAGCTAGCCAAGCATATAAAGGAGGATAGTAAAAGCTTCTTTAGGTATGTGAAGAGGAAAAAATTAGTTAAGACCAAAGTTGGGCCCTTGACAGAAACGGGTGAAATTATTATGGGGAACAAGGAAATGGCAGACAAACTGAACAGGTACTTTGGATCTATTTTCACTAGGGAAGACACAAACAATCTCCCAGATGTAGTAGTGGCCAGAGGACCTAGGGTAACAGAGGAAGTGAAGGAAATTCGCATCAGGCAGAAAATGGTGTTGGGTAAACTGATGGGACTGAAGGCTGATAAATCCCCAGGGCCTGATGGTCTGCATCCCAGGGTACTTAAGGAGGTGGCTCTAGAAATCATGGACGCATTGGTAATCATTATCCAATGTTCTACAGATTCAGGATCAGTTCCTGCGGATCGGAGGGTAGCTAATCTTATCCCACTTTTTAAGAAAGGAGGGAGAGAGAAAACAGGCGATTAAGACCAGTTAGTCTGACATCAGTGGTGGGGAAGATGCTGGAATCAATTATAAAAGGTGAAATAGCGGCATATTTGGATAGCAGTAGCAGGATAGGTCCGAGTTAGCATGGATTTACGAAGGGGAAATCATGCTTGACTAATCTTCTGGAATTTTTTGAGAATGTAACTATGAAAATGGACATGGGTAGTGTACCTGGACTTTCAGAAAGCCTTTGATAAGGTCCCACGTAGGAGGTTAGTGGGCAAAATTAGAGCAAATGGTATTGGGGGTAGGGTCCTGACATGGATAGAAAATTGGTTGGCAGACAGGAAACAAAGAGTAGGGATTCTCACAACACGCTGGAGGAACTCAGCAGGTCGGTTAGCATCCGTGGAAACGATCAGTGGACGTTTCGGGCTGGACCCCTTCGTCCTGACTAAGGGTTCCGGCCCGAAACGTTGACTGATCATTTCCACGGGCGCTGCCCGACCTGCTGAGTTCCTCCAGCGTGTTGTGGGTGTTGCTTTGACCCCAGCATCTGCAGATTATTTTGTGTTAAAGAGTAGGGATTAATGGGTCCTTTACAGAATGGCAGGCAGTGACTAGTGGGGTACCACAAGGCTCAGTGCTGGGACCGCAGCTATTTACAATATACATTAATGATTTAGATGAAGGGATTAAAAGTAAAATTAGCAAATTTGCAGATGACACAAAGCTGGGTGGCAGTGTGAAATGTGAGGAGGATGTTATGAGAATGCAGGGTGATTTGGACAGGTTGGGTGAGTGGGCAGATGCAGTTTAATGTGGATAGATATGAGGTTATCCACTTTGGTGGCAAGAACAGAAAGGCAGATTACTATCTGAATGATGTCAATTTAGGAAAAGGGGAAGTACAACAAAATCTAGGTGTCCTTGTTCATCAGTCACTGAAAGTAAATATGCAGGTGCAGCAGGCAGTGAAGAAAGCTAATGGCATGTTGGCCTTCATAACAAGGGGAGTTGAGTATAGGAGCAAAGAGGTCCTTCTGCAGTTGTACAGAGCCCTGGTGAGACCACACCTGGAGTATTGTGTACAGTTTTGGTCTCCAGATCTGAGGAAGGACATTCTAGCTATTGAGGGAGTGCAGCGTAGGTTCACGAGGTTAATTCCCGGGATGGCGGGACTGTCATATGTTGAAAGATTGGAGCGACTGGGATTGTAAACACTGGAATTTAGAAGGATGAGAGGGAATCTGATTGAAACATATAAGATTATCAAGGGATTGGACACGCTAGAGGCAGGAAACATGTTCCCGATGTTGGGGGAGTCCAGAACTGGAGGCCACAGTTTAAGAATAAGGGGTAGACCATTTAGAACGGAGTTAAGGAAAATCTTTTTCACACAGATGTTTGTGGTTCTGTGTAATGCTCTGCCTCAGAAGGCAGTGGAGGCCAATTCTCTGGATTCTTTCAAGAAAGAGTTAGAAAGAGCTCTTAAAGATAGCGGAGTCAAGGGATATGGGGAGAAGGCAGGAAAAGAGTACTGACTGTGGATGATCAGCCATGATCACAGTGGATGGTGGTGCTGGCTCGAAGGGCTGAATGGCCTACTCCTGCACCTATTGTCTATTGACATGGGTTAATCCAATTCTTCCAGTCATCCCCATTCCCCTGCCTTCTCCCCATACCCTTTGATGGCCCGGCTAATCAAGAACATATCTATCTCTGCCTTAAATGCACCCAATGACTTGGCCTCCACAGCTGCTCATGGCAACAAATGGCACAGAATTACCACCCTCTGACTAAAATAATTTCTCTGCGTCTCTATTCCAAGTGGACATCCTTCAATCCTGAAGTTGTGCCCTCTTGTCTGAGACTCCCCTACCATGGGAAATAACTTCGCCATATCTAATCTGTTCAGGTCCTTTAACATGCAGAATGTTTCTATGAGATCTCCCCTCATTCTCCTGAACTCCAGGGAATACAGCCCAAGAGCTGCCAGATGCTCCTCATACAGTAACCCTTTCATTCCTGGAATCATTCTCGTGAACCTTCTCTGAACCCTCTCCAATGTCAGTATATTCTTTCTAAAATAAGGAGCCCAAAACTGCACACAATACTGCAAATGTGGTCTCACGAGTGCTTAATAGAGCCTCAACATCACATCCATGTTCTTATATTCTATACCTCTATAAATGAATGCCAACATTGCAATCGCCTTCTCTACCACCGACTCATTCTAGACACTAACCTTTAGGGTATCCTGCACAAGGACTCCCAAGTGCCTTTGCGTCTCTGCATTTTGAATTCTCTCCCCATCTAAATAACAGTTTGCCCATTTATTTCTTACACCAAAGTGCATGACCATACACTTTCCAACATTGTTTTTCATTTGCCACTTCTTCCCCCATTGCCCTAAACTATCTAAATCCCTCTGCAGGCTCTCTGTTTCCTCAACACTACCCACTTCTCCACCTATCTTTGTATCATCGGCAAACTGAGCCACAAATCCGTTAACTCCATAGTCCAAATCATTCACATACATCGTAAAAAGCAGCAGTCCCAACACTAACCCCTGTGGAACTCCACTGGTAACTGGCAGCCTGCCAGAAAAGGATCCCTTTATTCCTACTTTCTGTTTTCTGCCAATCGGCCAGTGCTCCATCCATGCTAGTAACTTCCTTGTAATTCCATGGGGTCTTATCTTACTAAGCAGCCTCATGTGCAGCACTCTGTCAAAGGCATTCTGAAAGTCCAAATATACCACATCTACTGCATCTCCTTTGTCTACCCTGCTTATAATTTCCTCAAAAAATTGCAGCAGGTTAGTCAGGCAGGATTTTCCTTTCAGGAAACCATGCTGGCTTTGGCCTATCTTGTCATGTGCCTCCAGGTACTCCGTAATCTCATCCCTAACAATCAATTCCAACAACTTCCCAACCACTGATGTCAGGCTAAAAGATATATAGTTTCCTTTCTGCTGCCTCCCACCCTTCTTAAATAGCGGAGTAACATTTGCAATTTTCCAGTCATCCAGTAAAATGCCAGAATCTATCGATTCTTGACAGATTATCATTTATGCCTCCGCAATCTCTCTAGCTACTTCGTTCAGAACCCGAGAGTGCGTTCCATCAGGTCCAGGATACTTATCCACCCTCAGACCATTAAGTTTCCCGAGCACCTTCTCTGTTGTAATTTTCACTGCACATACTTCACTTTCCTGACAGTCTTGAATGTCTGGTATACTGCAGCTGTCTTCCACTGTGAAGACTGATGCAAAATACGCATTCAGTTCCTCTGCCATCTCTGCGTCTCAAATTACAATATCTGCAGCGTCATTTTCTATTGGTCCTATACCTACCCTCAGCTCTCTTTACAAACCCCATGTCCAGAAAAGTTGGGATATTTTCCAAAATGCAATAAAAACAAAAATCTGTGATATGTTAATTCACGTGAACCTTTATTTAACTGACAAAAGTACAAAGAAAAGATTTTCAATAGTTTTACTGACCAACTTATTTGTATTTTGTAACCATACACAAATTTAGAATTTGATGGCTGCAACACACTCAACAAAAGTTGGGACAGAGACATGTTTACCATTGTGTTACATCACCTTTCCTTTTAATAACTCTTTTTAATCGTTTTGGAACTGAGGATACTGATTGTAGTAGATTTGCAATTGGAAATTTTGTCCATTCTTGCTTGATATAAGACTTCAGCTGCTCAACAGTCCGTGGTCTCCGTTGTCTGATTCTCCTCTTCATGATGTGCCATGCATTTTCAATAGGAGATAGATCTGGACTGGCAGCAGGCCAGTCAAGCACACGCACTCTGTGTCTACAAAGCCACGCTGTTGTAGCCCGTGCAGAATGTAGTCTGGCATTGTCCTGCTGAAATAAGCATGGATGTCCCAGGAAGAGACGTCGCCTTGATGGCAACATATGTCTCTCTAAAATCCTAATATACGCCTCAGAGTCAATGGTACCTTCACATACATGTAATTCACCCATGCCGTGGGCACTGATGCACCCCCATACCATCACAGATGCTGGCTTTTGCACCTTTCATTGATAACAATCTGGATGGTTGTTTTCATCTTTGGCACGGAGAACTCGATGCCCGTTTTTTCCGAAAACTAATTGAAATGTGGACTCATCTGACCCCAGCACACGGTTCCACAGTCTTTCGGTCCATCTGAGATGAGCTCGGGCCCAGAGAACTCACCGGTGTTTCTGCATAGAGTTGATGTATGGCTTCCTCCTTGCGTAATACAGTTTCAAGTTGCATTTCTGGATGCAGTGACGGACTGTGTTGAGTGACAATGGTTTTCCGAAGTATTCCCGAGCCCAGGTGGCTATAATTGTCACAGTAGCATGACGGTTTCTTAGGCAGTGCCGCCTGAGGGCTCGAAGATCAAGCGCATTCAACAGTGGTTTCCGACCTTGCCCTTTACGCACTGAGGTGTCTCTGAATTCTCTGAATCTTTTCACAATATTATGTACTGTAGATTTTGAAAGACCTAAATTCTCTGCAATCTTGCGTTGAGAAATGTTCCTTTTGAACTGACTAACAATTCTCTCACGAATTTTGGCACAAAGGGGTGAGCCACGACCCATCCTTGCTTGCAAAGACTGAGCCTTTGATGGTCGCTACTTTTATACCCAGTCATGATACCTCACCTGCTACCAATTAGCCTGCTTAATGTGGAGTCTTCCAAACCGGTGTTACTTGAATATTCTGTGCACTTTTCAATTTTATTTTAACTCTGTCCCAACTTTTGTTGAGTGTGTTGCAGCCATCAAATTCTAAACTTGTGTATATTTACAAAATACAATTAAGTTGGTCAGTAAAACTATTGAAAATCTTTTCTTTGTACTTTTGTCAGTTAAATAAAGGTTCACGTGAATTAACATATCACAGATTTTTGTTTTTATTGCATTTTGGAAAATATTCCAACTTTTCTGGAAATGGAGTTTGTACTTAAAAAAAAGCTTTTAGTATCTTCTTTGATATTAGTTGCTAGCTTCATTTCATAATTCATCTTTTCCTTCCTAAGGACTTTCTTAGTTTCCTTCTGCAAATTTTTAAAAGCTTCCCAATTTTCTATCTTCCCACTAGCTCTGGCTTCCTTGTCTGCCCTCTCTTTTGCTTTTACTTTGGCTCTAACTTCACTTGTCAGCCACGGTTCTTCCATTCAAAATTTTCTTATTTGGAATATATCTATCTTGCACTTCCCTCATTTTTTAAAGAAACTCCAACCATTGCTGCTCTGCTGTCCTTCCTGCTGGAGTTTCTTTCCAGTCAGCCTTGGCCAGTCCCTTCTCACGCCATTGTAATTTCCTCTATTCCACAGAAATACCAACACATTGGAATTTAGTTTCTCTTCAAATTTCAAAGTGAACTTGATCATATTGTGATCACTGTTCCCTAAGGGTTCCTTAACCTTAAGGTCTCTTATCATCGCTGGATCATTGCACAACACTCAATCCAGCACAGCCGATCCTCCTGTGGGCTCAACAACAAGCTGTTCTAAAAAGCCATCCCCTAGACATTCTACAAAGTCTCTCTCTTGAGGTCCAGTACTGGCCTGGTTTTCCCAATCCACTTTCATGTTAAAATCCCAAATAATTATCATGACATTGCTCTTCAGACACACTTTTTCAATCTCCTGTTATAATGTGTAATCCAAATTCCAGCTACTGTTTGGAGGCCTGTATACAACTGCCATTAGGGTCCTTTTACCCTTGCCATTTCTTAACTCAACCCATAAAGACTCTACACATTCTGATCCTATGTCATCCCTTTCTAACAATTTAACATTATTTCTTATACACAAGGCCACGCCACCCCCTCTGACTACTAACCTGTCTTTCCAAAGCACCATATATTCTTGGACGTTCAGCTCCCAGTGGAAACCATCCTTTAGCCAAATTTCAGAGATGGCCACAACGTCACACTTGCCAATCTGTAGCTGAATTTCAAGATTGTCCATTTTATTTCTTATGCTGTGTGCATTCAAATATAACACTTTCTGTCCAGTATTTGTTGCTTTTTGATTTAATTGCAGCATGCCTTTATATGAGGAGCATTTGATGGCTCTGGGCCTGTACTCACTGGAATTCAGAAGAATGAGGGGGGATCTCATTGAAACCTATCGAATGTTGGAAGGCCTCAATAGAGAGGATATTTCCTGTGGTGGGGGAAGTCTAGGATCAGAGGACACATCCTCAGAATAGAACAGAGTCCATTCAGAATGGAGATGAAGAGGAATTTTTCAGCTAGGGAGTGGAAAAGCTTTGGAATTCACTGCCCCCTGTGGAGACCAGGTCATTAGCTGTATTTAAGGCAGATTGATGGATTCTTGATAAGTCATGGTATGAAAGGTTACAGGAAGAAGGCAGGAGAATGGGGTTGAGAGGAAAATGGATCAGCCATGATCAAGTGGTGGAACAGACTCGATAGTCTATGAGCTAATTTTGCTCCTATGCCTTATGGTCTTCTATTAGTTAGGTAGGGATGGGGTTACATAGTAACATATCACGTGTCACTCTTTTCTAACTAAAATCCAGCTTGCTAACATTCTCATTCTCATCATGAATATGGGCAGCTCAAAATTCATAACCTCATGCATTTGGCATCTGATGATATTGTTAAAATCCCTCTGTAGATCTAAGGTAACATGGTTCTGCGCCATACATTCAATATAACAGTTTAATTCATGGTCCTCAACAGAACCCTGTACTTATATGCTTAAGTAGTAATTATTAGCTATCTGGAGTGTTGTGTGTAACCTCATGTAACACAAACTATACGTGATTAAAATAACCCAAACTGGACCATTTTGAAATGCAGTGCCTATCCAGTCAGGCTAACTCTACACCTTATTCTTTTGTGCTTAGTCAAAGTATTAGTTGTCTTCCTGGCCCAGCTAAAGTACTTCTGTAGCATCCCAACTATCCTCAGAATTACATCTATTTTTTTCAAGACACCCAGGTTCACTGTAATCTTGCTGAAAGGAGGCGGGGAGGTATTGTTATTAAAGGAAGATACCAGAGCAGTGCTGAATCATGCTATAAAGGCAGTGAGTAATGATGTGAAATCAGTTTGGGTTTAAACGAGCAGCAGGGGAAGGAAGACAAGGGTGGGAACAGTCTATAAACACCCAAGCTATGACTTCTCAAAGGGTCAGAGATAAACAGGGAAATATCAAGTGCATGCTTGAAGGGAATTGTAATTTTCATGGGAGATTTTAATCTACTTATTGATTGGACTAGCCAAACTAGCAATGATATCATAGAAAAACAATTTGTGGAATGCTATTGGAAATTTTTTTTTCAGATTGTGATATTTCAAGAAATGAAATGTTGAACATGTCAAAGAGAGGATGTAGATACATTCTACATCTGATTCTTGCTTTGTGGCAGAGTGCTGGTGTACAGATGAGAATTAATTGGCATGGGGGACATCAAAATTAATTGTAAAGGTGAGTGCAGGCAAATGTATGCATTGTTTAACTTTAATGATTTTTGGCTTTTAAGGTATTTTTAATCAAATGTATTTATTTCATAATTTAAATATATTTGAATAGTTTTAGACATTTCAATTAGGCACTTAAAATGAATTCAAATGTCATTGACAGTGAGTTTATGGTAACACTGTCACAATATTCTGGGTATGGGGCTTCATAATATATTGCCTGAGATCTGCTCTCAATGCTTCAAGCCCAAACCCTCTGCATCAGGTGACATTAGGTCCAGCCAGCAATCGTAAGTGATGAATCTAGGCAGCGAGACAAGTATAATATGATCTGGTCCTACATTCATTCATATCTCTGAATTACCTCAGCTGAACAGCTAGGTGTAAAATTAGGATAAATATAGACCTGGGCAGCCGATAGTTTCTTTTGAATTTTTAAATTATAATGAAATATTGACAAGATGAAAAAAGTGCTGCTTATTATATATCACAATGTTTATGCCCAGTGAATTATGCAATAGTGTTAAATTTGCAGAAAAATTATAAAATCTTTGTTTAAAATTACTCTCTTCCACTTCACCCAGGGTACTGTTTTTCCTGCTTTTCCATTATAGGGGTTATTAGTGTTCTGTGATGAAGAGAACCTGCCTTATTTGCTCTGGCCTATCAGATCCATGATGTGGTTAACATTTATCTGCCCTCTTAAATAGCTTAGCAAGACAATTCAAAGACAAGATTTCAATTAGTTTATTGTTGTATATTTTTTTTGAGATTACGTGTCGACCACTGCCTGATGGCCCTGTGGTCAAAGGCGTTCTCCTGGAAGAACTTTTCTATGTAGGACAGGTATGCCAGCAACGACCAGCTGACAGGGGTGTTGCGCGGGAGTGGGGCCAGACTCATCCTTCGTAGCCAGGGCGACAGGTAGAACCTGGACACATAGTGGTACTTGGTGCCCACATACCTGGGTTCTACACACAACCTGATGCAGCCACATACGAAGCTGGCCATCAGGGTGAGGGCGACATTGGGGACGTTCTTGCCCCCGTTGTCCAGGGACTTGTGCATGACGGTCTGTCTCACCCGCTCCATCTTGGATCCCCAGATGAATCTGAAGACAGCTCGGGTGAGAAGGACGTGATGGACACAGTGGGGTGGTTCCCTGAGCAGACCGTCCAGTTCATCTGGCAAAATACCTCATCGCCAGATCTCACCAACAGGCACCAAGACCTGGCGGTGAGAGGGGCCCTCCCAGTTAGAGCCCTCCTGTATGCCCGGAACGTTGTCTCCGCACCCCACTGCCCACAGGAGGACTGCAGTGAGGAGGAGTCTGTGACCCACCTCTTCGCACACTGTCAGTTCGCAGGGAGGGTGTGGAGGAGGATGGATGGGCTAGTGTCACGTTTCATCCCCAGCAGGTGTGTAACAGAGGACTCCCTGATCTACGGGCTGTTCCCGGGGATGCACACGGAGACCAACATCTGGTGCTGCTGGCAGATCATCAACTCGGTGAAAGATGCTCTTTGGTCAGCCCGAAACTTGATGATCTACCAGCACATGGAGATGTCCGTGGGAGAATGCTGCCGACTGGCATATTCTCGGCTGCAGGAGTACGTGCTGAGGGACGCACTGAAACTCAGTGCAGCCACCGCAAGGGCCCGGTAGGGAAGGACCGTGGTGTAGGTTTCTCCACCCGTGGGAGTGGGAGGGGTCGGGTGGCGGGGAGTATACCCCTCAACAATGATATAGTAAGCTGAACTACTGGAGTGCCACATGGGTGGCCTTATGTACAGACTATAATGGAAATGTATTTAAAGGATGGAAAGTTATTGAATGGTTTATTGTTTATAATTTTATTTTTGAATAAAGTATATTTTGAAATAAAAAAAATATTTTTTTGAAATACAGGAGCTCCCTAATAAAGAAGCCATTGAGGGCATGTTCTCTGTATGCTCCAGATCTTCTGCTACTGTAGCCCAGCCTCTTCAAGGTTCAATATGCTGTGCACTCAGAGATGCTCTTTCACACACTATGCTATTGTCTTCTTGTCAGCTTGAACCAGTCTGGCCATTTTTCCCTGACCTCTCTCATTAACAAGGGGTACTCACTCACAGAACTGCAGCTTATTCAATGTTTTTGTTTGTTTTTCACAACATTCTCTGTAAAGTCTAGAGACTCTTATGTGCGAAAATCCCAGGCAGAAATTCAATCCACCCTATTTGGCATCAACAATCAATCCACAAAGCCACTTCGATCACAGTTCTTCCCCAATCTGATGCTTGGTCTGAACAACAACAGAACAACAACAACAACTTCAACAACAACTTCTTCTTCTTCTTCTATTTCGGGCTGTTTAGCCACATCTAGGCATATTACAGCCCTCCACAGGATGTATAATTAATTACAGAACTTCAAGGAACTCAAATTCTCGAACACAACCTAGTCTCACGTATAAACTGAATAATAGACTCTTCAATCAGATGTTGATTCTCTTGATGGCCAAACAAAGATTGAATAGAAAACCAAAATAAATTTAAGCCAGATAGCCTCTTGAACAGCATGCTTCTTTCAATTTTGTATCGATTACAGCTCAGCAAAACATGCTGGACTGTCTCTGGACTACCACAGTCACATAATCCAGTAGGATGTTTTCCTATTATCTTTAAATAATAGCTTAGCCCACAATGCCCCAACTTAAGTCTTGTAAATTTCACCATATCTCTACGACTTAAAAGGTAACAGTCTGAGACATTTTTAACTAGTGGGTGACTAGAAAAATAATGCCTGCCCCTTAATTCATTTTTCCAATCCTCCTGCCACTTCTTCTCTATACCTTTTTTAATCCGACTTCTCAATTCTGCTCGGCCTAGGGGAACTCTAATTTCTATTTGCCTGCTCTGTAAGGAAGACTTTGCAATGCCATCCACAATTTCATAACACAAAACCTCTTGACCATGTCTTCATACTTTTATATATTGAGTTGCTGCCACATGATTGGCTAAGTAGATATTTGCATTATCAAACAGGTGTAGCAAATTGTCTAATATGTGGCCATTGAGTGTACAACAGTATCCAATGAAATTCCTTGCTTGCATGTAGCTCACAGAGTAAATATTCTACATTGTAGTAATAAATACGACAACAAACAGTATAGCATGAAGTAGACCACAAAGAAATGCTCTTGTGACAATAATGGAAAATTGACAAAGTTGAATTAAGAGTTCAAAGAATGACAGTACCAGCAGGAAGCGTCTGTGAAAGAGGAGATTGCAGTGCAGAGGTTGTTCTAAAATCTCAGTGTCCATGTTTGCAAGCTCCAGTAGTTTCTGCCAGAAAATAGGAGAGAGAAAAGGGAATGGCCAGGTTAGCAGGCATCTTTGACAATACCAAGAGTCTTACTGAAGCCAAACAGAGTGAAGATGGCCTAGATGGAAGGAAGCGTGATAAACCCGTAGATTGGGCTGTGTTTACCACTCCCTGTCGGTCCAGAGCAGAGCAGTTACCATTACAGCTGAGCTGCGACCGATCAAGATAGGGAAGAGTCAAGTAGGGTAGAACAATAATTATTCTTGGCTACTTTTTGTTTAATGAACACCTGCACACGCACACGCCCGCCCGGTATTCAGGAGATTTTTCTTGCAATGGGAGCTCGTAGTCAGCAGCTGAAAATTGACATCGAAAAAGTTTGATTCACTATGTGTCTATCCAACATTTGGATTCGATTTCACAGTCACAGCTCCAAAGAAACAAAACATTGCACATTTCTGGGGTTTATGAATAAACTGACATTGAAATTCATGAATAAATCAACCACGACGCGAAAAAGAATGCAAGTGTCGGTGCACCGCTCTGAGCACCATGGCAACGGCAGGACGCGACTCGAGCAGTTTCCGAGCGATCTGCCGTCGCCAGCTTGTCCATCACCGCTTCTGGCTGTTGCCTCCTCCAACCCCCGAGCTCTGGCCCGCTGGCGGAAAGTTACAACCACTGGAAAATGGTGGCAACGGCCGAGTGGCTGGAGGTAGGGTGTTGTCGGGCAGAGTGAAGGTAGGTGTTTACTGCCCTTTACGTTTATATTGATAGTTTATACATATGAATAGTATGATAATTATATTTTATGATAATGAAACGCTTGAAGTTGAACTGAGTACAATCGCGTTTCGTGGGAAACTGGGTAACAGGTCTTGATAGCGACCGGAGAAGGAATGGAAAAGGTCTACCATTAGGCAGCCTATTTATAGCAACTGTGGAATTAAATGCAATTAACGTTTAATTCGCAAAAACAACACAGCTCTTTTTTAGTGATTGCAACTAGCTTGTTGCAAAGTTCATCTGGGTCACGAAATTCTATCTAGTGTAGATTGCGTTTAACTCCAAACGCACCAGTAGAAAAATACAGCACAGAAATAGGCCCTTCGGCCCGTCTAGTCTGTTCCGAACCATTTAAACTGCCCACTCCCCACTTCCATCGACCTGGACCTGGACCAGGACCATAGCCCTGCAAACACCTACTATCCATGTATCTATCTAAACTTCTGTTAAATATTGAAATCGAGCTGGCATGCACCACTTGTGCTGGCAGCTTGTTCCACACCCTTACACCCCTCTGAGTGAAGAAGTTTCCCCTCATGTTCCCCTTAAACTTCTCACCTTTCACCCTTAACCTATGATATTTAGTTATAGTTCAACCCAACCATGGTGAAAATGTCTGCTTGCATTTACCCTGTCTGTACCCCTCATAATTTTGTATACCTCTATCAAATCTCCCCTCAATCTCTACATTCCAAGGAATGAAGTCCTAACCTATTCAATCTTTCCCTGTAACTCAGGTCCCCCAGACCCGGCAACATCTTTGTAAATTTTCCCTGTTCTCTTTCAAACTTGTTTACATCTCTCCTGCAGGTAGGTGACCAAAACTGCACACAATACTCCAAATTAGGTCTCACCAATGTCTAATACAATTTCAACATAATATTTCATCTCCTGTACTCAGTACTTTGATTTATGAAGGCCAATATGCCAAAACCTTTCTTTACCACCTTATCTGCCTGTGCCACCACCTTCAATGAATTATGGACCTGTATTCCCAGATCTCTTCATTCTACTGCACCCTTCGGTGATCTACTGTTCACTGTATAAGACCTATCCTGGTTGGTCCTACCGAAGTGTGACACCTCACACTTATCTGCATTAAATCCCATCTGCCATTTTTCAGCCCATTTTTCCACCTTGTCTAGGTCCTGCTGAAAGCTCTGATCATCCTCCTTGCTGTCCAGAACAGCCCAACCTTGGTGAAATCCACAAATTTGCTGATCCAGTTAACCATATTATCATCCAGATCATTGATACAGATGACAAACAAGAATTAACCCAGCACCGATACTTGTGGCACTCCACTAGTCAGAGATCTCTAGTTAGAGAAGCAAGCATTTACTACCGCTCTCTGGCTTTTCCCACAAAGCCAGTGTCTAATCCAGTTTACTACCTAATCTTCAATACCAAGTGACTGAATCAGTGCCTTTGTCAAGTGCCTTGCTAACATCCATGTAGACAACATCCACTGCCTTGCTCTATCAACTTTCCTGGTATCTTCCTCAAAAACATCTTTGAGATTAGTTAGACACAACATACCATGCACAAAGCCATGCTGACTATCCCTAACCAATCCATGGCGATCCAAATACTCATATATCTTGCAAAAGTCTGTGATTTTTCTATAATCTTTTTCCTCTTGGTTCTGAAGACTATTGCATGGTCTGTAGCATAGCCCCATTAACATGGTTGTACTTTCTTATTCCTCAGTTCCACCCATAAAGCCTCACTACACGAGTTCTCCAGTCTGTCCTGGCTGAGCATTGCCCTGACATTTTCTGTGACTAATGCCACCCTCCCTCTTTAATCCCTCCCACTCTGTCACATCTAAAACAGCAGAACCCTAGAATATTGAGCTGCCCCTCCTGAAGCCAAGTCTCACTAATGGCTACAATATCAGAATTCCATGTACTGATCCATGCCCTGAGGTCACCTGCCTTTTCTATAATATTACTTGCTTTTAAATATACACAGCTCAGAACATTAGTTGCACTATGCTCTACCTTTTGATTCCAAAAGGAACATTTTTTCTGGAATGACCACACACAATATCTAAAAGTTGTAGTTCACTTGGACAGTGGTGCCACAATCCCACCCTGCAAATCCAGAAGGACTACACGGCGCCATTCAAAAGTTTGTTAGTCTGAAGAAAAGAGGCTAACTCACACCTTTTTATTTCTTTGTGGGACTCACATTGACCAAAAGGAGAAGGACAAATGCTAAGCATGAACTGTAGGTAGGGCTCAGCAGGTCAAATAACATGTGAATGAAAATGGATGGTTGAGATTTAAAGTTGAGACCCTGTATTAGGACTGAGAGTGTTGATGTAAGATGGCTGATATATAAAAGTGAAAGACAGGGGTGAGACAGAGGATGGTACGTGATCAGTGGAACCAAGTTGTTGGCTGTGAGGTCTTGAATTTGGGCAGATGGAACCAGGTTTGGGTAGGGGAAGCACTGATACGGAGGCTGGTAAGGAAGAGATCATGGGCAGATAGAATCAGGTGTGGGAAAAGATAGGAAGGTGAATCAAGGAAGAAGCAAACTAAGTTTAGAAGAATGAGGTAATGGCCAGATGGAACCAGGTGAGGAGGATAACAGGTCGTAGCAGTGAGTGGGGAAGGAATGGAAAAGGTGTAACATGGCTGTAGACCATCTGGACAGTATGTGAAGTGTTTTTATTTAGTATTGTGTTTGGCCTCACTGTTGCAGTAGAGAAGGCTGAGGTCAGACAAGTCGGAATGGGAAAAGGAGTTGCATGACTTTTGACTTAAGTTCAAGTTGGCTGATATAGTTGAAGTGCAGGTGCTCTAAAAATGTTTACACTAGTCTCAACATGCAGAGCAGGCCATTTATTTCGAGGACATCAAATGCAATTTATCAGATTGGAGGAGGTGCATTGAAGTCTATAGCTTAATTGGAATAGCTGTTTAGATCTGGGTGGTGTTGAGAGAGAAGGTGAAGGGACAGGTGTTGTACCTGTTACGGTTGCAGGGGAAAGCACGAGGGGACAGGGAGGGGTGAGTGAGCAGGGCAGGGATTCACAGAGAGAATAGCCAGTATGGAAAGCAGATGGATGGTCGGGAAGAGGGGAAGATATGTCTAGTCATAGGATTCCATCTGAGCTGGTGGAAATGGCTGAGATGCAGAAGTGAAAGGACCAGGGGGGCCTCTGTTCTGTGTGAGGAGAGGGGAGGATGAGAGCACAGGAAATGGAGGAAAATGTGTGAGGATTCCATCAACCACAGCAGAGGGGAAGTCATGTTTCCAGAAGGAGAGGGATACTTCAGAAGTCAGAGCAGAAAATTTTATCTTGTCAATACATGGAGTGGAGATGGAGAACTTGAGAAAAGGGGATTCTGTCATTTCAGGAGACAGGGTATGAGGATCTGCTATTGGGAGTTCATGGGTGTTTAGTAGATATTGGTTAATCGCGGATCTCCAAAGTTGGGGAGAGAGAGAGATCCTGAAAAGAAAATGAATACCAGGTGAATTTGAGGGCAAGGTGGAAATCGGTGGCAAAAGTGATTAATGGTCAGAAGAGCAGGAAGTATAATCATAGCAATAACCTGTTACGAAGTTTGTGATTTCCATGTTGGCAGTTATGGTTCTCTGCATATGTTTTTCAGGATTTGTTAAACTTCAGAACAATGTATAAGATTCAGGGTGTTGAAACACTGTTCAAAACTGAAAGGGATAGTTCAGGATCCTGCCACACAGTATTGTGTTTATCTGTAAGTAGATGTGCCTTTTTTTTTTGGAGAAAGTTAAATACATTTAAATTTCTGTAAATGTAGGGAAGTCTCCAAAATGTCTGCACAGCAATTGAAATCCTCTCAGAGCAGTCAGTTACTTTATTCTGCTGGTGGCGCCGTGCAAAACTTTTGGAAGTACAGGATTGAGGATGATGCCTTTAACAATGGCAAGAAGAAATTAAAGCTAAAGGGCAAAGAGCTACAATCAGTTCCTCAGGAGATATTTGACTTGAGGGAGCTTCAAGTGCTGGAGATGAGTCCAAAGTGGGAAAGCTGCTTGAATTATAGGATGGGCACTGTCCCTCAAGAAATTGGTCAGCTGTCTGCCCTTACTGTGCTGAATTTGGACACCAATGAACTGCGGGAGATCCCACCTGAGATTGGGGCCCTGAAAAACCTGGAAGCTCTGACCCTCAGTAACAACCAGCTGATCTGCCTGCCTGTTGAAATAGAAAAGCTGCAAAAGTTGCAGAGCCTGCATTTGGCCAACAATAATTTCCTGGAGATCCCTGGCCAGGTGTGCCAGCTCCGCCGCTTAAAATTTCTGGATGCCTGTGACAACAAGATAAAGTTCATCCCCCACAGCATTTGCAACCTAAAGTCTTTGGAGATCATGCTCCTGTATTTTAATGCATTGCAGAGCCTGCCTGATTCTATCTGCAGTCTCACAAACTTGCGCACCCTCTGGCTGGGAAATAATAGCCTAAGGAGCCTTCCCATCCAATTTGGGCACCTCGTCAATCTTGATTGGGGCTGCAGCCACTCTTCTTCAAACTTTGAGGGTAATCCACTCGAATCCCCTCCTCCTAAAGTATGCAGGGGTGGACCTGAAGTGATCAGTCGTTACTTCGCTATGTGAATGACTGAGGCAGAAGACCAAGTCATTCATTTTGGAAAGTGTAAATTTATAATTAGCACAGTGCACAGGTACCTCACTATATTGAACTAATAATTCTTAAAAAAAAGTTACGTTTCTCTGAATAACAAAATGAGGTCACCTATCTCCAAGGAACAAACAAAAACAACTCATGGTTGTTGTCAGATTAGAAAATTATGCATTTTTGTGAAAGGAATTAATGAATGGAGAACTTAGAAAATACTAACAGTTATACAGCAGTTGGAAACTAGTGATTGTGCTGTACCACATAATGGAGTTAACTGACTTTTAGAAACATAGAAAATATACAGCACAATACAGGCCCTTTGGCCCACAATGCTGTGCCGAACATGTAGTTACTTTAGAAATTACCAAGGGTTACCAAGGGTTACCCATAGCCCTCCATGTACCTATCCAAGAGTCTCTTAAAAGACCTAAGTTCCATGTACCTATCCAAGAGTCTCTTAAAAGACTCTATTTTATCCGCCTCCACAACTGTCACCAGCAGCCTATTTCAAGCACTCACCACTCTCTACGTAAAAAAAAACTTGCCCCGACAACTCCTCTATACCTACTTCCAAGCACTTTAAACTGTGCCCTTTCGTGTTAGCCATTTCACGATCACTGCCTCTTATCATCTTATGCACCTCTATCAGGTCACCTCTTCGTTGCTCCAAGGAGAAAAGGCCATGTTCACTCGACTTTTATAGTGTTATTTCTGTATGCTGATCGTTAGCTGGAAAAAGTAACATTTGTTTCTGGCCAATGTGATGCAATCAGCTATCAAAAGAGAAGCGAATGAAATTTAACACCAAGTTCTTGTGCAGCCTGCCAATTGATGCCTTTGAAGTGAAGGACACTGAGAGTCCATTCCTTCTGAGGGTGTCACTCTTAGACCTCTTGTTATTCTTCAGTCCAAGGACAAAAAAAGGAAACTTCTTGGGGATTGTCAGAACGGAAGCAATGTCCTGATGCAAAGACTGAGCATGTTAGAATTCCACAGGAGTTGATCAGCACAGCAAGGAACTGGCTTGATTAGCACTTAGGGCTACTAAATGGATGGAAGATAAGTGATTAGTGTGCTCCTCTACCAAGGCACCCATCTTCCAACCCCAAAAATACATCAGTGCCTTTGCTTTTGAAGTTGGCAGTCAGTATTAGGTATTTCAAGTCAACAAACTCGGAATTTTTCCCAACTCCTCTCAAATTTTGTTGGTTAAGAGATTGGAAAGAGAATGGCTAGAAGAAGGGGAATAAACCCAATTTGAGAGATCTTTGTAGTGTTAAAATAGTGCTGCTAATCTCCTGAAAGCCTTGGGCAACTGTGGGCGGAATACAGTGTTCAAGCTGCACATATTATTCTCTTCAAGCTTCTCAGCCAGTATTAGGACCCAATAAGATGTACTTCTTTTGTGTGGATATCTTATCAGAGCAGGACAGCTCAGCTGCCAATTACATTTTCAGGAGTAAATTAAGATATAGGAGTCCACAGCCCAGAGTTATTTGTTCTAAAAACACAAGCTATTGAAAATATTTAGCAAATCAGGAAGCATCATTCTCTGTCCACAGAATGCAATGTGACCTGCTGAATGTACTTAGCAAATTCTATTTCAAATCTCTAATGTCTTCAGATTTTGATTTTCAGATCAGAGGGATATTTGCCTTAAAATCAGAATCTTTACCAACCCAAGAAAAAATCTTCAGAATTATGATTTAGTTGAGGAAAAACTGTTTGTTAGTGGAAGGAGGGAAAACAGATTATTATCTGAATGGTGGCCGATTAGGAAAAGGGGAGGTGCAACGAGACCTGGGTGTCATTATACACCAGTCATTGAAAGTGGGCATGCAGGTACAGCAGGCGGTGAAAAAAGCGAATGGTATGCTGGCATTTATAGTGAGAGGATTCGAGTACAGGAGCAGGGAGGTACTACTGCAGTTGTACAAGGCCTTAGTGATACCACACCTGGAATATTGTGTGCAGTTTTGGTCCCCGAATCTGAGGAAAGACATCCTTGCCATAGAGGGAGTACAAAGAAGGTTCACCAGGTTGATTCCTGGGATGGCAGGATTTTCATATGATGAAAGACTGGATGAACTAGGCTTATACTCGTTGGAATTTAGAAGATTGAGGGGAGATCTGATTGAAACGTATAAAATCCTAAAGGGATTGGACAGGCTAGATGCAGGAAGATTGTTCCCGATGTTGGGGAAGTCCAGAACGAGGGGTCACAGTTTGAGAATAAAAGGGAAGCCTTTTAGGACCGAGATTAGGAAAAACTTCTTCACACAGAGAGTGGTGAATCTGTGGAATTCTCTGCCACAGGAAACAGTTGAGGCCAGTTCATTGGCTATATTTAAGAGGGAGTTAGATATGACTCTTGTGGCTAAAGGGATCAGTGGGTATAGAGGGAAGGCTGATACAGGGTTCTGAGTTGGATGATCATCCATGATCGTACTGAATGGCGGTGCAGGCTTGAAGGGCCAAATGGCCTATGCCTGCACCTATTTTCTATGTTTCTATGTAATGTCATGTGTGACGCCCAGTGGAGCTACCGGATGGATGATGCTAATGAGACAGATAAGAAAGACAATGGAGAAACATTCAAAATGCTAATAAGAGAGAAGAGAGGGATTAACAGGAAAGAAACACAATTCAGATATTGACAGACCGGTTGCTTTGAACCTGAACTGTTTGAAGTTTGTGGACAGGTGATACCCCAGCAGGGGGACAAAAGGAGCAGGTTTGCTAAGGCACGCGACACACCACGAGACCCTGAAAAGAGCAGTGTGCCCCCACAAGTTGGTGGAAGTTTAGAGGACCGGTTCGCGGGAACCTACCAGAGGCTCATAGGGTGTAAAGGTATGATCGGTGGGAACCTGGGGTGTGTGTCCGCCCTTGCCTGGGTGCCGGGTTCACCGTGGAAGAACGATCATATCCAGAACGGAGGGGTCACAGTCGGTGACCACAGCGGGATAGAGGACATCAGAAGGTCTGCCCGAAAACAATTGCGAAGACATCAAAAGGTCTGCCTGAAATCAAATTGCATCTTTCTCTCTAACAGTACAACAACAGCGATTGCTGTGAACTGAACTGAACTCTGCTTCACTTAAGACTAATCATTTTACCCCTAGACTGCGACAGAGCTTGGTTGATTCCTATTACCCTAGTTCTGTGTATATGTGTGCATTATCATTGCTAACCTGTTACATTTATATCGTTACGATTAGTGTACTGTATTACTTATTTCTTTAATAAAACTTTATTAGTTCCTAGTAATCCAGACTCCAACGAGCGTTCCATTTCTGCTGGTTTGGCAACCCAGTTACGGGGTACGTAACAGTAAGCAGAAGACACAGAATTAAGGTACTTGGTGAAACAAAAAAAAAAATGAAATTAAGTTCTGTACATGATCCATGAAGGTTGACAAAAACAAACTCAGTAGCAAATTTCAAAATGATATTATAGTGTTGTCTATAAAGAACACTTTTTTCATCGATTTAGGAGTGCTATAATAATCCAAATCATTTCTCCCAATTGTCTATCTTTTGCATGATTTGCTACTTTCCCCTAATCAGGATGGGTCATGTTTGACCATAACGCCACCCACACCCATTAGTTGCTATTATTTGATGTTTTGCTTTGCTGATCAACTGGAAGAGACTTACATTCCTTATGAAGTTCATGCCAGAAAACAAGATTGGCAAAGGAATTCCCAATTCTATAGAAATTACAAAATCAGCACAAAATAAAACATGAACTGGACAATAAAGGAAAGTGATATGATGGGAAAATAAATAAAAATAGTGATCAGAGAGAGAGGTACCCTGCTTCTAAATATGAGCACTTTAGGATGTTACTGTTGACTAACAATTCTGTGTCATGTCAACTTCTGAGGACAATAAAATATTGTATAATTGATTTGTTGGTTGAGAATTATTCAGATTGATTGGTCCTGGTACACAACGCAAAAAAATAACACCAGACACACAAACAGATTTAAAAAAAATTGTATTGGTCTCTGTGCTGGCATTGTCAATGTATAGGAATTGATTTTGAAACCAATTAACCAGCTAAAATGAATTGTGGACAAGTTCAAGTTTGAGTCCACCTACAGCCTGAAGCCACACAGTTCCAGTTTGGCAAGATTTTATATTCAACAAAATTTAAGTCAACTATAGTTCCTACAATATCTAAAATTATAATTCACTTGCACATGTTGTCATGATGCTATTTTGATAAATCCAACACTGTACTGTATTAATGAGACACCTTGACAGTCTGAGATGGTTAAATATTTACTATTTACAAGCAGATGGAACACACATTGGCCAAAAGGAGGACAACAAGTGCGATACACTTCAATTGACCTCTACCTTCAAATAGTCTTTCAATGATCACGTCCATGCTGCCTCCCAAAGAAAGCAATCATATGAGTACTATTCTCTCTCTTTACTCTATAAGATTCCTCAGAAATCCCTTTTTTGGATTTTTGTTTGTTGCTGCTAGTAGTAATTTACAATAGTCCATTAACCAGCCAGTATGTCCTTGAGATATGAGAGGACATCAACATGATTATGAAACCATGCAGCAAAATCCACACAGATACCACTTGAGGTTATAATTAGCTCTGGAAGATTCACCCTGTCTATGCCGTTGTTCACCAGCCCAAATATTATTTCTACCAGCGTAGATAAGGAGGCAGGCATTTTTTAAAAAGGTTGATGGCTTGGTATTATACAGTAGAATATGGAATAGTGCAGCAACAGACCATTCAACCTATAATGTATCAAAATAATTAGGCAAAAGATCTCTAATTAAACTAATCTCTTCTGCTTGCTCATAGTTCATATCCCTACTTCTCTGTGCATTCATGTGCCTATCTAACACCTTTATCACATCTGTCTCCACAACCTTTCCTCGCATTCCTACACTCTGTGTACAGAAAAACTTTCCTTCATCATCTTTTATGCATGTTCATAGTATTAGACTTCAGACCCTGGGGGAGAAAGGTACCAGCTGTCTAACTTTGCTCTCATAAATGTTATAAATTTTTATCAGGTTTCTCATCAGCCTGTACCTTTCAGAGAAATCAGTCCTAGTTTGTCCAACTTTTCCCTGTTGTACATTTTCTCTAATCCAAGCAGCATCCTGGTAAACTTCTTCTACACCCTCTCCATTGTGCCCTCTACTTTGGCTATCCCATACATAATTACATCTCATTCTTTTTGAGTACTTGTAATATTGTACTTGATTTGATATTCTATATGTCCACATTTGGAAGAGGAGGATGCATACATAGATACAAATCAAATATAGCTATTTATCTAGAAATACCACCTTATGTTGCATTCTAAACTGGATTCTGGATGAGTATCTTTGGATGAGATGACAATGGAAAGTGGGCATTCCATTCTCATTATGGATTTATTGACAGTGAAGATAGTTTACTGATATGTCATGAAAGGGGAAAGGTAGGTGGATAGGCAGGTAGCACTGAGGAAACAGAGAAGCTACAAAGGACTTGAATAGATTAGGAGAATGGGCAATGAAGTGGCAGATGGAATACAGTGTTGGAGAGTGTATGATCATGTACTTTGGCAAGAAATAAAAGCGTGGACTATTTTCTCAATCAAGAGAAAATTCAAAAATCTGAGGTGCAAAGGGACTTGAGAGTCCTAAAGGTCAATTTGAGGTTGAGTAGGTGGTGAGGAAAGCAAATGCAATGTTCACGTTTGTCAGGGTTATTATCACTGGCATGTGTCGTGAAATTTGGTAACTTTGCAGCAGGAGTTCAGTGCAATACATGATAGTATAGAAAGGAGAAAAAATAAAATGTAAATTACAGCAAGCTTATTGGGAGAAGTGCACAGATGTAGTAGCTCATCACTGCACAAGGCCGCTGAGAAGATTTAAAAAGGAAGGAGTCTCTTTCAGCGGAAGGTTCGATTGGGAGAAATGTACAGATGCAGTAGCTCATGATCACGCAAGGTCACTGAGAAGGTTCCGGGATAAAAGGGTGACACTGCCTAGTGGGTGGTCATCGAAGGAGCGGTCATCGGAGTAGCGTGAGGCAGAGTAGTAGGGCTTTGGCGAGGACGGGCCTAGGTGAGGTAAGGAGGTAGGTGACTTTCATATCTCTTTGTTCCTTTAACTTAAGAGTAGTGCATATGTCTGCAAGGCCAGTTTTCTGCTTTGCGTGTCAGATGTGGGATGTCCAGAGATTTCCACCCTCCCTGATGGCCACATATGCGGCAGGTGAATCGAGCTGCAGTTCCTTAGAGTCCAGGTTAAGGAACTGGAGCTGCAGCTCGATGACCTTCGGCTTGTTAGGGAAAGTGAGGAAGTGATAGACAGGAGCTACAAGGCAGGCAGTCACAGCAGGGAACATGAGACAGATAAATGGGTGACTGTCAGGAGAGGGAAGGGAGAGCATCAGGTAGTGGAGAGCACCCCTGTGGCCGTCCCCCTTCACAATAAGCACTCCATTTTGAGTACTGATGGTGGTGGTGCTACCTGGGGGAAGCAACAGTGGCTGTGCCTCTGGCATTGTGTCTGGCCCTGTGGCTCAGAAGGGTAGGGAATGGAAGAGGATAGCAGCAGTAATAGGGGACTGTATAGTTAGGGGAACAGATAGGCGATTTTCTGGGCATGAAAACAAAACATGGATGGAAATTTGCCTCCCATGTGCCGGGGTTCGTGATGTTTCTGAATGTGTCCACATTATCCTGAAATGGGAGGGGAGGGCGAGCGGCCAGAGGTCATGGTACATATTAGTACAAACAACAGAGGTAGAAAAAGGGAGGAGTTCTTGAAAGCAGAATACAAGAAGTTAGGAAGGATAGTGAGAAGCAGGACCTCAGGGGTAGTAATCTCGGGATGTTGCCTGTGCCACATGACAGTGAGTATAGGAGTAGAGTTATGTGGCGGATAAATGCATGGCTGAAGGATTGGAGCAGGGATTCACATTTCTGGATCGTTGAGACCTGGGACTTGTACAAAATGGACAGGTTGCACTTGAATCCGAGTGGGACCAATATCCTGGCGGGGAGGTTTGCTAACACTATTGGGGAAGGTTTAAACTAGATTTTCAGCAGATGGGAACTGAAATGAAGAGGCAGAGGATGGGGTGGTTGGTGCACAAGTAGAGACAGCTTATAGGGAGCTTGTGAGGAAGGACAGGCAGATGTTAGAGCAAAGATGCACTCAGCCTGATGGTTTGAGATGTGTTTATTTTAATGCAAGGAGTATATAAACAAGGTGGATGAACTTAGAGCGTGGATCAATACGTGCAACTGTGACATTGTGGCCTTTACAGAAACTTGTATGTCTCAGGGGCAGGAATAGTTGCTGAGTGTGCCAGGTTTTAGATGTTTCAAAAAGGACAGGGAAGGAGGTGGGCATGGCATTGCTATTTACGGGCAGTGTCCTGTAAAAGGAGGAAGTCGTGGAAGGGTTATCTACTGAGTCAGTGTGGGTGGAAGCCAGAAAGAGGAAGGGGGCTATAACTCAACTGGGTATTTTTTTTACAGACGTCCTAATAGTAACAGGAACATCAAGGAGCAGATAGGGAGGCAGATTCTGGAATGGTGCAATAATAGTAGGGTTGTTGTGATGGGAGATTTTAACTTTCCTAGTATTGAGTGGCTTCTTAGAGCAAGGGGTTTAGATGGGGTGGAGTTTGTTCAGAGTGTTCAGGAAAATTTCCTGATACAATATGTAGATAAGACAACTAGAGGAGAGGCTGTACTTAATCTGGTATTGGGAAATGAACCTGGTCAGACTGGAGGACACAGCCACAGAATAGGTGGATGGCCATTTAAAATGGAAATGAGAAGAAATTTCTTTAGCCAGAGAGTGGTGAATCCGTGGAATTTGTTACCACAGGTGGTTGTGGAGACCAAGCCATTTGGTATATTTACGCAGAGGCTGATCGATTCTTGATTTGTCAGGGTATGGAAGGTTGCAGGAAGAAGGCAGGAGATGGGTGCTGAGAGGGAATTGGATCAGCCGTGATGAAGTTATGGAGCCAACTCGATGGGCCAAATGGTCTAATTCTGCTCCTGTATCTAATGCAAGGTAGGATCCGGTATTTGAACAATTTTAATGCCGGTCTAGATAGACTGGGGGCTCCTTTCTCTGTGACTCCGGGGCTGTGAGGCTACCCCTGGCTGCTGTGCTTCATGTCTGCAAACTTTGTGGCAGTTTGCCCTGCTAATATGATGAACTGAATACTGAGGCTTCGGGCCAGCTCCAGCTGCTCCGGAGATCTGTATCTAAGGGCTCAATTTGGTTCGGAATGCTGTTGTGCTGCTCGCTTCTATTGTTCACATGATTTATGTTTTTTTTTCTCTTTCTCTACGCATTGGGGGGGTTGGTCTTTATTTTCTTTAAATTGGATTATTTTGGGTTTCTTGCTTTGCAGCTACCTGTAAGCAGACAAATCTCACAGTTATATAAGTTATGCATTCTTTGATAATAAATGTACTTGATAAAAATATCTTATGGAAATAAATGTTTAATTTTAATGATATTACTTGTTGTTTATTGTAGAATTTTCCAGCACTATCAATTCACTGGTCCGATTATTTGGTCCATATCTAGAGAGTTTTGGATTAATTTTATAAAATACCTTCCTTAGGCATTTTTAACATTTAATTATGTTGGAATTTGAACAGAGCAATTATAATATTAAGAATTTGTGGAAATAGAAAACCTACAGCACAATACAGGCCTTTTGGCCCACAATGCTGTGCCGAACAATAGAAACATAGGAAACCTACAGCACAAATATGCAAGAGTATCTCCAAATTGGTTCAAATTTAGGCAGAAATCCGTCCCCACTAAGACTACATATCATTGCTACAAATCCATCACCACCAGAATTACATGTTATCTCCAATACTTCTTTCCTGCAGCTATCCAGCTTTTCCACAAAACTCACACTAATTGTCCCTGCACAACATCCATTAAAGGGTATTTCCTGCTCTTTGTTCTGTTGATACTCATTTAGTCTGCTTGTATGTTCACATTTTCTTAAGTTTGATATATACATTTGTGCTAACTGTTGATTGTTCATGCTCTTTTTGCACTATTGTTGGTTGCTATTGTGTTATCTGTTACAATGTCAACCTGTGTTTTATGCTTGGTACTGAACCACAATCAATTCTGGTGTGTTTCACATACTGGCAATAAACTGATTCTGATTCTGAAATAATCAAAACATTTAATGATTGGGTGACATTGCCATTTACAGAACAGGAGAATATCTACTATACCCCTTCATTATTTTGCCACTGAAATGGTGTAGAGATGCATGAGTGTACAGGGTCATAAGTTGCCTCCAATCAGTTCTACTCACCACATACAATGACCTAGATATTAACTGGGATAGACTGCACAGAGAAAAGTAAATTTGTTGTAACCTGATGTTTCCAAATTTTAACTCCACACTGTGTGCCCTGAATAACTCTTAATTGCCAGCCATGCCAAATAATGGTCAAATGCCTGACCCTAGGAGTGAGTAGGACCATTAAAACAAGGTGTTTTTGGGCTTTTGGTGTTTTTCTGGTGGCCTAGTCAAATCTGGAACAAGAAGGGATGCTCCTTACAAGTCCATGAATGCAATTTTAAAAAGGAGCATTTGCGAACTTCCGCCGTCTTTCCGGCAGCCCAGTCGAATCGGGAATGAGAAAGGAAGCTACTTGTGATCCATGTGTGAGATTGTAAAAAAGGAGCACTTGTGGGGTTCCGGCATTTTCCTGTGGCCCAGTCGAATTGGGAGCAAGAGAGAAGGCTACTCACAGGTACGGGAGTGAGAGTTTTAAAAGCAGTGTTTATGGGCTTTTTTTTTGGCAGCCCAATCAAATCGTGTTTTAATAGCAAGGGCAAATTAAAATAAGGCAGGGACAAGCGGAGTGTCCATTGTATGAGTGGATTAGTGTTGGGTGGCTTTGGCTCATCAGGCTTGGGTGAGATCAGTATCCGGTAAGTCTCTTCTTTGTTCTTCTTGTTCAGTGCAGTGAGGATGGCTCCATGGGCTATGTTGTGTATTTTGTGAGAGATGTGAGAATTCTGGGAGACCTCCAGTCTCCAGTATAACCACATCTGCAGCAGGTGCACCAAGCTGCAACTCCTCAGAGAACGTGTTAAGGAATTAGAGATGCAGCTGGATGAATTTCAGCTCACACAGGAAACTGAGGTGGTGATAGGAGCTACAGGGAGGTAGTCACCCCTAAGTTGCAGAAGGCAAGTACCTCCTGTCAGAAGAGGGAAAGGAAATGGTCAGCCAGTGCAGAGTACCTCTATGGCCATTCCCTTCAATAATAAGTATACCACTTTGGATTCTGTGACCTATACAGGGAAGTCACAGTGATTGGCTCTCTAGCACTGTCTGGTTCTGTGGCTCAGAGGGAAGAGGAAGAGGAATGCAGCAGTGATAGGTAATTTCATGGTTAGAGGAGTAGATGTGAGATTCTGTGGACATGATAGAGACACCCAGATGGTATGTTGCCTTCCAGGCAGCAGGGTGAGGGACGTCTCAGATCTATAAAATCTTGGTATGTATTGGTACCAATGACATGGGGAGGAAAATAGGGGGAGTCCTGAAGAAAAAATTTAGGGAGATAGGTAGAAAGTTGAAAAGCAAGACCTCCAGGGTAGTAATCTCTGGATTGCTGCCTCTGCCATGTGCCGTGGAGGGTAAGAATAGGATTATTTGGCAGGTGAATGAGTGCCTGAAGAACTGGTGCAGGGGGTATGGTTTCAGATTTCTGGATCATTGGGATCTTTTCTGAGGAAGATATGTCCTGTACAAAATGGATGGATTACACCTGAACCCAAGGGTGACTGATATACTTGCAGGAAGGATTGCTAGAACTTTTGGGGGAGGGTTTAAACTAATTTGGTGGTGGAATGGGAAACTGAGTGATAGAACTGAGGAAGGCGCAGTTGGTATACAAGCAAAGGCAGTGTGTAGTGAAACTGTGAAGAAGGACAGGCAGATGATAAGGGATAATTGCAAACAAGGGGGTCGAGTTGCAGTGTAACGGGGACAAAGTCAAAAAGAGTGACAAATGTAGAACTGAAGGTGTTATATTTAAAAGCACACAGTGTAAGGAATAAGGTAGATTATCTTGTAGCGCAGTTAGAGATTGGCAGGTATGATGTTGTGTGCATCACAGAAAGATTATTGCTGAAAACTTAGCATCCAGGGACACACGTTGTATTGTAAGAACAGGGAGGTAGGCATGGATCAGTTGGTAAAAAAGGAAATCAAATCCTTAGAAAGAAGTGACATAGGATCAGAAGATGTAGAAATATTGTGGATAGAGTTAAGGAAATGCAAGGGTAAAATGACTCTGATGTGCGTTTTATACATAGCTCCTAACAGTAGCCTGGATGCAGGCTATGAATTACAATGGGAAAAAGAAAATGCATGTCAAAAGGGCAATGTTACAATCGTCATGGGTGATTTCAATATGCAGGTGGATTGGGAAAATGATGGTGCAGGATCTTAAGAGGGGGAATTTGTAGAATGCCTGCAAAATAACCATTTAGAGCAGCTTTTGGTTGAGCCCACTAGGGAATCAGCTGTTCCAGATTGGGTGTTGTGTAATGAAACAAAGTTGAATAGGGAGCTTAAGGTAAAGGAATTCTTAAGGGACAGTGATAGTAATATGCTGGCATTCATCTTGCAACTTGAGGTGGAAAAGCTCAAGTCAGATGTATCAGTATTACAAGAAGTAAGGGGGTTTACTGAGACATGAGAGAGGATCTGGCTAAAACACTAGCAGAGAGGATGGCAGAGCAGCAATGGTTGGAATTTCTGAGAGCAATTAGGTGCAGGATAGATACATAACAAAGCTAAAGAAATATTCTAAAGGCAGGATTACAGAACCATGACTGACAAGTAAAGTCAAAGCCAACATAAAAGCAAAGGAAAGGGCATATAATAGAGCAAAAAATAATGGGAAGTTAGAGGATTTGTGAGGCTTTTAAAAACCAACAGAGGGCAACTAAAAATCTATCAGGATTGAAACGATGAAATATGAAGATAAGCTAGTTAGTAATATCAAAGAGGATATCAAAAGTTTTTCCAAGCATATAAATGATAAAAGAGATGCAGGATTAGATATCTGATTGTTGGAAATGATGCTGGAGAAGTAATAATGGGGGACAAGGAAATGGCAAATGAACATATTAAGTATTTTGCATCAGTCTTCACTGTGGAAGACACTAGTAGTTTGCCAGATGTTCGAGAGTGTCAGGGAGCAGAAGTGTGTGCCATTGGTATCACTAGGGAGAAGGTGCTTTTGAAGCTGATAAGTCACCTAGACCAGTTGAACTACACCCCAGGGTAGCTGAAGAGATTGTGGGGACATTAGTTATGAACTTTTAAGAATTACTAGTGTCTGGGATGGTTCCAGAGGACTGGAGAATTCCACTCTTCAAGAAGGAAGAGAAGCAGAAGGAGGGAAATTATGGGCCCGATAGCCTGACCTCAGTGGCTGGAAAGGTGTTGGAGTTGATTGTTAAGGATGAGGTTTCAGGGTACTTGGAAGCACGTGATAAAGTAGACCAAAGTCAGCATGGTTTCCTTAAGACCATAAGATATAGGAGCAGAAGTAGGCCATTTGGTCCATTAAGTCTTCTCTGCCATTTAATCATGGGCTGATCCAATTCTTCCAGTCATCCCTACTCCCCATACCCTTTGATGCCCTGGGTAATCAAGAACCTATCTACCTCTGCCTTTAATGCACCCAATGACTTGGCCTCCACAGCTGCTCAAGGCAACAAATTCCACAGATTTACCATCCTCTGACTAAAGTAATTTCTCCGCATCTCTGTTTTAAATGGACTTCCTTCAATCCTGAAGTTGTGCCCTCTTGTCCTAGACTCCCCTACCATGGGAAGTAACTTCGCCATATCTATTCTGTTTAGGCCTTTTAACATTTCCAATGTTTCTATGAGATCCACCCTCATTCTCCTGAACTCCAGGGAATACATCCCAAGAGCTGCCAGATGTTCCTCATATGGTAACCTGTTCATTCCTTAAGGGAAAATCTTGTCTGACAAATCAGTTAGAATTCTTTGAGGAAATAGCAAGCAGGATAGAAAAGGAGAATTGGTGAATATTGTGTATTTGGATTTTCAGACAGCTGCTTTGCAAGGTAATTGCCATGGTATTACAGGAAAGATACTAGCATCAATTGAGCATTGATTGATTGGCAGGAGGCAAAGAATGGAAATAAAGAGAGCCTTTTCTGACACACTGGTGCTATTACAGAGGGGTCAGTATTGGGACTGCTTCCACTCTTTAAGAAAGGAGGAAGGCAGCAGAAAGGAAATTATAGACCAGGTAGCCTGACCTCAGTGGTTGGGAAGATGTTTGAGTGTATTAAGGATGAGGTTATGGAGCACTTGCTGACACAGGACAAGGTAGGACAAAGTCAGCATGATTTCCTAAAGGGAAAATCTTCCCTGACAAACCTGTTGGAATTCTTTGAGGAGATTACAAGTAGGATGGATAAAAGGGAGTCAGTGGATGTTGTATATGTGGACTTTGAGAAGGTCTTTGACATGGTGCTACACGAGGCTGCTTACCCAAATTTAGAGCCCATGGTATTATAGGAAAGTTGCTGGCATGGTTAGAGCATTGGCTGATTGGTAGGAGGTAGCGAGGATCCTTTTATACCCTTTCCTGGTTAACTGGCAGTGACTAGTAGTGTTCTGCAGGGGTCGGTGTTGGGAGTGCTTTTTAAGTTGTATATCAAAGATTTACATCATGGAATAGCTGGCTTTGTTGCCAAGTATGCAGATGATATGAAGTTTTCTGGAGGGGCAGGTATTGTTGAGGAAACAGGTTGGCTGCATAAGGACTTAGACAGATTAGGAGAATGGGCAAGAGAGTGGCAATTGAAATATAATGTTGGAAAATGCATGGTCATGCACTTTGGTAGTAGAAATAAATGTACATTTAATTTTATAAATGGGGAGAAAATCCAAAAATCTTATTTAGGCTCCTGGTGCAGAACACCCTAAAGGTTAACTTGCAGGTAGAGTCAGTGGCAAGGAAGGCAAATGCAATGTTAGCATTCATTTCAAGATGTCTGGAGTACAAGAGCAGGGATGTGATGATGAGGCTTTATAAGGCACTATTGAGGCCTCACCTTGAGTATTATGAACAGGTTGGGCTCCTCATCTACGAAAGATTGTGCTGGTATTGGGGAGGGTTCAGTGGAGGTTCACAAGGATGATTCCGGAAATGAAAGGGTTATCATGTGAGGATCATGTGATAGCTCTGTACTTGCTGGAATTTAGAAGGATGAGGGGAGATCTCATTGAAACCTGTCCAATACTGAAAGGCCTGGACAGAATAGATGTGGAAAGGATGTTTCTCATGGTGAGGGAGTCTAGGACAAGAGGGCACAGTCTCAGGATAGAGGGGTGTCCATTTAAAACGGAGATGAGGAGAAATTTCTTCAGCCAAAGGGTGGTGAATTTGTGGGATTTATTACCACAGGTAGTCGTGGAGGCCAGGTTGTTGGGTGTATTTAAGGCAGAGATTGATAGATTCTTGATTGGAAATGACATGGAAGGTTATAGGGATAAGGCCCAGGAGTGGGACTGAGAAAAGAAAAGAAAAGAAATATCGCCCATGATTGAATGGTGGAGCAGACATGATGGGTCAAATGGCCTAATTCTGCTCTTGCATCTTGTGGTGTGTATTGTCTTCTTTTTACATTGTATGTCGAAGATATGAAAGATGGAATTGATAGCCTTGCGGCCAAGTTTTTGGATGATACAAAGGTAGATGGTTGTGAAAGTACTGTTGAGAAACATGGAGGCTGCAAGAAGGACTTAGACAGATTAGAAGACTGAGCAAAGAAGTGGTAGTTGAAGTATAGTTTTGGGAAATATACAGTCGTACACTTTGGTAGAAGGAATAAAAGCACAGACTATTTTCTAAATGGGGAAAAAACTCAAAAATCCACAGTGCAAAGAGACTTTAGGGAATCCTGTACAAGAACTCCAAAGGTTAACATGCAGGTTGAGTCGGTGGTGAGGAAGGCAACTGCAATGTTTGCCTTCATTTCAAGAGGACTAGGAAGTAATGCTAAGGCTTTAAAAGGCACTGGTGAGGCCTTACTTGGAGAGGGTTCAAAGGATGTTATGAAAATTCAGCCGGGATTGAAAGTCTTATCATATGAAGAGCGTTTGATGGTTCTGTGCATTTATGTGCTGGAAATTAGAAGATGGGGCGGAGGGTGCAATTCTTACTGAAACTATGGAATGTTGAAAGAGTCTAGATAGAGTACTTGTGGAGAGGATGTTTCCTATAGTGGGGGAGTCTAGGACCAGAGGACACAACCTCAGAATAGAGGGGCATCTATTTAGTACAGAGAAGAGGAGGAATTTGTTGCTGCAGACAGCTGTGGAGGCCAGATCATTGAGTGTATTTAAAGAGCATTAAAGTTTATTGAGAGAAGGCAGTAGAACAGGGTTTAGGGGGAAATGGCTCAGCCATGATCAAATGGTGGAGCAGATTTGATGTGCTCCACCATTTGATCATGGCTGAGCCAGATAGCCGAATTGTGCTCCAATATCTTATGGAATGGTTTACATCTACACAAACAGATTTTAAATGCTATCCTTCCTCTTTAACTGTTTGTCCTTTGGCTTGGATGGTTCAGAAAAAAATATAGATACTGAAAGGTTAGAATCAGCTTTTGACATGTTTTCCTGACTTAATCATCATCACATCAACTCTCAAACCACATACTCCTGAAGATTAATCCACACATGTAATGCGAAGTTCCTGTAAATGAGGTTGTTCACTTTAGGTCAGTGTGCAGCTGGTAAGGAGTTTTAACAGAAGGTACAACAACAAAGCACAGAACTATGATTTGATGAAAAACAATCACTTTCAGTACTTGAAATGCAATTCAGATTCTCAACAAAGTATATTTAATTAAGTTGGTAATACAATGCAATCTTTTTAAATGTTCATTAGAGACATCAAGCTTCCTCTGATAATCAAAAGTTCAAATATACATGGTTCCGCCCTCAAAACTTGGAAGTATTCCTGAGAAAGAGAAACTACTTGTTCAATACAGTATAACATTCCAGGAATCAAGACAATTTTTTAAATATCTAGATTTTAATTAAACTCTTGATACCTTTGGATTTGATGAACAAAAGTTAACACATTATAATCTGTTTTCTATTATTTGGCTGGCCCTTTCATGCTCAGAGATGTTTTACCAATCCCCATTCCCATGTAGAGATGAGGTGGACCCATGCATGAAGAAGCATCACAGGTACCAGGAAAGCCTCTTAGACCGGGTGGACCAGGATGTCCCTGTTCACCTGGGAGGCCGGTTTCACCACGGGCGCCATCACGGCCATCCTTTCCAATACCAGGCATACCATCAACACCTGCAACAGACAACAAACGCAGTAAAATCCTTTCAATCCCAAAAACTACTAATGCTTGTTTTTTTTTAATATAGACATGTTGCTTGAAAGTAAATTGGGATAATACTGAGTCCTAAAGAAGCAAGTTATCTTATTGAAATTATAAACCCACCTAAGTGTTAAAAACTGCCAAAATTAACTTAAACATCAAGTGAAAGTATTAGTACCAAACCTTTTAAAACTGGCAATCAAAATGAATAAACTTTCTTTTAGCAAACATAAGATTTATCAGAACATTTAATGCAATTGAAGCTGAAGACTAGTAGCTGACTGGTTTTAACCTGAACAGTGCCTTCATATTCACTGCTATCTTGCCACTGCTCAATTCCGATTAAATCGAAGTGAATTTGATTTTTGGAAGAAGTGAAAAAGTTGGAAAGATGGAACTACTTAAATTGTGAGAAATTATGCGCAAGGTTTAGGGTATCCTTGCACACACAGCACTTAAAGTAAATATTTACAGTATATTCCACAAGTAATTAGCATGGCAAACAGGTTCTAGTTTACTCTGTTAATACTTTCTCTTTATACTGTTAATGCATTTTGGTAAAAAGAACAATAGTGCAGACTAAAACAACAGGAATACTGCAGATGCTGGAAATTCAAGCAACATACATCAAAGTTGCTGGTGAACGCAGCAGGCCAAGCAGCATCTATAGGAAGAGGCGCAGTCGACGTTTCAGGCCGAGACCCTTCGTCAGGACTGTTAATAGTGCAGACTGTTATCTAAATGGGGAGAAAACTTAAACATCAGTGGTGCATAGGGAATTAGGAATTCTTGTACAAGGCTCCAACAAGGTTAATTTACAGGTTGAGTCTGTGGTAAAAGCAGCAAATGCAATGTTGGCATTTTTTTCCCAAGGGGAATAGAATATAAAAGCTTTGGCAACAGTTTTGGGCCCCATATCTCAGAAAAGATGTGCTGTCATTGGAGATTCCAGAGGAGGTCACGAGGATGATTCCGGGAATGAAGGGATTAACACTAGAAGAATATGGTGGGGGGGGGTGCAGGGATCTCATTGAAGCCTACTGTATGTTGAGAGGACTAGATAAGGTGGATGTGGTGAGGATGTTTCCTATGGTGGGGACTAGAAGGCACAACCTCAAAATGGAGGGGTGACCTTTTAGAGCAGAAGAGAAGAAGAATAGCCCTTAACTCGGCAGTGGAGTTATTGGGGCACCGTCATGACGGTGTTTCCATAGCAAGCTATTCTTGTGTTTACGAGGCCGAGTTGCTAGCTCGACGCTCAACCCGACTTGGATTCGAATTCGGGAACCTTCGTTCCGGAGTCCGGCACTGATATTATTGTGCCATCAAGCGGGACTTTTAGAACAGAGGTAAGGAGGAATTTTTTTAGCCAAAGAGTAGCGAATCTGTGGAATACTCTGGCACAGACTGCAATGGAGGCCAAGTCGGTGGGTCTATTTAAAGCAGAAGTTGATAATTTCCTGATTGGTCAGGGCATCAAAGGATATGGCAAGAAGGTAGGTGTATGGAGTTGAGTGGGATCCAGGATAAGCCATCATGGAATAGTGGAGCAAACTCAATGGGCTGAATGGCCTAATTCTGCTCCTATGTCTTATGGTCTTATGCCAGTTATGTTTTCTACTTTAAATCCAGTTATTACAAGTTTCTCAAGTGAGGAGAGATCAACAATATTCATTCATGTTATGAGTGAAATAAATATCACTGTGCACGTGAAACTGACAGTAACCTTGAAATTCTTACAGACACTGAGTACATGGAATCATGTTCTGTGTGCACATTTTCCTATCAATTCTGCTCTGACCTTATCCAGCATCTTATGCTGTGGTGTAACCAATACCAAATGGATTATATTTCACTGAAATGAAAGTTTGTATGAAGAAGTGTTGCAATATTAAAACAGGAAATCTTAATATTTACCAGGTGCCCCTTGTGGTCCGCGAAGTCCAATACCTTTTTCGCCCTTCTCACCCTTTTCACCTTGCTGCCCTGTCATATATAAATTCAAAATTTCAGCTCCATTTCAGTGGTGAAAATCAGAATGAAATTAACATCCAATATTTCTGAGGAGATTTATTGACACTTCTTAATCTGATCCTGATGCAGGGTCTCAACCTGAAATGTTGGCCATCCTTTTGCCTCCACAGATGCAGCTTGACCCTGACGGGTTGTTCCAACAGTTCACCTTTTGCTGTCGGATTCCATTAATGATAAAGCCACCTTTGACACTTACAAACCATTTGGTCTGATTATTAGATCTGAGAATTTTGGAAGACTTGTCTTCAGTGACAACGTTTCCAGTTTTTGCTGGTTGTGGAGACAAATTAGTGGTTTAAAGTAAAGTTGAGGCCTGCACCCTTCGGGAAATGGTATCAAAGAAACTTGTACCTGTTGTATATTTAATATTTCAACAATATTTGATTAATATTGTAAATATATCGTGTGATTAAGCATCCTTTGGTGTTTGCATAATTTATTACGAGTTATATGTAAAAGTACGTGAATAGCATACATCATTACGCCACTGGATCTTATGTGCGTGCCTCACTAAATTAAAATGAAGTAGACACTCATCTTCTGGCTCTCATATTTTCCTTTAGCTTAATTTTGGAGTTACAAAACTTAACAGTACCACTTTATCTAGCTCCTTTTGCTGTGGTGTAGCATATATGCATTTCCTACAGTCATCAAATGGCCATTTGTCTTGACTCAACATCTACTTCATAAATGTCAACAGGTTCATAAGCAAACAAGGGCAGGTACAGCCTGGCGCTTACTGGGACTCTGGGAAATTTTTAGTATTGGACACTAGTGGAGTACATCAATTGATACAAAATCTCGAGTGGAAGTTCTTAAGACTTACCTCTAAGTCTGAAAGATGTTGTAAGGCAGGTGATGGTAATCAGTGACTGGACACTTGGTACTCTTTTTGAAGATGTGTATGAACAAAATCTAGACAAACTGGGTTTGCATTGATGGCATATATACTCTGACAATTACAAGGCACACGAACCGGAATTTCTGGAGGATCAATAGTTAAAGCAAATCCAAGGTATAGTTGTTGCACATGGACATGTCATTTACAGACCAGCACACTGCCTGGTATTATCCATGCCCACCTGTACTTTGCAGGAAAGGTGGATAATGGTGTAGACCATATTCGTCTAAATTATTTGGGGAACAATGGTCCTAACTGTACTGTTTTAGGTGCTTGCAGAATTAGAGTCGTCCCATGGTAATGCTCAATGAGGAAGCAACAACTGCTAAATATTTTCAGAACAACAGAGCTGAGATCAGTGGATTGTCATGGCTCCTCATCCACCCATCAAGAGGTCTTGCCAATAAGTTTACTGGAACTAGGCACACATCTCGTTGCACTGATTATTTTACTTGCCTTTTGATCCTGGCTGACCAGGGTAACCTTGGTGACCTTTGACACCTTTTGGGCTTACAGCACCTGGATGCCCTGCTTCTCCTGGAGGTCCAGGTGATCCAGGCCCGCCTGGATTTCCTGGCATAACTGGTAGTCTTAAGCTAGCAGACAGCTGAGACATTTGCTCTAAAAAGGAAATAATGGAAATGAGGACTCATTAAATTTTAATGGTGTGGTTGCTTCAATAAGATGAGTCACTATCAGTTACCCAAGGGTAATTAGAAATGGGCTATATATGCCGGCATAAATGGTGATGAAAATATCTCAGATATGAATAAATCTCCGCAAATGCTTGTTTGATTGGAACAAAGAACCTTTACCAGATTTTCCCATCTCAAGAATACATAGCTCTAATATCATTGAAGGCTAATACAGACTTGAAAGGTTGATTAGAAAATTGCTATTTTTATGTTCATATATTTTATTGCTTTTGCAGTCCCCTATCTAACAGTTAACTTGTTCAGACTTTGACAGAATTTTAAGTAAAATCTGAAGCCAAAAATGATAGAATAATAGATGAACATTATTTAAGTAGAATAGATTATCTTTAATTTGCTATTACAAAACAGATATTCTTGATATTCAATTTTCTGCAGAAAATGACTATCAAATTTTATACTTATACTTTGTACAAGAAATTGGAATACAGAGAAGCCATGAAATTTCACTATGCTTATACACACACTTGACGAATTCATATGCATATTTTCTGTTGATTATTTTAAAGAAATAAAAACCTTTAAATGAAGTTGAAGACAATGGAATTTTATACACATTAGTTAAAGATTTTCTCCGGATAATTCCAAAGCCATAAAAATCAGTGAGAGAGAAGAGTACCACAGAGTTGGAGGGTCAAATCTTAAGATAACTTTAACATGGAATATTTCAAAATCTGACACTCACTCACTTTAAATTATGCTCATGCAAACCTCCCTGATCCAGTGCTCACTTGCATCTTTGCCCTGTGGGCATTTAACACAACGTAGTTAGAGCTTCTCCTTAAAGTTTAAGAAAATTCAAAGTTCAAAGAAGATTTATATCAAAGTACCTATAAATCACCATATACAACCCTGAGAATCATTTTTTTACAGGCATAGTCAATAAATCCATAATAGAAAAGTAACCATAAAAGAATCACTGAAAGACTGCACCAACTTGGGCGTTCAAGCAGAGTGCAAAAGACAAGTACAAAAAGAAAGAAAAAATAATAATAAATTAAGAAGCAATAAATATTGAGAACATGAGAAGAGTCCCAGAAAGTGTGTCCATAGGTTGTGAGAACATTGAGTGAAGTTTTTCTCTTTGGTTCAAGAGCTTCATGGTTGAGGGGGTAATAACTGTTCCTGAACCTGCTGGTGTGAGTTTTGAGTTTCTTATACCTTCTTCCTGATGGCAGCAGTGAGAAGAGAGCATAACCTCAATGGTGGGGGTCGTCGATAATGGATGCTGCTTTCCTGCAACAACCCTTTGTGTAAATGTGCTAAATGGTGGAGAGGGCTTTACCTGTGATGGACTGGGCCAAATCCACTACTTTTTCTAGGATTTTCCATTCAAGGGCATTGGTGCTCCATACCAGGCTATGATGCAGCCAGTCTGCACGACACATCGGGAGAAGTTTGTCAAAATTTTAGATGTCATACCAAATCTTTGCAAACTACTGCGTAAGTCGAGGTGCTGTTGTGCTTCCTTTGTAATTGCACTTACTTGCTGGGCCCAGGTCAGGTCCTCTGAAATTATAACACCAAGGAATTTAAAGTCGCTGACCCTTACCACCTCTGATCCTCTGATGGAGACTGGCTTATGGTCCTCTGGTTTCCTCCTCCTGAAGTCAATAATCATCTCTTTCGTCTTGCTGATTTTGAATAAGAGGTGGTTGTTATGGCACCACTCAGCCAGATTGTCAATTTCCCTCCTATATTCTGATTCATCATATATCGGCATACATCAGCAAACTTGAATATGGAAATGGTTAGCCACACATTCAGGTATAAAGCAAGTCGAGCAGGGGGCTAAGCACACAGCCTTGTGATGCACCTATGCTGATGGAGATTGTGGAGGAGATGTTTTTGCCAATCTGAACTGACTGGAGTCAGCAAGTGAGGAAAACGAGGATCCAATTTCACGAGGAGGTATTGAGGCAAAGGTCTTGAAGCTTATTGATTAGCTTTGAGGGGCTGATGACATTCGATAATCTGCATCCTAATATATGTATCTTAGATTTGCAACACTTAAATAATGAGGTGAATTAAAAAAAAATTAGTATCAGAACAACTGGTTTACATTCATAAATTGAAGATACATACACTCAGCATCTAAGCACGACAGCTCTGAGAAATAACAAATGTAATGATTACAGTGCACATTCCCTCCCGAAGCCTGATTTAGGGTCGTGCCCATCACGCTGTGACACACTGTACATTCAGTGACCAGCTCAGTAGGTACCTCCTGTACCAAATAAAGTGGCCAATGAGTGTATGTTTGTTGTCTTCTGTTGCTGTAGCTCATCCACTTCAAGGTTCAACATGTGTGTTCAGACATGCTCTTGTTGTAATGCACAATTACTTCAGTTACTGTCACCTTCCTGTCAGCTTGAACCAATCTGGCCATTCTCCTGCAGCTTCTCTCATTAACAAGGCATTTTTGCCCACAGAACTGTTGCTCTCTGGATGTTTCTTTTTTGGTTTCTAACACCATTCTCTGTAAACTCTAGAGACTGCTGTGTGTGAAAATCCCAGGAGATCAGTGATTTCTGTGATATTCAAACCACCTTGTCTGGCACCAACATTCATTCCATGGTTAAAATCACTTAGGTCACATTAGTTCCCCATTCCGATTTTTGGTCTGGGCAACAAGTGCACCTCTTAACCACAAACAAGAGAAAATCCGCAGATGTAGAAATCTGAACAACACACACAAAATGCTGGAGGAGCTCAGCAGGCCAGGCAGCATTTATGGAAAAAGTACAGTCGACATTTTGGCCTGAAATGTCAACTGTGCTTTTTTCCATAGATACTGCTCGGTTTACTGAGTTTCTCCAGCACTTTGTGTGTGTTGCACCTCTCAACCATATCTGCATGCTTTTTATGCATTGAGTGGTTGTCACATATTGGCTAATTAGATACTTGTATTTACATTCAGGTGTACCTGATAAAGTGGCTACATGCAGGACATCATGTCACAATTTGAGTAGTAGTTTTGGAGCACCAAGCTACCATGGTATTAGGCATAAATTTATTAAGGAGATTTTCCTCTGTTGAAAGGTATGCAAAAAAAGACAAAAACTTTTATTGCCTAGATTAGAAGAGGGAAATGCGCATAAGACCATCAATCCCTACTTGCCATCACCTCAAGCACTGCCTTCTCTAGAGTTATTGGTTGGAATGCTAAAAATATGCTTTCCTTAAATTTAGCAAATGACTATTTCACCTCAAAGACAAATAAAATTAACCTCAATGATGATCATATATCATTTTTGGCAGTAACTTCAAACCTTATGGGAAATAAGAACCCTTTGAATAATTAATGGACAATGTTTCATTAAATCTGCAGCTATGACATATTAATATTGTCTCGGTAAAAGGAACAAAGTTTTTTTTATAAAAACACAGACAACTATATTACATCAAGGTAATTAACATACCATGAAAGGTGAAATATGATTGCATGTCAAAATGACATGGCATCTTTGAATTATGATCCTGTTAATAAAGCAGTCAATCTTTGTAGATGCAGAGCATACTCTTGCAGTTCTTAAAAATGGACTCCATTTATAGGTGATCATTGCTATTAAAGTTGCCGTTTTGTAGAGTTGTATAGCATGGAAACAGACTAGTTAGCTAAACTGGTTCATGCTGACCAACAGTTACAACAAAGCTAGTCTATTTTCCTGCATTTGGTCCATATCCCTGTACACCATTCTTATCAATGGTGTCCAAGTGTCTTTTAATTCTTGTTAATCTAGCCGCCTCAACCAGTTCCTCTGGCAATCTGACCACCTTTTGGGTGCAAAAGTTACCCCTCAGTTTTCTATTAAATTTGCCTCCTTTCACCACATTCCTATGTCCTCCAGCTCTTGATTCCCCACCCTGGGGAAAAGGCAGTGCACATTCACTCTATCTATGAACTTCATTATTTTATAGATCAGTCCCCATTTATAGATCAGTCCCCATTCTACTTGCTAATAAAAGTCCCAATTTGCTCAATCTTTTTTTTATAACTCAGTCCCTTTAGTCCCAGCAACATTCTCATAAATCTTATCCTTATCTGCTCCAACTTGATGTATTAGGGGACTAAAACGGAACATAGAATTTCAAATGTAGCCTTACCAGTGCCTTGTACAACTGCAACAGAACATCCTGACTCATGTACTCCATGAGCTGACTGATGAAGGCCGTCACCCCACCCGTGATGCCACTTCCACTGAACCATGTACTTGCATTTCTCAATCCTTCTGTCCTACAACACTCCTTAGGGCCTTACTATTCACTGTAAAATCAGTTGTCTTCCCAAAATGCAAAGCTCTCCACTTATCTGAAGTAAACATTTTTTCCATTCCTTGGCCTACTTCCCCAGCAGATCAAGTTCCCTTCTGTAAATTCAGATAAACATATTCATGTTAACACCACCTCCTATTTTAGTGTCAACTGTAGACTTATTAATCATGCCTCGTACATTCTAATCTAAATCATTTACACTACTGTAAGATCAGAATTAGGCCACCCGGCCTGTCAAGCCTATTCTGCCATTCCCTCATTGCTGATCTATTATCCCTCTCAACCCCATTCTCCTGTCTCCTCCCCGTAACCTTTGCTGGCCTGAGCTATATAGAATTTATCAACTTCCGCTTTAAATATACTCAATGACTTGGCTTCCACAGCCGTCCATGACAATGAATTCCCCAGATCCACCACCCCCTGGCAAAAGAAATTCCTTCTTATCTCTGTACTAAATGGATGTCTCAATTCTGAGGCTGTGCCCTCTGGTCCTAGCCTCACCCACTATAGGAATCATCCTTTCCGCATCCATTCTGTCTAGACCTTTCAATATTTAATAGGTTTCAATGATATTCCCCCTTATTCTTCTAAATTCCAGCAAGTACAGGCCCAGAACCATTCAGACACTCCTCATATGACCAATGCCTTATAAAGCCTCCGCATGACAACCGTGCTTCTATTTTCTAGTCTTCTCACAATGAATGCTAACATTGTATTTTCCTAACTCAACCTGCAAGTTAACCTTTACAGAATTCTGCACACGGACTCCCAAGTCCCTTTGTACTGATTTTAGATTTGTTCTCCATTTAGAAAATAATCTATACCTTTATTCCCTCTAACAGAGTGATAAGAAGCTGTCCCAATACTGACCCCTGTGGAACACCACTAGTCACTGGCAGCAAACAGAAAAGACTCCCTTTATTCCCAGTATTGTTTGCCTCCTGCCTATCAGCCAATGCTCTATCTATGCTAGTATCCCTGGATCCCAGATGATCCAATTTTCCTTAGTGGCTTACCATGTGGAACCTTATGAAAGACCTAACTGAAGTTCATTAAAAAAAAACACATATATTGCTCTGCCATCATTGACTTTCTTGGTTACTTCTCTAAAATTCTTATTTATGAATGTTGCTAGTTATCCTTGAGAAGGTTATTGTACGTAATCCTGAACTTCTTTGAATGAGCTGAATTCACAGTGTGGGTCTGAGCTGTCTCATTGTAATATAACTACATGCAGTATTTGAGAAGCAATGGGCTTTGCAGTTTGATACCATATTTGTAACATCTTCCCCATATTAAACAGTGAAAATCTCCTCTTAGATACTCACCTGTTTACCTGGTGAACCAGGAAGCCCAGGAGCTCCTTGTACTCCTTCCATTCCTTGAGAACCAACTGGACCTGGTGGTCCCTGAAGACCAGGCCGTCCAGGAGGTCCATTCCACCAGACATCCCAGCCTATGAAGGCAAAACATGTATAACAACACATGAAGACAAAATACTCAACTCTGGCAGTTGTCTTTATTCTACTTGTATTTACTCAAGAGGACAGCATTAATAAAGGCCTTCCAACTTGAAGAGGAAACTTTCATCATCACGCTCTGCTTTCTGTCATCAAGCTAATTATATATCCAATTAGCTAGCTCTCCTTGTACCTGTGTATGATCCATTAACTCCCCACGGTTTTGCCTCATTTCTATAGAGTCTGTGCCCAGTAAACACAGATTACAGAAGAGGTGGTGATTGTTGTGTGACGACAAACCAAGTTATCAGAAGATTGATGCTGATGAGAGAGATAAGTGAGACAATGGAGAAACATTCAAAATGCTAATAAGAGAGAAGAGAGAGATTAACAAGAAAGAAACACATTTCAGAATATTGACAGACCGGTTGCTTTGAACCTGAACTGTTTGAAGTTTGATGGACAGGTGATACCCCAGCAGGGGGATAAAAAGAACAGGTTCGCTAAGGCACGACACACACCACGAGATCACGAGATAATGAGACCCTGGAAGAGCGGTGTGCCCCCACTAGTTGGTGGGAGCTGGAGGTCTGGTTCGAGGGAACCGACCATAGACTGACAGGGTGAAAGGGTACGATCGGTGGGAACCTGGTGTGTGTGTCCGCCCTTGCCTGGGTGCCGGGTTCACCGCGGAAGAATGGTCGTATCCGGAACAGAGGGGTCACAGTTGGTGACCACAGAAGACATAAAAGGGTTCGCCCGAAAGCCAACTGTGAAGAACATCAAAGGTCTGAATCAAAATTTGCATTCTCTCTCTCTCTCCAACGGCACAACAGTGATTACTGCGAACTGTACTAAGCTGAACTGAACTCTGCATCACTTGAGACTGATCATTTTACCCCTAGACTGCGATAGAGCCTGATTGATTCCTATTACCCTAGTTCTGTTTACGTGTGTTTTATTATTGCTAACCTGTTGCATTTATATCCTTACGATTAGAGTACTGTGTTACTTATTTCTTTAATAAAACTTTATTAGCTTCTGTTAAACCAGACTCCAACTAAGTGGTCCATTTCTGCTGGTTTGGCAACCCAGTTACGGGGTACGTAACAGTTGTCTTGAGTCAAATTAGGATTGATAAATCCCCACAGCCTGACAAGGTGTTCCCTCATACCTTCTGGGAGGCTGATGCAGAAATTGCAGAAGTCCTAGCAGAGATATTTAAAATGTCCTTAGTAACAGGTGAAGTGCTGGAGGATTGGAGGCTAGCTAATGTTGTTCCATTGTTTAAAAAAGGCTCTAAAGAATACAGTAGTTGTTAAGTTATTGGAAGGTATTCTAAGGAACCAGACATAATCAACATGGCGTTATGTGTGGTAGGTTGTGTCCATACATTCTTACAGAGTTTTATTTGAGGAAGTTACCAGGAAAGTTGATGAAGACAAGGCAATGGATGTTGTCTACATATGGTTCATCCATCATTGTCGATGAAGACCTCGACACCATTAGTCACTTTGAGACTGGATACAGTGTGTCTGAAGGTGACTGGTCAGGCCAATTCGGGCACGGAATGTCCTGGCACGTGTTGGGCAGACGTGTAGGCACTGCAGTTGTTGCGCTGGTGTCTCTGGACTTGTGCAGCTTGTGCTTATGTTGTGCTTCAGCAATGCGCCTTGCTTCGTAAGCTTGACAGCCCTTGTGGATGAGGCTGCGCCAGGTAGGGCGGTTTTGTGCCAGCGTTTCCCAGGTGGTTGTGTCTATGTCAGGTGACTTCAGGGAGGCCTTTAATGTGTCTTTGTAATGTTTCTTCTGTCCTCCATCCGAGCATCTTCTAGCAGAGAGTTCCCCAAAAAGGAGCTGCTTGGGTATGCGCTCGTCTGGCATGCCGATGACATGACCTGCTCACCAGGTCTGTGCTCTCATCACCAGTGTGTGGACTGATGGCAGACTTGATCTAGAGAGAACTTCAGTGTCTGGTACTTTATTTTGCCATCTGATGCCTAATATTCTGCGAAGACAAGTCATGTGGTTGAGCTGTCTTGTATGCCTTCGATACACAGTTCATGTTTCGCAGGCATACGGGAGGGTAGTGAGTACCACAGCTCTGTAGACCTTCAGTTTTGTTGCTGGACTGATTCCTCGGCATTCCCATACAGTGGAGCACAGTCTACTGAAAGCAGAACTTGCCTTTGCTATTCTGCAGTTAACTTCTGTATCAATAGCCACTGCTCAGGAGAGGGTTGCTGCCAAGGTAAGTGAACTGGTCCACTGCATGTAGTTTCTGTCCTTTGATTGTGATTTTGGGTTCTGTGTACGGTGCAGGAGGGGTAGGCTGGTGCATGACTTCGGTCTTTTTGATGTTGATGGTGAGTCCAAAGTTGTCACAAGCCGTGGAGAGTTTATCAGTATTGTCTTGCATCTCTAGCTCTGAGCCAGCATACAGGGCGCAGTCACCGGCAAAGAGGATGTCTCTCAGAACAGTCTTCTTCACTTTGGTGATAGCTTGAAGTCTCCTCAGGTTGAAGAGCTTCCCATCCACTCTATACTTGAGGCTGATTCCAGCATCACTGTCCTGGAAGGCATCATTCAGCATGGCAAAAAACATCATGCTGAACAGTGTGGGTGCGAGCACACAGCCCTGCTTGACGCCATTGGTGACTGGGAATGCCTCAGAGGATTCTCCACCGTCCAGCACTCCGGCCATCATGCCATCATGGAACTGGTGTACCATCTGAATGAATTTGGCGGGGCAGCCGAACTTTGACATGATCCTCCACAGGCCTTGTCGGCAGACAGTGTCGAAGTCTTTCGTGAGGTCAACAAAAGTTGTGTAGAGTTCGCGATTCTGCTCCTGACACTTCTCCTGAAGTTGACCCACTAAAAAAATCATGTCAATAGTCCCACGACCTTTGCGAACGCCACACTGACTCTGGCAGCAAGCCCAGCTCCAGGTGAGTGACCAAACAATTTAGCAGGACTCTTGCAAGGGTTTTTCCTGCTATGGAGAGCTGCAAGATTCCTTGGTGGTTGTCGCATACTTTTCAATTGCCCTTCCTCTTGTAGAGGTGTACGATGGATGCATCTTTAAGTTCCTGAGGAATGGATCCTTGCTTCCAAAAAGACTGGAACAACTCAGTGAGCTTCTCTATAAGTACAGGACCACCGGTTTTGTAGATCTCTGCAGGTATGGCGTCTGCCCCTGGGATTTTGTTACTGGATAGCTGCTGACAGCTTCCGTAACTTCGGCTACTACCGGTGGGTCATCCATGACGCTGTTGATGTCGACCTGGGGAATCCTGTCTATCGCCTCATCGTTAATATATGATGGTCGGTTAAGGATGGCTTCAAAGTGTTCAGCCCATCTCTGCAGGATCTGAGCCTGCTCTGTAATGAGAGTTGTACTGTGACGAGAGTACACATAGATTAAGGTGTTAACTGTCCTGTGCTGGCACCAGTGGGATCAGCAGTTGGTCTGCCACCTGTCTTCAGGAGAAAGAGAGATAAGGAAAACAATGGAGCAGCATTTGGAGATGTTAATTAAGGGACAGAAGGAGAGCTGTCAAGATCGGCCCCCCCTTTGAACCCTGAACTGTTTGAAGTGATGGACAGGCGATACCCCAGCAGGGGGATAAAAAGGGACAGGTTCGCTAAGGCAAGACACACACAACACCCCGAGGTAACGAGACCCTGGAAGCGGTGCGTCTCCCACAAGTTGGTGGGAGGTTTTGGAGGGCTGGTCGCGGGACCAAGCCATAGACGCACAGGGTGGAAAGGTACGATCGGCGGGAACCTGGTGTGTGTCCGCCCTTGCCTGGGTGCCAGGTTTCACCGCAGAGAAACGATCGTATCTGGAAACGGGGGGGGGGGGGGGTCACAGTCGGTGACCTCAGATGACATCACAAAGGGCTCGCCCAAAAGCTGACTGTGAAGAGTATCGAAGGTCTGTGTGGAAGCCGTTTGAATATTCATTCGTTTTTGCTCTCTCTCTCCATCCCCCCCACTGTCCATCGCCACGGCAGTGATTACTGTGAACTGAACTGAACTTTGCGTCACTTTGAAACTGGTCATTTACCCCTAGACGACGATAGAGCTTGATTGATCCTGTTATCCTAATTTTGTGTACCATGTGTGTTTATCATTGCTGAACTGTTGCATTTATTATCCTTTTGATTAGAGTACTGTGTTGCTTGTTTCTTTAATAAAACTCTCTTAGTTCCAGTAATCCAGACTGCAACTGAGTGATCCATTTCTGCTGGTTTGGCAACCCAGTTACGGGGTACGTAACAGTACCATCTGTACTCAGGAGGGGGGAGCTCCCAAGAGACTGAGGTCTATAGAGAGTGTTGAGGGCTTCATAGAATCGTTTCAAGTCATTTCTGTCAGCGCATCCCTGTAGTTCATCTGCCTTGGCGCTCAGCCAGGCATCTTGCATTTTACACAGTTTATTCTGAACTATCCTGCAAGCACTGGTAAAGGCATTTTTCTTGGCAGCTGATGATTGGTCGTTCTGATGGGCACAATGAAGGTGGTGCTTTTCAACGAGTAGAGCCTGTATCTCCTCATCATTCTCATTGAACCAGCCATGCTTCTTGTGGGTAGAGAGCCCTTTAGTGCAGGTGAATGGACAGCATCGCTGAAGCGATCCCAGTCGTCCACAGTGCTGCCTGCAAGGGGTAGGTCAGCAACCTTGGTTTCTAAATCTTCAGCCAGTGCTGAAGCTATGCTGGAGTTCTTCAGCCTGGCCACATTGAATCTTTTCATAGCCTTGCTTCCTTGTGGTCACCTCTTGGGTCTGATGCGGAGCTTCATTTTGGAGACAATGAGCCTGTGATCTGTCCAGCATTCAGCACCACATATCGCCTTTGTCACTCTGACATCCTGCCTGTCTTTTCTCCTGACAATGACATAGTCGACAAGATGCCAATTCTTAAAGCGGGGGTGCATCTGGGAGGTCTTGTTACGGGTAGGCAGGTGGAAAGTTGTGTTGGTGATGAGCAGGCCGTGTGCTTCACAGGTCTTCAGCAAGAATAGGCCGTTACTGTTACATTTGCCCACTCCATGTCTCCCAGTGACTCCCTGCCAGGCTGCAGAGTCATGCCCTACTCTTGCATTGAAGTTGCCGAGCCAAATCAGCTTGTCGGTGCTGCTCACTGCTGATAGTAGGGCGTCTAGTTCTTCATAGAACCCGTCTTTCGTCTCATCCGGGTTGGTCATTGTGGGGGCATAGGCGCTGATCAGGATGGCTTGACTTCTGTTCTGTAGCGGAAGCTGTAGTGTCATGAGCCGGTCATTCACACCCTTGGGGAGACTGGAACGTTTCCGAACAAGGTGACTCCTGACGGCGAATCCAACTCCAGCATCACGACGCTCATCGCCGCTGCGACCGCTCCAGAAAAAGGTGTATCCATCTCCAGTTTCAGTCAGCTGACCTCCGTGGGCAAGACGAGTCTCATGCAGGGCTGCTATGTCAATGTTGTATCTTGCAAGCTCTCTGGCAACTAAGGCTGTTCTTCTCTCTGGTCTGTTTACTGTAGGGTTGTCGAATAGCGTGCACATGTTCCAACTGCCAATGGTGAGTGGTGTCACCTTGCGTTTTGTTGTGTTTGTTCGACCGCCAAGATAGGATCTCTGCCAGCTGCGGTAAACTGGCCAGGGTGTAATGAAGCAGGCAAAGTTTAGGGCACCTTTTCTAGCCCCTTCCTCATACTACGGGGGTGAGCAGTGCGTTCCTAAAGAGGGCTGTTCAGTCGCCCAGGTAGATGCTGAGTTTCACTGCTGCTTCGGTCAGTGAAAAGTGACTATTAGACCTGAGCTGCCTGTGTGCAGGTCCGTGACTACAGCTCCCAGTGTATCCACACCTGCTGCTTCATCACTCGCCCATCGCCACAGGACTTCAAAGTTTGAGGGTGAAGATGATGATGATGTCGAGACTAGCGCTTGATTTGGATTGAAGTGAGGGAGAGTTGCGCAGCATCAGCCTCACTCTCTCTTCCTAATTCCTATCTGGATCCAGTGACAAGACAAGAGTTGAGACCGCCTTCTTGACCGTTGGACCTTCCATTGGTCTCGTCCGCTCAATCCGCCAGAGTCTGTCTTCACATGCTACATGGACTTTGGCACAATCACACATGGAAGGTGGTTAAGAAGGTTCAGTTGCTTGACATTCCATGAGATAGTAAACTGGATTAGGCATTGGCATCACAGGAGAAGTCAGATAGTGATAGTTGCCTCTCTGACGGGTGGCCTGTGACTAGTGGTATGTTGCAGAGACCAGTACTGGGCCCTTTGCTGTTTATCAACCATATCCACAATCTGGATGACAATGCAGTAAACTGGATCAGCAAATTTGCCAATGACACCAAGACTGGAAGTGTAGTGGACAGCAAGAAAGTCTATTAAAGCTTGCAGGGGAATCTGGACCAACTGGAAAAATTGGTTGAAAATTGCCAGATGGAATTTAATTGCCAGCTGAAATTTATGTCTGATGTGCTGCACTTTGGGGGAACAACCAGGGTAGGACCTACATAGAGATAAGTAGGGCGCTGAGGAGTGAAGTAGAACAGAGGGATCTGGGAATATAGATCTATAATTCCTTGAAAGTAGTGTCACAAGTAGATACAGTCATTAAGTAAGCTTTTGGCACATTGGCCTTCAGAGATCAAAGTACTGAGCACAGGAGTTGTGATATTATTTTGAAGTTGTGCAAGATGTTGGTCACCTACTTACAGGAAGGATGCAAATAAGATTGAAAGAGTGATGAGAAAATTTAGAAGTTTGTTGTCAGGACTTGAAAACCTAAGTTAGGGAAATGTTGAATAGGTTTATTCCCTCAAGTGTAGGAGAATGAAGGTAGATTTGATAGGGAAACACAAAATTACGAGGGGTATAAATAGGGTAAATGTAAGCAGGATTTCTCCACTGAGGTTGGGTGATACTAGTACTAGAGGTCATCGATTAAGATTATGAGACATAGGAACAGAATTAGGCTATTTGGCCATGGAGTCTGCTCTGCCATTCAATCACAGCTAATCCCTTCTCTCCCCCCGCCCCCTTCAACCACACTTCCCGGCCTTCTCACAATAATCTTTGATGGGTGTCCAATCAAGAATCTATCAAACTCTGCCTTAAATACACCCAATGACCTGGCTTCCACAGCTGCCTGTTGTAATAAATTCCACAAATTCACCACTGGCTAAAGAAATTTCTCCGCATCTCTGTTTTAAATAAGCACACCTCTATCATAAGGCTGAGCCCTCTTGTCCAAGGCTCCCCCATCATGAGAAATATCCTTTCCACATCTACTTTGTTTTGCCCTTTTAACATTTGTAAGGTTTTAAGGAGATCTCTCCTCATCCTTCTAAATTCCAGCGAGTACAGAGCCAGAGCTATCAAGTATTCCTCATATGATAACCCTTTTATTCCCGAAATCACCCTTGTGAACCTCCTCTGGACCCTCTCCAATGCCAGCACATCTTTTCTTAGATGAAGGGCCCAAAACTGTTCACAATACTCAAGGTGAGGCCTCACCAATGCCTTATCACATCCCTGCTCTTGTATTCCAGACCTCTTGAAATGAATGCTAACATTAAGGGTGAAAGGTGGAATCTTTACCGGGAACAGGAGGGTGATCTTCTTCACTCAGGGTTTTGACAGTGTGGAACAAGCTGCCAGCAGAAGTGGTGGGAGCGGGTTAAATTTCAGCATTTAAGAAAAATTTGGTTAGGTACATAGATGAGAGAGGCATAGAGGGCTACGGTCTGGGTTCAGGTCAATGGGACTAGGTAGATTAATGGTTTGGCACAGACTAGATGGGCTGAAGGGCCTGTTTCTGTGCCGTAGTGTTCTATTACTTTGATAGACTAAATCAACACATTGGAATGTGTTTGTGAACTGCACAAATTTCTTCTGCCAATTAATTCTCAATCTCTGTGTAACCATGACTTACTTTTGCTGATTTAGCATTAATATTCTGCTTTCAATTTACAGGTCTTCATTTGCACTGAATTGATATTCCTGTCCAGGTTAGGAATTGAATACATGTCTCATGTATGAGCTGGTTCTTCCAGAAGACATAATAAATCAAATAGTTCCAGGCAGGATTAAATGGAATATTCACTAAAGTAATCCCCATACAGTCATGTAGTGGTTTAACTGCTTTACATTTGTATATAAGGGGAATATTAGGATATGCAACTCATTTCTCCATTGTTGCTTTGTTCAATTCTGCTAAAAGATCGTGTATCTTCAAGATTCTATTTATGATAGAGGTTTATGCTCAATAATCAAATCCATTTTTGTACCTTGCAGATGTAAATTGATTTGCTAGGTATTTGAGGTTCTTTGCAATTGTACTTAAGATTATTAATACTTCTAATATAGTACTTTCTAAGGCAAAACCTTATTTGAAAAATGCTTTTGCTCCTATATCTTTTACTTTCTCCAGTGCATTTGTTCATCTCTTTATATTTTATTGATGCATTCAAGTTTGATATTTCTTTTTCTGATTTCCACTGAGTAGAAAATTCTCCTTCAGTGTTGCGCGCTATTCCCTTCTCTCAGTCATGCATTAAAAAAATACTTGTACTGATGCAGGTTCTTGCCTAACCTCAGCCCGTATTTCTCTATAGGCCAAAAGGCTTATCTGAACTGTTATCAGTGTTGTGATGTAGAAATTACAGCTGCCAAAATATACCCAACAAGTACCAATAAAACATCAATCTAATGACCAGATAATCTCATTTTTGGTGATAGTGACTGATGGATAAATGTTAACCAAAACATCGGCATGAATTCAGTAATACTGCTATGAAATTTTTGAGTCCAGCTGAGAGAATATGGGGCTTTAATTTAACTTCTCACTCAAAGGACAGAATTTCATCAATCGGGCTGCTATCCTGATGTAGTTTGAATCTAAAACATCAACAATTCCCTTCCTCCCACAGATGCTGCTCAAAGACTAAGTTCTTCCAGCTGGCTGTTGCTTCAGATTCCAGAATCGACATTCTCTTATGCCTCATTCTGGTCGTATTTGATGTTATCTGAAATTCTTTCCGTTTCCTCTTCCTTCTAACACCCATAACATAGAAATCACCTCATTATTACCTTTTGCCTTTTCTTCAAAGCAGAAAGAAAGCTGATGGGATTAATTAAAAAATTACCTTATACCCAATCATTAACTAATTTAGGTGACCACCATTCTCAAAGCAAGCTTCACTGGTAAAATGAAATTTCCTTATAAAGCTTATATGTACCTCTCCTTTCTTGCCTTGAAGACCAGGAATCCCCGGTAAAATATAAATACATAATTTTTTATAAAAGAACTATGCTTAAGAATGACCAATATTCATTTTCCAATAAAGCAGTGGGGATCTCGCTCATCTTCCTCTGCATGTATTAATAATCTGGAAGGACAAATCCCTTTGAAAAATTTCATGATTTCCAATTCAGCTCCATTCTACTCCTTCTAAAGAGACCTGGCTAGTTCTGTTGCCGTGTCATACTTTGGAAGATTGTCAATATCTGCATTCAAATATGCACGAAAGCTATTTCTTACTTGGAAAAACAGTACAATTCATGCCAAGCCATCTTCCAACAATATGATAATTTCAGAAACCATTATGGATAATACATGAAGGGCAAAGTAGATCAATTTTCAGATTCTTTAAAATCAGTGAGAAAAGGTTCTTCCCTAAACACTCAATGATTACTAAATATTCTCCTCCAGCTGATCCAGACTTAGCTTGAGGTATTTCATCAGCCAACGTGTGAAGCAAGAGCCTTTGAACCACAAAATCTTAATGTATAGGACTTTATATATTTATCATGACTTACCTGCTCACCCTTTTGTCCAGCTTTACCTTTCAGACCTTGCTTTCCCTTTCAAATTAATAATCAAAAGACATTAAAATAGCACTCCAATTTAATGGGGTCCTAATAAAGAACTGTTGCAATTAATTGTATGTCAATGGTATTTTTTGAATACGCCCCTCTCAGAATTCCCAACTATAATTTCTGAGTAACCTCTGAGTGTCATTCAGATTGTTGCTATGCTGCCTGATCAGTACTTTAGTAAAAAAAATTTCCTATAACAAAAATAAAATAATGAACTAATTTGAAGATTGCAATTGAAACTATTTCAAAGATATTTTGTTGGTGGGGAAGAATTTTGGATGGATTGGAAACTATGAACAAGACCACATAAATGCAAAACTTTCATTATTTAAGAAGAACCATATTTACAGTACCCTTATGGTAATAAATCACAAAGTGCTTCACTGAGATATTACAAAACATCATTTAGGAGTCAAAGGGGATATTGAGAGGTATATCCGAAAACAGTCAAAGAAATGTGTTAAAATCAAGAGTGAGATGGGGGTCAAGAGGAATTTAAGGAGAGAAAGCCAAAGGGTTGTGATTTGGCAGCTGAAAGAATGATTACAAATAACAGTTTCAGGAAAAGAGATGTGAAGAGGCCCAAGCTGATGCTGACAATTGTGTGGTTGTAGAGCTGGACGATGTTACAAACTTAGGAAATGGAAATGTCATGGATGGATTCATTAGTGAGAATTCTAAAAGTTCAATCAACCCTTACATTATTTTACCTCACATCCTTTAAGACCAGGAATACCAGAAGAGCCCTGAAAGGATGAAAAGAATATGACTTAGAACATTTCAATAAATCAGTGGAATCAGTCTAAGGTAGTCCTCACTTCCTGGAATGAATCAGTTAGTAGAGGAACTCACTACATGGATTTGAAGTAGTTTTCTGTGACAATTGGATCAGTAGAACCCAATTCCAATGATGATAGTTTACATTCATAGTTCAGACAATTTTGCCCTATCTTGAATCTGATGTATGATAAATCGCTGATAATCTGCTCTTTCAATTAGACAGACCCTTTGGCATCTAGCTAGCTTTGATATTTCCTGTACTCCTTTTGAACTCAGCAGGCCCCTCTTTCCCTCGTTTCCTTGAAACTCAGTGGTGGCTCTTTTCCCATATTACTTTGAAACTCGCTAGAAAATTTATTGTATCTCTTTGTAATAATAGTTTAAAAAAATGACACTGGTACCAGCAAATTTCCAAGCACAGTAACTTAACAAGTTTCACTACATAATTTTCCTACATTAGTCCTTTACAAGTACAAATAACAGATAATTTATAGCTATTCAAGTAATATCATACCTTATCACCTCTCCCTCCAGGAAACCCATGAGGGCCCGGAAGCCCAGGATGACCACAGTCACCTTTCATTCCCTATTAACCAGAAAACAGCAGCTAATTAAAAAAATCAAATCAGCTCTTTCAACCTACAGGTCAGAGATATAATCAAAGCAATGAAAAATTCTGCAGATGCTGGAAATCCAAAGCAACACACACAAAATTAGAGAGGAACTCAGTAGGTCAGGCAGCGAAGTTGCAGAGGTGCTCAATGAAGCAGTCCCCCAAGTCAACATTTTGGTCCAGGATTCTTCCTGAGGACCAGACAGGAAGGGTTTAAGGTGCCAGAATAAGAAGATAGAGGGAGAGGAAGGCAGATAGCCAGAAGGTGATAGCTGAAGCCTGGTGGGTAAGAAAGGTAAAGGGCTGAGAAGAAGGAACATGATAGGAAAGGAGAGTTCACCATAAGATAAAGGGAAGGAGGAGGAGAGCCAGGGGGAAGTGATAGGCAGAAGAGAGGTAAGAGGCTAGGGTGTGGAATAGAAGAAGAGGGGAGGGAAAGGGATTTTTTTTTAAACATGGAGAAATGAATATTCATGCCATCAGGTTGGAGGCTACCCAAATGGAATACAAGGTGTTGCTTCTCCAATCTGATGGTGGCCTCATCTTAGCACAAGACATGTTGGAATAGGAATGGAAATCAGAATGAAAATGTTTGACCATCAGGAAGTTCTATTTTGGGTGGATGGAGAGAGGTACTCAATGAAGCAGTCCCCCAAGTTATGACGGGTCTTACCAATGTAGAAGAGGCTGCTTCAGGAGCACCGGACACAAGAGACGACCCCAGCAGATTCACAAGTGAAGTGTTGCCTCACTTGGAAGGACTGTTTGAGACCATGAATGGAGGTGAGGGAGGAGAGGAATGAGCAGGTGTAACACTTTGGCTGCTTGTAGAGGTAAGTGCTGGGAAGGTAGTTAGTGGGGAGGAATGAATGGATGAGGGAATCACAGAGGGAGGGAGGTGTCTGCAGGTGGCAGACATTGTGGAGAATGATGTGCTGAATGCTGAGCTTCATGGAATGGTAGGTAGGGACAGGAGGAACTCTTATCACTGGTAAGGCGGTGGGAACTGGGCTGAGTGCAGATGTTCAGGAAGTGGAGGAGATGCAGGTGAGGCAGCATCAATGGTGGAGGAAGGGAAACCCTCTTCTTTGAAGGAGGAGGATATGTCTGATATACTGGAAAGGAAAGCCGCAATGTAAGAACAGATGTGGCTGAGACAAAGGAACTGAGAAATGGGAAAAGCATTTTTACAGGAGAAAGGGTGGGAGGAGGTACAGTCAACTGTGGGAATTGCTAGGATTATAAAAGATGTCAGGTGACAGTTTGTCTCCAGAGATGGTGACAGAGAGATTGAGAAAGGGGAGGGAGCTGTCAGAAATGGACCAAGTTAATTTAAGGGCATGGTGAAAGTTAGAGGCAAACTTGATGATATTGACTAGCTCAGCATGGGTGTATGAAGCAGGACCAATGCAATCATCGATGTAGTGAAGAAACAGTTGGAAAGCATTACCGGGGAAGGTTTGGAACATGGACTGTTCTACATAGCCAACAAATGGGCAGGCATAGCTAGGACTCATGTAGGTGCCCATGGCTAAACCTCGAGTCTGGAGAAAGGTGGAGGAGCTGGAGAAAAACTTGTGGAGGGTGAAGACTAATTCTGACAGACGGAGGAAGGTAGTGGTGGAAGGGAACCTTACAAGTATGGTTAGCCAGTAGAAATCTGGAATTATCATAAGTCAAACGGATAAACTGCCTTATCAAAAAGAACTTAAGAGGCAATGGTTTGGTGTACCTTAATATGTAAAAAGAAGTTGGTGAAAATTTTCACAAACAATGTCGCACCATATTCAAATAGATTCAAGTCTATTTCAGAATGTTTTCAGTGGAAAATTATGAATGAATAGTTCATGATGATACAATAAATGGGTAAGTTTTCTCTTTAACTTCACTTAATATATACTAGTTAATAATTCAGTTAAGGCCTGATTTTACTCACACTAGGACCTGGTAAACCAGGAGGTCCAATGAGTCCTGGCTCTCCAGAAATTCCCTGAAATAAAAAAAATATTGCATTAAATGTTTTAAACTGTAAAATACAAGGTATAAGTTGGAAGGCTTCAGTATTGTACAAAACTAGCTATATCTTAAGAGGTAATGATCAAGTCTGGAACATGAATGCTGATTTTGTTCTCAATTTTTTTTCTGGAGAAAGCAGGACTCAAGTCTTCAAAAAATTATATGTGCTCAACTCATCTTAAATAGGTGGACAACCATCAACACGGCCTCAAAAATGTTTATACAATGATGTTGTAAACTTAAGTGAGTTACGGAATAGATTGACAAGGTCCCACACAGGAGATTAATGTGCAAACTTAAAGCACACGGTATTGGGGGTAAGGTATTGGTGTGGGTGGAGAACTGGTTAGCAGACAGGAAGCAAAGAGTGGGAATAAACGGGACCTTTTCAGAATGGCAGGCGGTGACTAGTGGGGTACCGCAAGGCTCAGTGCTGGGACCCCAGTTGTTTACAATATATATTAATGACTTGGATGAGGGAATTAAATGCAGCATCTCCAAGTTTGCGGATGACACGAAGCTGGGTGGCAGTGTTAGCTGTGAGGAGGATGCTAAGAGGATGCAGGGTGACTTGGATAGGTTGGGTGAGTGGGCAAATTCATGGCAGATGCAATTTAATGTGGATAAATGTGAAGTTATCCACTTTGGTGGCAAAAATAGGAAAACAGATTATTATCTGAATGGTGGCCGATTAGGAAAAGGGGAGGTGCAACGAGACCTGGGTGTCATTATACACCAGTCATTGAAAGTGGGCATGCAGGTACAGCAGGCGGTGAAAAAGGCGAATGGTATGCTGGCATTTATAGCGAGAGGATTCGAGTACAGGAGCAGGGAGGTACTACTGCAGTTGTACAAGGCCTTGGTGAGACCACACCTGGAGTATTGTGTGCAGTTTTGGTCCCCTAATCTGAGGAAAGACATCTTTGCCTCAGAGGGAGTACAAAGAAGGTTCACCAGATTGATTCCTGGGATGGCAGGACTTTCGTATGAAGAAAGACTGGATGAACTGGGCTTGTACTCGTTGGAATTTAGAAGATTGAGGGGGGATCTGATTGAAACGTATAAGATCCTAAAGGGATTGGACAGGCTAGATGCAGGAAGATTGTTTCCGATGTTGGGGAAGTCCAGAACGAGGGGCCACAGTTTGAGGATAGAGGGGAAGCCTTTTAGGACCGAGATTAGGAAAAACTTCTTCACACAGAGTGGTGAATCTGTGGAATTCTCTGCCACAGGAAACAGTTGAGGCCAGTTCATTGGCTATATTTAAGAGGGAGTTAGATATGGCCCTTGTGGCTACGGGGGTCAGGGGGTATGGAGGGAAGGCTGGGGCGGGGTTCTGAGTTGGATGATCAGCCATGATCATAATAAATGGCGGTGCAGGCTCGAAGGGCCGAATGGCCTACTCCTGCACCTATTTTCTATGTTTCTATGTTTCTATTCTGTAGGTTTTAAAGAAAGGCAGTGTTGCCGATAACACTACATTGATTGGCCTTATCTCAAACAATAATGAAGTGGCCTACAGGGAAGAAGTCATCTCTCTGACACAGTGGTATTAAGAAAACAACATCTTCCTCAATGCTGCGAAAACAAAGGAGCTGGTTGTGGATTATAGGAGGAATGGAGACGGGCTAACCCCTATTGACATCAATTGATCTGGGGTTGATAGAGTAAACAGCTTTAAGTTCCTTGGCATCCACATCACCAAGCACCTCACGTGGTCTGTACACACCCAGCTGTGTGGTGAAAAAGACACAACAGCGCCTCTTTCACCTCAGATGGTTGAGGAAGTTTGGTATGGGCCCCCAAATCCTAAGAGCTTTCTACAGTGGCACAACTGAGAGCATCCTGACTGGCTGCATCACTGCCTGGTATGGAAACTGTACCTCCCTTAATCGCAGGACTCTGCAGAGAGTGGTGCAGACAGCCCAGCGCATCTGTAGTTGTGAACTTCCCATGATTCAGGACATTAACAAAGACAGGTGTAAAAAGGGCCTGTAGGATCACTGGGGATCCGAGTCACCCCAACCACAATGCATTCCAGCTGTTACCATCTGGGAAACGGTACCACAGCATAAAAGCCAGGACCAACAGGCTCCGGGACAGCTTCTTCCACCAGGTCATCAGACTGATTGATTCATGCTGATTTGGGTGTATTTATATATTAGATTGACCATTCTATTTATTAAAAATTATTATAAATTACTATGATTGCACATTGCACATTTAGACAGAGACGTAATGTAAAGGTTTTTACTGCTCATCTAGGTAAAGGATGTAAGAAATAAAGTCAATACAATTCAATTCCTTACCTGGATGGTCTTAATTAACACTAATGCTAATTGAAGACATCCATTCTTCTTTGATTGATACATTGATTTATAATGTTTCGGGAGGATTCTGATTTAAAACCATTCAGTCAGAATCCCCCAGATGGTAGCTTCACACCCTTGCCTCCTCAGCCAAGACATACCAAGTATCCAAACCTATAGTTCCTCTCATACTGAGCAGGATTACTATTATAACAACACATCATCAGTAGGGTAAAACTAATCCAGAGTCTCAAGTAATTTAATGAAATAATCTACAGGAGCTCCTTTTTTTTCTATTATGTAATTGAAGGTGCTATACAAAATATAAATGTAAGTTGTTTATATCAATACTAGTAACTGGAGACTGTATCCTAAAATGACTCAAGGTCAACTTGCTGTGAATGTTCCTTCTGTAATTAAGCAGATATTCATACTTCCTGGCCACACATCAAGATCTCTGTAAGCCCAAGGATGTGTACTTTCAAATCAGCGATAGTTGCTCCTGGTTGTTGAATTTAATGTTTGCTTCACCTTTGTTGCCTCCAGCACTTTTAATCCTCTGCCATTACAGCATTCAGAAAAGTTTAGATATAATTTAAATCTCTCCTAAAGCTGGCTAACATTTTATCCCCTTACAGGGATAATTCCCTTTGTTCCCCTTTAAATTTCACCAGAATACTATTTTCCTCTTCATCAGATGAGCGTTACCAAAATCTAATTTGTACGGGGAACTATGATGAATTATTCAAAGTAACTCAGACTGGATTTAATTTACACTTGTCCATTCTGTTGCAATAGTTTATGTTCTTAGGAACTTGGGTTTAACCCTGTTTCAGACTGTTGAGTCGATCAGTTGAGCTTCTGACTGTGTTAATAACACTTCACAACGTTGTACCACTGCATTCTCCTTTACCCATGTGAGTAACTACTGTTAACATTAATAGTCACTTTTGGCTTTAAGTCAGTTGATTGCAAACATACTGTACATCTTATTTTAATAATTTGAGCATAATTTAGGCTTAGACAAAATCAGTACTGCAATCAAATGTTTCTTACTTCTGAGCAGTTAGTAAACAGTCCACCACTCTACAAGATCAGAACTGATATTTTACCTCTGTCTTAACTTCCGGATAAAGAATATATGTGACCACAAGAAACTTCAGACAGCCGTGAACACTCAACTGTGGATTCTGTCTCCACTTCTCACTGCCTCATTAAAGCAGCCAGCATAATCAAAAACCCCTCCCACCCTGGGCATTCTCCCTTCTCCCCTCTCCCATCAGGCAGAAGATATAAAAGCCTGAAAACACATACTACCAGGATCAAGGTCAGCTTCTATCCTAATGTTATCAGACTCTTGAACAGACCTCCTATACGATACAATGGACTTATGTCTCACAATCTACGTTTGTACTTCATTATGATCTTGCACTTTATTGTTTACCTGCACTGCACTTTCTGTGTAGCTGTTACACTTTATTCTGTGCAGTTATTGTTTTACCTTCTTCTATTTCAATGCACTTTGATCTACATAAACAGTATATAAGACAAGCTTTTCACTGTATGTTGGTACATGTGACAATACTAAACCAATTCCAATACACAGTCAAAGAAAATGAAAGTAGTTCTCAACAATATCTATACCTCCATCAAACTTACCTCAAAACTATTTGCAAAATCTTGCTAAGTGCTGTTTTGATTTGGTATGTAATCACAGCAACTACATTTCTAAAGTACTTAATTGACTGCAAACACCAAAGGGAATTTGGAAAGATTGAGGGTTGCTATTTAAATGTACGTTCCTTGCAGTAATTTATTTAACATTTTAACAGTCTGTTATTTAAAATGCTTGACTTAACCAAACAAGACTCAAGATACAAGATTGCTTAATGTCCAAGATGCAAGTATAAAGGAGAAGGAAATAACTGTTACTCTAGATCCGATGCAGCACAGAAAAACAGAAAAAGAAAACCACAAAAGATAAAGACACAATAGTTTTAAAAGAACAATAAATATAATTATATTAGATAGCTTGTATACATAGATTGATTGAATGTCCATAAAGTGATTCTAGGCACAGGAGTACATAAGGTAACTGTGACAGGAAATGATAAAGTAGTGGTGGTGGGGGGTGTGGGAGGGTGGGTTAGTGGGTGGAGGTTTCTGGTTGGGAAAGTAACTGTTTTTGATTCTGGTGGTCCTGGTGTGTATGCTATGTGATAGGAATGGGATAAAAAGTCAATGAGGAGAGAGGGTGTGATCCTTCATGATCTTACTGGCCCCCTTCCAGCACCTTTCTGTATACATGTCCTTGGTGGCAGGTAGGCAGGTGCCTGTGATGTGTTGGGCAGTTTGACTACCCATTGCCGCATTACATTTTCCATACCATGCAGTTTGCAACATGTTGTCATACATTGTACTTCACTTTCGTAGAAGGACAAGAGTATAAATGTGGATAGTCCATCTTTCTTCTGCCCCCTTAGAAAAAAAAAACTAATTAGAGGATGAGAGAATAAAGCTGAGAATTTGAACAATTAACACATTTTTGGAGATATTTTATGCCCGTTATTAGTTCAACTATTTTTGATAAGAGTTCTCATTAGTAGATGCTATGAAATATATTTTACCGGACTTATTTCACCAAAGAAAATAAACGCCAGGTTTGTAAATGCTTAATTTCAGATCTCACTGTCAGCAGGTTTCTGCTTATCCATACCACAGTCAGTAATCATCTGTATCTCACCATATAGCCAACATTATCACGAAATGTTAGCAGGTCTAAAAAATGGAAAATAGGGTAAGGTAACTTGATGCACACAAGATCTTTGAAACTGTAAAAACAGAATTATATAATCTTAGATCAGATAAAATATTTCACTTTTATTGCCTCTTTGTATCAGTAGTTTACACAACTAGTATAATAAATAAATTCAAATGTTATCATCACAGAGCATTCCAGCTCGTGGCCTGACACAGTGTAGATGGTGTAAGATAGATAGCCACACCATAAACATGGCCACTTTAGATGAAGACTGGCTCATTGATATATGATCTGTCTCACCTTGATTAATTGCTGCTTTTTTTTGGTAAAACTATTATCAAAAGCTGGGGTGCACATGGAGGTATCAAGGCCAAGCATTATTTGTCCTGCTGCCCTGTGTCTTGAGTTTCCAGAATAAGTCACTGATTATAAGTTAGAACTAAGGGATGTGACCTGAAGATTCAGGGAAATTTAGGATGGAGATGAGGAGAAGCTGCTTTCCCAGAGCATAGTTCTTCTGGGTAATTCTCAGCCCATGGAAGCAATAGAGGCTGCCTCATTAAATACATTTAAGGCACAGTTAAGTACATATTTGTACAGCAGGGGAATCAAGGGTCATGGAGAAAAGGCTGATAGGTAATCCTGAGTTCACTGCCAGATCACTGAATGGCAGAGCAGGATCAATTCGCCAAGTGGACTCCCCCTGCTCCAATTTCTTAGACCAAACATCGCTTATCTGTCACTGACCTGGCGAGAATAACTCCAAGATCTGATCCCTTTAGCACAGTCTAAAAAGGGCAAATTAACACTAAAAATTCAATCTCTGGTAAGTATTCTGTCCATTGTACCGGGATAATAATAGTGTACTTTTTTCATCTCAGTCTGTACTCATGGAACAACTGCAAAACACTAACCATGGAATGGCAATTGCTGTACTTACAGGAGGGCCATGTTGTCCTTGAGGTCCTCTTTGTCCTGGTGTTCCTGGGTTACCCTTAGGAATAAAAACCTTCATTAAATTATCATGACAAACTTTATAAGAATATTATAAGTGATCAATGAGTATCAATGTCATGTGTATGAAGAATCCAATCACTTAATTCAAAATTGGAATCACATATAAGCCAGAGGCTCCTGAGACAGCAGGAAGAATTGTCTCAACTGTTACCAGATTCTTGAAGTGAAACCAAAAGCTTGTGGAATTTAAGTCAATGAACTCTGTGTTGCTAGTTCCATATCATAAATGTAGACTCACAGAGTAATGCAACGTGGAAACAGGCCCTTTGGCCCAACTCATCCATCCAAGATGTCTAGTTCCACTTGTCTGCATTTGTCCAATAAACCTTTTCCTTTCATCTACTTGTAAAATCAGGAAAGAGCTTTGGTATCTTCTGAAATTAAACACAGATTTATACCAGCATCAAGCAAGCAACCACACCCAATGTGTCTTTTGCATGAAAAGATTTTTTTCAAATGAGGCAATTAAATCATTTGCTTTCCTTGAACACTTGAAGAGAATACATGCACTGATAAAGCAAACAAGAACTTGGTTTATCTTTAGTCACTTTGTGAATAACTTCAGAAACAGACAACATTTCAAACCAAAACAATGATGGTTTGTGTGCTTCATACATTATTTCATTGCTCCTTGCTAAATCTGGAAAGCCCCAAACAATTGAAGAAGAACTAATTCTACCAGCAGTAAAGGACGTTCTGAGTATGGTGTTGCACAAGGAACCAGACTAAATAACTAAAAGAGATTCTTCTCAGTGACAACTCTGTTCAAAGGAAAATAAATGAAATGTCTGAGAAGATGGAAGATACATTATGCAACAAGTTTAGGACAACAGAATTTACTCTGCAGTCAGATGAGTCAGCTTTGCCAGGCAATGAATCTTTGCTTCTTGGTCATGTTCGCTTCAGGAAAGATAAAAGCATGGTTCAAAAGTTGTTATTCGCAAGGGAACTAGAAACAGATACAAAGTGAGAGTCAATATTTCAGCTTTTTGTGCAATTTTTCAGAGAAGAACATTCTGCTCACCAACATTCTTGCATGTGTAACAGATGGGGCTCTGGGTGCCAGATGACAGGATGCCACTGAAGGGTTATAATTTTCTTGAAAAAAACTGTACCTAACATATTTACCATTCACTGTGTAATTCACAGACAACATCTTGTCACAAAAAACCTGTGATTGGCTGCACAAGTCATTAAGTACTGTTATCACAGCAGTAAATATAATCAAGTGTCATGTTCTCAATTCTTGACTATTTCAAGAGCTTTGTATTAAGAATGATGAACAGTTTGATGCTTGCTTTTGCAAACAGAAGTCAGCTGGTTCTCAAAAGGAAACAGTCTGAGACACTTTTATATGCTTCTTGAAACTATAATAAAATTGTTTGAAGACTCGACTACTTTATTCAGTAATCAGCTTAAGAATATTAGCTTGACATTGCTTATATGTCATAATTATTTGTGAAGTTTAATGAACTCAATTTTCAAATGCAAGGGAATGATTTGAAGCTTATCAAAGTCAAATCAGTTGTTTCTACAGTTCTGTCCAAGTTAACCCTATTTAAGTGCAACATTGGCTATCAGGACCTTTTCCAATTTCTGAGTTGGAAGAGAAAGAAAAAATACTAGATGATGATCTTTAAGTATACTGTGCCCACCTGGACAAGCTGGACAAAGTCTCGGTCAAAGAGATTTCAGGATCTTCTCTTGATCCAAATTCCAGAACACTTGCAGAGAGGAATTAACAGGAAGGATGGGGGAAGACTGATCTCGCTACAAAATGACTTTGAGCTGAAGCCAAGGTTCAAAAAATCATATCAAGACTTTTGGTTGTAGAAAGAAATCTTTGAATGCTATCTGTACTGTCTTAACGGACAGCAAAGGATGTTTAAAAAAATCTAGGAATTTCCCTGTTTAGACTATAAAAAACAATAGGATTTTTTTTAAGATAAATGATTTATAAAATATTAAATGGCTTTAAAAATAGTAAAATAGTAAAAAATATTAAATATTTGAAATACCTGAAAGACTTTAATAAGCTAAAATAAATTAAAAATTCCAGAAGTACATGACTTGTCTTGGTCTCTTACAGGAGTTTTCCTCTCATGAATGAATGGGGAACACTGGCGCAGGTGTTCAGCATTCGTGTTGGGGACTTCCACAACATTGGAGTGTGGTCAGCAGAACTGTTGCCAACACTTGCTTACAGATTTGACTATCAATGCTCATAAGGAAATCCCTCAGTTGCTGAGAATTATGCAAAGAAGTATTAGCAAAAGTGCAGAGAAATACTGTAATTTCTCCCACAAAATCAAAGGCATTCCCTTTCTTTTTCTATCATTTTTTTTACTGATTGGAAGACACCTCATAAAAGCTTATTTGCAGGAGCTAAGTGGCAATAAAGTAAAACTTTTTGAGTTGTGGAAAATGTTGCCTGAACACAAATGAGAAAAACGTATTTGAACATCAATGTCACAAAGGCTACACAAGTGTCTAGATGGAAATCATTTGTTACTTACAGGCTGCCCTGGGATTCCAGGAGGACCCATCAGTCCCATCTCACCAATATCACCCTGAAATTAGGCAACAGTAACTTTAAAGACATTAAAGATAACACAAAAATACAAAGAAACAATAGCAATGGTAGCAGCAGTAGTTCTCCAAAGCCCTCAAGCCTGCCCTGCCATTCAATGTGATCAAGGCTGATCAATGCCAGTCTCAACTCTACTTCTTTGTCAGTTCCTCATAATCCTCAATTCCTCAATCTTTCAAATAACATCCGCCCTGTCAAACCCCCTTAGGGTCTTAAATGCCTGAATAAGGTCACCCTTCATTGTTAGAAACTCTGAGGAATAAAGGCAGAAACTGTCAAGCCTCTCTAAAGAGAGCAACTTTTCATTCCATAAATTAGCCTGGAGAATCTCCTTTGATTTGCCTCCAATGCTACTACATTGTTTGTTTTCAGGGGACCAAACAGGAACACAGTATTCCAGGGATGGCTTTACCAAAACCCCGTGCAACTGTACCAAAACTTCCCTCTTCTTAAATTTCAACCCTTTTGCAATAAAGGCCAAAACCCCTGGTGACAAGAACTTCTACTTTACTCAGTACTATTTGAAATTAGCCCATATTTTATCTTGTGTATTTTCAGTGTCCTCCACTGTGAAGACTGTTGCAAAAAATTGATTCAATATTTCTTCTAGTTCTTTGTTTCCTGTTATTAACTCACCAGTCCGTTTGGCTTCCCAAAATACAACACTTTGCACTACTTCAGTTAAATTCAATCAGCAATCACCTTCTCCACTTTCCCAGTTCATCTAAATCTTGTTTAAACCTTAGATAACCTTCTACACTATCCACTATACTACAAATCCCTTTCAAATTTGTGGTTGTGTTTGTATATATCATCATACAAAAGTCTTAGGCACCCTAATTTTTGTTATACGGTTTCAGATGCTGTGGCCTCCACAGATAGCTGATCGCACCATCATTGAGGCAGGATTACCTGGAAAGACAGAAGCAAACAAGATAGCCAAAGTCTGCAGAAGAACTGTGATGATTATTCAAGATGCTTGGAACAATCTACCAACTGATTTTCTTATAAAACTGCATAATAATGTATCTAAGAGAATGGATGCAGTCTTAAATGCAAAGGGTAGTGACACCAAATATTGATTAGATATAGATTTTTACTGTTTACTGCTGTACATAACAATATTTGTTGATACTTAGAAACTTTTCATTTAATTATTTCTGAAAGCATCGTTACCTTAAAGAATTATTTCACATGCTTAAGACTTTTACACAGTACTGTACTATTATATATGAACACACACGTAAATTTATTAGGCCCCTATCTGTGCAAGCCATGGTGCCAATTTAAACTGCATATCTGCCTCATTTGCCTGCAAGTGATCTATAATGCACTATTCCTTGTCTGGTCATGTGACTGTCTGAAGCTTTTTAAACATTGCTATTGTACCTGCTTCAACCCCCTCTCCTGACAGTGCTTTCCAGGCAGCTAGCAATCTCTGTAAAAAAAAGAGCTTGCTTTATTATTCTCCCTTAAACTTTCCCCTCCTCACCTCACCTTAAAACTATGCCCTCTCGTAATTGACATTTCCACCTTGGGAAAATGACTCCAACTATCTTCCCTATTTACGCCTCTCATAATATTATTTACTTCAATCAGGTTGGCCCTTAGCCCCTGACATTCCAGAGAGGACAATCCAACTTTGGTCAAACTCTCCTTATAGGTAAAATTCTCCAATCCAAGCATCTCAGAATAAGAATCAGGTTTATTATCACCAGCATGTGATGTGAAATTTGTTAACTTAGCAGCAGCAGTTCAATGCAACACATAATCTAGCAGAGAGAGAAAAAAATTAATAAATAAACAAGTAAATCAATTACGTATATTGAATGGATTTTAAAGAAGTGAAAAAACAGAATACTGTATATTTTTTAAAAAGTGAGGTGGTGTCCAAAAATTCGATGTCCATTTAGGAACATTGTAAATCTAATCAGCCTGTCAGAATGCTCTCCACAATACACCTATAGAAGTTTTTGAGTGTATCTCTTCTAGTGAACCCTTTCTGCACCTCCTCCAAAGCCTCCTCATCTTTTCTGTAATGTGCTGTCCAGATCTGCACACAGTTCTCCAAATGTGGCCGAACCGAAGTTTTATGAACCTGCCACTTGACTTCCCAACTTTAATATTCAATGCCCTGACCAATGACAGATGTGTATCATGCACCTTCTTTACCCCCCTGTTTAATTGCATTGCCACTTTCAGGGAACTATGGATCACTCTATACATTAATACATCCAAGGCTTTTGCCATTTACTCTATATGTTCCTCTTCGGATTGATCTCCCAAAGTGCAACACAACACATTTTTCCAGATTAAATTATACCAGTCACATTTCCAAATGACCTATATCCTGTTCTATCTTTTGACAACCTTCCTCATTATCCACAACTTTTCGTATCATCTGCAAACTTAAAATCAACCCACCAATATTTTTGGTATAAAATAGGTGGTATATTTTAAATAAATATATAAAAATAACCAAATCAAATGTTCCAGCCCTGATCCCTGAAGAACACTGGTGATCACAGGTCACCGGTCAGAATAACACCCCTCCACCGTTACCCTCTTTCTTTCATTTTTGAATTCAATCTACCAATTCTTCAAAAATTTCATATGCCTTAATCCTCTGGCTCCCAGCTTACCATAAGGAGCTGTGCCAAATCCTTTGCTAAAATCCATGCAGACAATATTCACTGCCATTCTCTCAAACGTCTTTATCATCTCCTCAAAAACCTCAGTCAATTTTGTATGACGTGACCTCCCGTGCACAAAACCATGCTGGCGATATCTGAAAAGTCAAAGGCTTTCTAGATGTGAGTAAATAATTTCTTTGCCAATAATTTCCCTCTCACTGAAGTAAAGCTCCCTGGCCTATAATTTCCTGGTTTGTCTCTACTGCACTTCTTAAACCAAGGAACAACATTGGCTATTCTCCTGTCCTCACAACCCTCACCTGTGGCTAACAAGAGTATAAAGATCCGTTTAAGCCCCAGTAATTTCCCTTCTTGGATCTCTCAACAATCTAAATAGATCCTGCCAGGCCCTGGTGAATGATCTACTCTCATTTTCTTTAAGAGGCTCAACGGCTCCTCTTTCTTGTCATCAACATTCACTTAACATAATTTCATCATACACCTTTCTGATCTCACCATCCCCAATGTCCATCTGATGCAACATACTAATTTAGTATCTTACCCACTTCCTCTCTCTGCAGGCCCTCTTAATTGTTTTATTTTTAATTCTTTTTCTTCTTCTTCACATTCCCTTTTCTGATTTCAGCTTCCTAAACATTACACATGCTTCCTTTTCCTTCTTGACTGAATTTAAAACACTCCCGTCACCCGACGTTCCAGTATGCACCTGACCGTGCCAGCCTCCAGGGTTTAGATGCTCCAGTTCTCCACAGTATGTACAGCTGGCACGGTCCCTCTAAAGATTCTGGCCTGCTCTGCTAATTTGGCAGCCATGCTTTGGCACTAAGATTAGGACATTTAAAGAGCACCTGGACATAGGTTTGGAGCTCAGTCGTCAGCTCAACTTTGGTTCAGTCCAGGATTGCATTGAGGATTTCTGTCTCGTTTGGATTCTCATCTAGCCTGGTCAGGTTCTTGTCTAGCATCTAGTCAAGAACCCCATTCTTGTCTCAGTCTCAAAATTGTCTCTCGATTCTCATCTCATATATTCCAGCATTTGGCTCCTTTCCATCTTGGCCTCGGCCTCTCGTCACATTAACCTCGCCATCCTTGCCTTTCTTCCTCACAGGGACAGTAAAGAACCTGGCATCGATTCCTGCTGCTCATCAAGGTGCAAGGTTCAAAGTACTTTTATTATCAAAGTATGTTTGCAGTTTTCGCCTTCACTCAATACACACTTCCCAGCTGAATAGCAACCCTCCATGGCCATCTCCCACCAAGACAATTTTATACCCGGTCTTGGCCTGGATCACATGTATACTCACTTTCTGAATGTTAGGGCACAATATACATCGTTTCATGCTTTTTCTAACAATTCTACATCTTAGCCTCATATGCCCACATGAAACAACATTTACATTGGGCCTCCCAGTGCCAATATTAAGTGTCAAAACTCTTCGCTATCTCTTGTCAGAAATGGTTGTTTGCACCAGTTTTGTACCAGATGTTCCTGGAATATTCTGGACACATTGCCAGATTCAGAACTTTTGTTTTTGATTTCTCAAAAATCTGAAAGGTTTGTTATTTTGTTGTTCCTTACTCCGGGGCTGTAAATATTTTTGGGAAGTTATATTAGAACAACCTTTATGTTATTTCTCACAGTGAAAAAGTTAACCAATTACCTTTTCCCCAGTGGGTCCTTTTTATCCTGGTGATCCATGTAAACCCTTAGAAAAAACATACTAGATGTTACCAACTATCCCCCCTGATAAACTAATGTAATCAAAGTTCAAAAGTTAGAAGTAATTTTATTATAGATGTATGTATATGTCACCATATGCTATCTTGAAATTCATTTTGTTGCAGGCATATAAAGGAGAAAAATACCATAGGATTTTATGAAAAACTATACATTAACAAAGACTGATAAACAACCAATATGCAAAAGAAAGACAAACTATGTAAATACAAATAATACTGAGAATGCGTTACAACGTCCTTGAAAATGAGTCTGTAGATTGTAGAATCAGTTCAGAGTATTAGTGAATGAAGTTATCTACATCGGTTCAGGAGCCTAATGGTTATAGGGTGATAACTATCAGTGTTATCCTGCAACTAATAATCTGGCAATGAACAATTATACTGCACCATTCATTGCTGAACTTCAAGTCCTGCGATTTGTGAAGTCACTATTAACGCTTATGTTTTGCAGGAAATTTGGAAGGAAAAAGTTGCTCTTAAAATTCAAACAACATTTTCAGTATTTTTAACTGCCTGTAACTTAGAAATGGTCACATCCCTTCAATTACTTATCATAATTATGCAGTTTTCTAAAATTTCAGTGATCAACATATATTTAATCATCTCCCTCAAATATATTGTAAACATGTTTCAGAGAATTAATTGGTTCATAGGTGCAGCTATTGGTTCTAGGGAAACCAGAGACTTATACAGGAAATTGTTTTTGTGGCGTAAATAAAATTTTTAGATTTTGCCCCAGGGATTTTTTTTATATTGCAGCTGAAAATACTTACAGGTAAACCACGAACTCCAGCTTCCCCCATTCAGCCTGGTATTCCAGCTTCACTCTACGTAGAAAACATAAAATCATAAGGATTTGTGCGAACATTTAATGTCTTGTATCCCAGCAGGATTGATCAGTTTTAAATTTGTTGATGGTATTGGTGGATCATTTCCACTGTGATTCCCAACACAAATCAGGAGTCGACCTCACTCCCCACTACATTTCCTGTGTTTAAATTGCTTTTAAACTGGTACAGACAATTGGAAAATATATTTTAGCACTGGAATGAGTAGAACAGCTGCTCCAATATTCTCTGATGTTCTACCGGAGGTGAGGGAAAAGAGAAGACAACAGTTTACAGAAGTTGAAAGGGCAAAGTGAGGCAATCTGGATTGAGGTGTAAATTCCTCCATCATTTTTTCTACAACAGTGGGAACAGCCAATGAATTTTGGCTTTTCCAAGTGATGTTCGTGCCCAAGGAGAAAGGAAAACACTGGAGGCAAGTTCCCCTTTGATCCATGGAGGAAAATCCAAATGAGTGTAATGACTCTTCACTGTATTGCATTTTTGGTTCACAGAAGTCAATACAACTCAGCCTGTGGAGGTGTCAGTCAAGAGTGTTGTTCATAGTTAGAGCTGCAAATAAAAGACAAATTTATCACTCCTAATTACTTACCTTTTCAGAGAAATTCAGTCAATTTTTTGATAGCATTTGTCGCCTCCTGGTAAGCCTCAGGCTCACTCAGCTCGCTTTCGTCTCGGAGGAGCAGCCTTTGGCCCCAGCAAACTGAGTAATCAAGTTGGTGTAGACGCTGTGTGATGTACCCCACCAGGCCAAATAACAGACAGAGCACCATATGCAATTAAATAACTGCACTTTATAAGTATTTCTTGGTGATAGGTTAGTAGAAACAAATACGATAAAGGCACTAAGCCAGTAACTCTATCAGTTCTGTGCACAAATAATTTATTGGAGGTCTTACAGAGCCGGGTCTCCCTTTCCTCCAGTCGATGTCCTCCGTACTCCGCCAACTCTCGAATGGGACCACCCTTGGCGGTCGACCAAACGCTTCACATGAGTCTGTCCTCGTCGAAAACCCTGGGCCTCGGACTTCTGCTCGGGGTCCATTCCGTCACCCAGCTTACGGCATCGCGTCTCCTCTCTCTGTCGCGACTTCTGCCCAAAGCCCGCGAAAACAATAGCTTACAGACACACAAGAAAGAATAACATCTATCCCAATTGGTTAGCAAATGAATACAATTCTCATTATCAGTAATTATAACCCAAACAAGCTGCTACCGTTAACCACTGTTTCAGCAGTTAACAGTACAGGGAAGCCATTTTATTAGCCTTAGCAGTAACACAAAAGAAACCCCTAAACATTTCTAACAATTCCCTTGCTTTAATCACCTAACAAACTGTTACAGATTTTCTCATTCTATCAAACTCACCGTTCATTGCAACATATTAACTCACTTCTTAGACTATAAGACATAAGAGCAGAATTAGGCCATTTGGCCCATCGAGTCCACTCTGCCATTCAATCATGGCTGATCCTTTTCTCCCCCCTCCTCAACCCCATTTCCAGGCCTTCTCCCCGTACCCTTTGATGCAATGACCAATCAAGAACCTATCGTCTCTGCCTCATATACACTCAACAATCTTGTCATACACTTATTGGTCAAAATCCATTACCTATTGGATAAATTGGTAAAGGTGCTGAGGAAGAGGATTTCTTGGAGTGTATGCAGGATGGTTTTTTGAACCAACATGTCGAGGAACCAACTAGAGAGCAGGCTATTCTGGACTGGGTTTTGAGCAATGAGGAAGGGTTAATTAGCGATCTTGTCGTGAGAGGCCCCTTGGGTAAGAGTGACCATAATATGGTGGAATTCTTCATTAAGATGGAGAGTGACATAATTAATTCAGAAACAAAGGTTCTGAACTTAAAGAGGGGTAACTTTGAAGGTATGAGACGTGAATTAGCTAAGATAGACTGGCAAATGACACTTAAAGAATTGACGGTGGATATGCAATGGCAAGCATTTAAAGGTTGCATGGATGAACTACAACAATTGTTCATCCCAGTTTGGCAAAAGAATAAATCAAGGAAGGTAGTGCATCCGTGGCTGACAAGAGAAATTAGGGATAGTATCAATTCCAAAGAAGAAGCATACAAATTAGCCAGAGAAAGTGGCTCACCTGAGGACTGGGAGAAATTCAGATTTCAGCAGAGGAGGACAAAGGGCTTAATTAGGAAGGGGAAAAAAGATTATGAGAGAAAACTGGCAGGGAACATAAAAACGGACTGTAAAAGCTTTTATAGATATGTAAAAAGGAAAAGACTGGTAAAGACAAATGTAGGTCCCCTACAGACAGAAACAGGTGAATTGATTATGGGGAGCAAGGACATGGCAGACCAATTGAATAATTACTTTGGTTCTGTCTTCACTAAGGAGGACATAAATAATCTTCCAGAAATAGTAGGGGACAGAGGGTCCAGTGAGATGGAGGAACTGAGTGAAATATAGGTTAGTAGGGAAGTGGTGTTAGGTAAATTGAAGGGATTGAAGGCAGATAAATCCCCAGGGCCAGATGGTCTGCATCCTAGAGTACTTAAGGAAGTAGCCCAAGAAATAGTGGATGCATTAGTGATAATTTTTCAAAACTCGTTAGATTCTGGACTAGTTCCTGAGGATTGGAGGGTGGCTAATGTAACCCCACTTTTTAAAAAAGGAGGGAGAGAGAAACCGGGGAATTATAGACCAGTTAGCCTAACGTCAGTGGTGGGGAAACTGCTGGAGTCAGTTATTAAGGATGTGATAACAGCACATTTGGAAAGCGGTGAAATGATCGGACAAAGTCAGCATGGATTTGTGAAAGGAAAATCATGTCTGACGAATCTCATAGAATTTTTTGAGGATGTAACTAGTAGAGTGGATAGGGGAGAACCAGTGGATGTGGTATATTTGGATTTTCAAAAGGCTTTTGACAAGGTCCCACACAGGAGATTAGTGTGCAAACTTAAAGCACACGGTATTGGGGGTAAGGTATTGGTGTGGGTGGAGAATTGGTTAGCAGACAGGAAGCAAAGAGTGGAAATAAACGGGACCTTTTCAGAATGGCAGGCGGTGACTAGTGGGGTACCGCAAGGCTCAGTGCTGGGACCCCAGTTGTTTACAATATGTATTAATGACTTGGATGAGGGAATTAAATTCAGCATCTCCAAGTTTGCAGATGACACGAAGCTGGGTGGCAGTGTTAGCTGTGAGGAGGATGCTAAGAGGATGCAGGGTGACTTGGATAGGTTGGGTGAGTGGGCAAATTCATGGCAGATGCAATTTAATGTGGATAAATGTGAAGTTATCCACTTTGGTGGCAAAAATAGGAAAACAGATTATTATCTGAATGGTGGCTGATTAGGAAAAGGGGAGGTGCAACGAGACCTGGGTGTCATTCTACACCAGTCATTGAAAGTGGGCATGCAGGTACAGCAGGCGGTGAAAAAGGCGAATGGTATGCTGGCATTTATAGCGAGAAGATTCGAGTACAGGAGCAGGGAGGTACTACTGCAGTTGTACAAGGCCTTGGTGAGACCACACCTGGAGTATTGTGTGCAGTTTTGGTCCCCTAATCTGAGGAAAGGCATCCTTGTCATAGAGGGAGTACAAAGAAGGTTCACCAGATTGATTCCTGGGATGGCAGGACTTTCATATGAAGAAAGACTGGATGAACTGGGCTTGTACTCGTTGGAATTTAGAAGATTGAGGGGGGATCTGATTGAAACGTATAAAATCCTAAAGGGATTGGACAGGCTAGATGCAGGAAGATTGTTCCCGATGTTGGGGAAGTCCAGAACGAGGGGCCACAGTTTGAGGATAGAGGGGAAGCCTTTTAGGACCGAGATTAGGAAAAACTTCTTCACACAGAGAGTGGTGAATCTGTGGAATTCTCTGCCACAGGAAACAATTGAGGCCAGTTCATTGGCTGTGTTTAAGAGGGAGTTAGATATGGCCCTTGTGCCTACGGGGGTCAGGGGGTATGGAGGGAAGGCTGGGGCGGGGTTCTGAGTTGGATGATCAGCCATGATCATAATAAATGGCGGTGCAGGCTCGAAGGGCCGAATGGCCTACTCCTGCACCTATTTTCTATGTTTCTATGTTTCTATTCATAGCACTCCTTTTCCGACTCCACTGAACTCTACTTGTCCCTCACTTCAAATTCTACGTACAGCTTAAATTTAGTCTTATTTTTATCTCTTTCTATCCAGCATCATCTGATCTTCTCAACATATCTGTCACACCACATGTGCACCACATCTCTCCTTATCATTTCAACAGTCATGATCTTACCAGCAACATCTCTGGCTGTAAGAATAAACAGGACACAATGAGACAGAAAATCAATGCCTTGAGAAATGTTCCTAGCTTCTTTCCCTAATAATGTCCTGGAGATCAAAGACCCAAGCAGAGTGAACACACTTATCTATCCTTGATCTTTTTTTCCTCCATCTTCTCAGGTCTTCAGGTCACCAGCATCCTGTATCACATGATATTTTGGAGGAAGACAGTCGCCAAGGAGGAATTACCAAGTACTAGCACACTATAGAAATCAGTTAAATATGTGTTTGATGGCATCAAATGACCAGCAATTAGCGGCGGGTGTTGATGGGTGGGTCTGAGCATATCAAAATCTCTGCAATGACTCAGTCATGAAAAGAACATTGATGGGATCATAAAATGAGTAGAGGGAGCCATTGGAAGGCCAGCAAAGAATCTTAATATCACCTTTTTGACATTACGGAAGAGGCTGCCTCAATCCTCTACAAACATATTCTGTTTCCCTTCCAATAATAAAATATAATTTGCTGCAGCAGGGCAAAGACTGGCACATTCCCATGATGGCATCCTTAATTGTATTTCTGAAAGTATGAGCTGATTTCTTCTTTGCTTTCCAGGAAGGTGATGTGCATCTCTCCTATACCACTGAGGTTGAAGAGTTATGCTATTTACATTGAAGTCAATGTCAAGTCATCTATAAAAAGTGAAAGGAGGACCGGAAAGAAAGATTGGAGTTAAGAAAGAGTGAGGTGTGTGAAAAGTGGAAAAATAATTTGTATATCTTTAATATCTGTAACAACAAACAGAACCAGCAGAAATAAGATTTATTGCCTATAATGATAATTTTCAGAGTCGGTGAGACTATTTGGTCATTGTTAAAAGGAACTTGCATTAAAATGAACACCTGTTGACGTTAGTTCATATCGATCACATGAAAACAATCTTGAGCCATTCTTCGCACTCAGTGATGAGCCATGATGTTTTCTGAAAGCCAGGGACAGAAAAGTGTATCCTGCATTTAGAGCATCTGATCTGACTTGTCAATGAGCACAAACCAGAAGTTTCAAGGTTACTTTCATTGCAAATAAAGGACCAATCTAACATACTGGCAATTTATTGGGGCACATACAGTAGCTTCAATTCTTGTTACCTTTATGCCTTTAGCTCCAGGAGTCCCATCTCGACCAACAGGCCCAGGAGCACCCTAAAATGGAAAAGATAATGTCAATTGTGAGACCATTGCTTATTTTTTTCCTTTCAAAATGTTCACTTTGCAACATTTTGCCTTCTCAAATTGCTGACACATTCCCAGGACATAGTGTCTTTCTCTACACAAGACAGTCAACAAGTAATTTGTTAAGCAAATGCATTTACAAGGAGATGGTATTGTTTTCTATATGTTTCCAAGAGTCAAATAAACATCTCCATTGTAGGGCAAAATCTTCTGGATGCTTCTCCCTAAACATTGTTACGGTGTGTGTGTGTAAAGAGCAGTTAACCAGATCTGACATTCTTTGAAATGTTAGGTGAAAGAACAAGCATCCAAAATAACTGTTGTTACAATGGGCCATCATCCTGAAATGTTAAGTTTCTTTCTGATTCATCTGATGTTGCTTGATCTGCTGAATATTTTCCACACTTTCTACTTCTATTTTATTCTCTGTGCATTTTGGCATAAAGTTATTCAGATATTTACTTTGATAGAGTATTCTTTCAGACTTGTCCTTATGTCTGTTCCCCCAATCTGGCTCTTCTCTGTCATGAACCCTTGGGATCTGGTGTATGGCTCGTGTTGAGTCACTGCTATGTTCTGCCATAGCAGATCTCAGTAACAGTTCTTTGGTATATATGTGGTGGCAATGTTTATTTTTGCTGTTTCCAGGATCCTGCCACCATCTTTATCAGCCCATCCACTTGATTGCAGTGTAACCAACTATACATGTAGCATCTTTCAACCTTAATGTGACAAAATCCAAGCCCAAACTCACTTGATTCTTTGGGTTCACCTCTTCTGCTACTTCTTAGAACATCTCTCAATCTCACAATCTGTGCTCTTGCCCATCGACAGCATGTACCTAGTTGATTTGTGACAGTACATGATACATTAATTTTAATAACCACGCTTGGAGACTAATGGCTTGCTTTAGTAGATATTATGTGTTGCTCCCAAGTCAAGTTAAAATGTCACTGTTTTCCCTTGTACCAACATTTAGAATACATTACTACTTCAGGTAATTATATATTATAGCTACTTCAACACGATGTACCTCTTTTGGGACAAGGTACTCTGAATCTAACACTCCTCCGCCCAGCTTATCTGAATCATGGATTTCAAAAAGCACTTCATTATGTTGTAATGATGTTACAGAACATCATTTTGTTTTGTAGAATCACGTTTGTAGAAAATACTTTCCAGTCCATAGCACAAAGACCTTTTCCCATATACAGAGCATTTCTTCACCAACATCTATGCCACTTTGGTTGTGCTCCCTCTTCATTCTTTTGTGTTTCAACACATGGACTTCCTTCTGTTAGCCATTTTGTTTATTCCACGATACAGAGCAGAACAGACACTCCCAGCCCAACGAGCTGCACTGCCCAGCAACACACTAGCAACACAGGACAATTTGCCATAACCTGGCATGTCTTTGCATGTTCATAATCACTTTTTGAAAATTAACTCAATTTCAGAATAGCTGTTTCTTCAGGCTGGGGCCCTGCATTTTACAACTTATCTGTGACAAATGAATCCTTGGTGACAAGATGGCACTAGTGTATATCAGCGACTCTCTGTGGGCTGCAGGAAATTGTACCAGTTTTCCGCTTAAATATACTACTTTCACACTGCAATCCGCAGCATGTAAGTTTCTTCTTAACAGGCTATGAAACTACATCAGTGATCTTCCAATCTCACGTTCGATGGTTAAACGTGGACAATGCCACGGCCAGGGCTGAAAATGCGGCAGGAGAGGCGGGATTCAAACCAGGCTGAAGCACAGCGTAATTGAGGCCTCCTCTTCTGAGCATATTGTTGGCGAATGTACAGTCACTTGAAAATAAGAATGACAACCTCAGGGCAAGGCTGCTGTATCAGAGGCAGATGAGGCTGATCTCAATTGTTAGTTGCACTCGGACTTGGTTAACGGTGAATATACCGGATGCAGCTAGGTGACCAGAAGGTTTTACGATTGTCAGAATAGATCAAACTGCAAATTCTGATAAGGAAAAAGGTGGTGGAGTACATTTTTTAGTCAATTCTCACTGGTGCACAGACATTGGGGTTATGTCGACGTCTTGTTCCTCTGAAGTAGAATGACTAACGATTAGATGTAGACCATTCTATTTGCCTCGAGAGTTCTCATCCAAGATCCTGACCGCAGTTTACATACCACCAGCAGTCGGTTATAAGCAAGCACTCATGAAACTGCACAATGTTGTCTGTAAACAAGAAATGGCCCAACCAGGTCACGTGATGTCGTGCCATTGATCGGGCGCTTCCCTGAGTAACTCCTACAAAAACTTCTTTACAACCGGTTTATAAGTTTCTCATATAACTTTAATAAAAGCAATGGTTAAAAGGAAAAATCGTGGAAATCCTACCGGTGTTATCGCTGCCGACCTTGCACTCCCGGGAACATCTGGAGTTGAGGGACACGGGAGCAATGGTGGTGAGGCCTGCTCGTCGGATGGTTCCTCTGAGCCTGCGGAGAGTCCGGGGATGGCAGCGGCTTGGGTGTTGGCCTCGCGGCTGCGATTCACAACTTGGCCAATGCAGTCCGGACTTTAACCGGCAGGATGGACAAATTCGAGAGACATTTAGACCTTATCATGCAAGAATCTAAGGAAATGAAGCAGACTTTGGAATCTTTAAATTTGCGAACCCAGGATTTAGAAAATAATATGAAGGATGTTGTGAATAGATTACAAAGCCTGGAAAAAGAAAAAGATTCCTGAAGAACTGAGAAAGTAAAAATAATGGATAAACTGGACTCCTTTGAAAACTATAGCAGAAGAAATAATATCAAAATAGTGGGTTTAAAAGAGGGATTGGAAGGATGAGACGCAGTAACTTTCTTTCAAGAATGGATCCCCGAAGTTCTGGGGAAAAAGCATTTTGACAAAGAATTAATAATAGAAAGAGCCCAGAGGACTTTAATCCCCCGGCCACCTCCAGAGCAAAGGCCGCACTCTATACTTATATGCTTTTTGAAGTATCAAGATAAACAAAAAGTATTACGAGCTGCAACAGTAGAGGCCAGAGAGAGAAATAGCCTACTAGAGTTTGAAGGGGGAAAGATATTCTTCTTTTCAGATATTAGTGTGGCCTTGTTAAGAAAAAGGAAAGACTTTGACTTAACAAGGGTGTTCTTAAAGAATAAAGGTCTTCAATATTCTTTATTATATCCAGCAAAGCAGAGAATTACTCTGTCGGATGGAGGGAGGAGAAAAATAAAATATCTTTAACATTTTGTTTTTTTAAATTATTATTATTGATATACTGTTTAGCTTGGTTAATAGTTTGACTCTTATTATACATATTGATATATAGATGATTATTTTAATATATTTTTGTTGTCAATTTTCAATAATAATTAATAAAAATGTTAAAATGTAGATTAATTTTAACAACTATAATCTTGAATTTATGACTATGGATGAAGACTATTATGATTTAAAATATTGATTATTGATGGTCTTTTTGAATTATACTACTTAGGAACTACAGTATATAGTTCATCTAATTTTGTTACAACTGGTATGAATAGTTTTGATTATGTAGTTATCTTTTGATATGTTTGACTTTTGGTATGCTGGATAATATAATATTATATTATAATATTATAATATTTAGGTTATGTTTAGTAAGTTTCTTTGAATTCTATTCTTTATTCAGATATATTGCTATATTAATGATATTTACTTTCAATATTATAGATTAAGTTAGATATTTAGTAATAATGGGTGTGGAATATAAATTTTTTTACAGATGTTTAATTAAGGAGTTATTGGGGGAGTGGACAATTTTTTCATCTTTTTTTAAAAAGAAGATTAATTATGTTATATGTTAAAGAATGTCCATCTTTAGTGCGATGTTTATCGGACCCCACAGTAAGAGGGGTTAAGGCGCTGTGGTCTTGGAGCGCCAGTTGGGAGGGTTTTTCTCCCTTTCTTTTTCTTTTTTAAAAATTTTTTTCTTTTATTTTCTTTCCTCCTTCGTTTCCTTTCTATTTTCTATACTCTATTGAGAATGGCACCAAATATCTCAGAGTCACTCAAGGAAGTGGGATTAATTTATACTTTTTTTTGTGGACAGGATTTATCAATCAATAAAATCTGATAACTATGAATTAAATTTTTAAGTCTTAATGTTAATGGGATAAATGGACCAACAAAATAGGAAAAAGGTCCTAGCATATCTTTAAAAAAAAATCATTGTTGATATTACCTTTCTTCAAGAAACTCATCTTACAGTGACAGAACATAACAAATTAAAGAGAGGATAAGTTGATCAAGTAATAGTGTCCTGCTTTAATTCTAAAGCCAGAGGAGTGGCAGTATTGATGGGGAAGAATTTGCCAGTGAGGGTGGAGGGTACTATCATAGATCCGGCCAGGAGATTTGTTATGGTCAATTGACAAATATATTCAGAATCCTGGACATTTTTGAATTTATATGCCCCAATTATGACGACGAGCAATTTATCCAATATATTTTTTTGGAAGTTGTTCAACGATATGAAAATATCTTAATTGGAGGGGATTTCAATTTTTGTCTGGATCCAATTTTAGATAGATCAGTTAAAAAAGTTGTGAAGGTCAGGGCAGCAAAAACCACCCTGGCCTTCATGAAGGACTTGAATATAATAGATGCTTGGAGATGGCAGCATCCCAGGGAAAGAGACTACTCTTTCTATTCAAAACAATATGATTCCTACTCTAGAATTGACTTATTTCTAATATCAGCTAAATTAGAAAGTAAGATCATTCAAACAGAACATGCTGCTGGACTACTATCGGACCATTCACCTTTAATTTTATCAATTGAAATGCCCGATAAACTAAAAACATTATATAGATGGCATTTTAATCCTTTGCTGTTGAAAAGACCAGAGTTTGTAGTTTTATTAGAGCTCAAGTAGAATTGTCCTGTGAGATGAACTCACCCTCTACTGCCAATAATTTCTTATTATGGGACACATTAAAAGCATACTTAAGAGACAGATAATTGGATATGTTAAGGGTATAAAAAATAAATATGTAACAGAATTAAATGAATTGGAGAAAGAAATAACACAATTAGAAAAAGATTGTCGGAATTTAACAACAGAGGAAATTTATAAAAAATTAATAAATAAAAAATTAGAGTATAACACAAAACAAACCTATAGAATAGAAAAATGATACTAAAATCAAAACAACAATATTATGAATTAGGAGAGAGAATCCATAAAGTACTATCTTGGCAATTGAGGGTGGAAGAAACCTCCAGAACAATAAATGCGATTCAAACAGGGGAAGGTAAGATTTCATACAAGCCAAAAGAAATAAATGATACTTTTAAGCAGTTCTATTCAGAATTATATAAATCAGAATCAGTGGGTGACTAACTTAAAATTGATGATTCCTTGTCTAATTTACAACTTCCCAAATTGAGTCAACAAGATCAGGAAGAATTGAATGCCCCTTTTCTAGGGATGAAATTGAAAGAGCCCTAGGCTTATTGCAGGTTAATAAATCGTTGGGAGATGATGGTTTTCCCCCTGAATTTTATAGAGAATTTAAGGATCAATTAATGCCCCTTTTTATGAGGGTTGTGACTCAGGCTGAGGAGACCCATACTCTACTGGAATCCTTTTCAACAGCAATTATTACGTTAATTTTTAAGAAGGATAAGGATCCGCTAAAACCAGCATCTTATATACTTCTCTCACTTTTAAATGTGGACTATAAAATTATAGCAAAGGCATTGGCTAATAGATTAGCTCTCTATATGCCAAAATTGATTAAATCTGATCAAACAGGATTTATTAAAAATAGACAATTATCTGATAATATTGGCAGACTATTGACTATATTACATTTAGCTAGGATGAAGGTGGACCCGACTGTAGCAGTAGTTTTAGGTGCTGAAAAGGCCTTTGATAGACTTGAATGGGATTTTTTATTTAAAACAATGGGAAAATTTGGTCTAGGCCGAATATTCATAAATTGGATAAGAGCACTTTACCATCAGTCTAAGGCCAAAATAATTACGAACGGGCAGATTTCACCAGTTTTCTCTCTACATAGATCTAGTAAACAAGGTTGCCCACTCTCTCCAGCTCTATTTGTTCTGGCAATAGAGCCATTGGCTGAGGCTGTTAGATGGGATCCAGACATAAAGGGGTTTAAGGTGGCCCAGGAAGAATATAAAATAAATTTATTTGCTGATGACATTTTAATATATTTGGCTGACCTGGCCAGCTCTTTGGTAAGACATAGGGCCTTGCTGGACAATTATGGTATAGTCTCGGGATATAAAATAAATTGGAATAAAAGTGAAATTTTACCTTTAGGTAGAGGAGACTATGCCCAATATCAATATGGTACTCAGTTTAGATGGGTTAAATTCAACATGAAATATCTGAGGATTAAGTTTAATCGTAATTTAGATGACCTTTATAAACTTAATTATCTCCCCTTGCTGCGGAATGTCGAGGAGGACCTACGTAGGTGGATAAACCTTCCCATCACACTGATGGGCAGGGTAAACTGTATAAAAATGAAGATAATGCCAAGACTTCAGTAATTTTTTCGGTCTTTACCTATCCCATTATTGAATAATTTTTTAAAGATCTTCAATGGACATATTCGTCTATTTTTATGGTCGGGTAAAATATCTAGAATCTCCATGGAAAAATTGACCTGGGACTATAAATTGGGAGGGTTAAAATTACCAGATTTAAAAAAATATTATTTAGCTGCACAAGCACGTTTTATTGCTTTTTTTTGATGAGACAACTGTTCCTTCTTGGGTTACAATTGGCTTACATATGGTAGGAGAAGAGATGGCAGAAGAATTTATATATAAATGGGACTTCAAATTTAATTAAAAAGAAAACAAACAATCCTCTACTGAGACATGTAATTTATATCTGGGAAAAAAATTAAACAATTTATGGGTCTAAAAAAAGAAATATCCTCAAAGACGCCTCTATCTCAGAATAGATTAATACCCATGACTCTGGGTAATAAATTTCTAGTCACCTGGTATCAACATGGTATCAGGTGCATTGAAGATTGTTATAATCAGCAGAAACAATTTATGTCTTTTGAGGGACTTAAAAATAAATATAATTTATCTAATAACCCATTCTTCTGCTATCTCCAATTACGATCTTTTTTGAGGGACTGATTGGGTCCATCACTGGCCCTACCAAGTTGCTTAGACATGGAGATTCAAATTCGAAAGGGGAATACAACTAAATTTATTTCTAATATGTATTCTTTATTCCAGGACCAATGCCCAAAGCTTGGTATATACAGATCGAGGGAGAGATGGGAGTCGGACTTGGGCATTGTAATTGATCATCAATGTTGGTCACATCTATGTTTGGATAGTGTTACCACTCTTATCAACTCTAGATACGGAATGATACATTTTAATTTTTTACGTCAGTTGTATCTCACACCTGAAAAATACATAAAAATAAACCAGAAATTTCTTACAAGTGTTTCAGGTGTGGCATAGATGTTGGTACCTTTTTGCATTCCACCTGGCTATGCACGAAACTGAGATCTTTTTGGATAGATCTGGAGGAGGTACTGGGAAAGATTCTGGCGATGGATTTCCCTCTAGACCCAGAATTATTTCTTCTGGGGAACTTAGCAATTTTGAAAGTTAACCTTCCCAGGAATAAATCCAAATTTATTAAAATTGCGTTGTCAGCGGCCAGGAAATGCATAGTGGTAACATGGAAATCCGATTCCCTTGTACATATTGATCGTTGGAATAAAGAAATGCAAAGTTGTATACCCCTTGAGAGGATTACTTATACCCTTAGGAATGGATACACTGTGTTTATTGAGGTTTGGCAACCGTATTTCGATTACTTAAATGCCCAGATGGTTTAATTTATTTATTTTAATTTTTAAAAATTAATATATCCCTTATTATAAGCTAGTTTCTTTAATTTGTATTTTAAACTGACTCCGAGAGCTGGATGCCTACTCTTCTTTTTTTCTTTTTTTTTCTCTTTTCTTTTTTCTTCTCTCCTTTCTTTCCTCTGTCTTTTATGTTTTTTTTTTCTCCCTCCTTTTTCCTAAATGCGGGGAGATGGTGTTGGGATAGGTGTTTTATTTTCTCTCTGACTTATTAATATATTTGAATTATTTTTTTTCAATATGTATTAATTGTTGTATTAATTGAATCCTTATATTTCTTCTTTAAAAAATTAAATAAAATTTAAAAAAGAAAGAAACGGCCCATCCCGATGCATTTCAAATTATACTCAGCAACTTTAACCAGCCCTGTTTGAAGAAAATCCTGCCCAATTATCACCAGCACAGAATCTATTGCTCCAATGTTCCTAACACACTAGACCACTGCTACACTACAATAAGAAGTGCCTATCATTCCTTCCCAAGACTGTATTTTGGTAAGTCAGATCATTTGGCTGTACTCCTGCTACCTGCATATAGAGAGAGCCTAAACAGCAAAGCTCCAGAGGTCAAGTTAACTAAGGGTGGCCTTAGGAGGTGGAGGAATGGTAACAGGATCGCCTTGAGTCAATAGACTGGGCCGTGCTCAAGAACTCATCTGAGGACCTGAATGACTACACCAGGGTCATTACAGACTTCATTAAAACAACTGTGGATGAGTGTGTCCCCCACAAAATCATTCAGGGATTTCTCCAGTCAGAAGCCCTGGATGAACAATGAAATCCAGAATCTGCTGAGATCCAGATCAGAAGCATTCAAGTCTGGAGATCAAGAATGCCCCAAGAGGTGCAGGTATGATCTCCGGAAAGCCATCTCTTGGGCAAAATATAGATTCTGGACTAGACTGGAACCAATGAGGGACGATCGACAGCTGTCTCAGGGTTTGAATGCCATAAACATCTACAAAGTTAAATCTTGCAACATAGAAACAGCAGAGCTTCGCTTCCAGATGAGCTCAATGCCTTCTATGCTCACGTTGACCACCTGAACAGGGAGAAACCATTGCACACACCCATGTCTCCTGATGATCCCTTGGTATCAGTATCTGAAGATGACGTGTGGACTGCCTTCATGAGAGTGAACTCCAGGAGAGCACCCAGTACCTGGCCAAGTTCTGAAGACCTGTGCTAACCAACTGGCCGGTGTATTGATAGATATCTTCATCCTCTTGCTCCTGAAGGAAGTGGTACCAAGCTGCACAAGCATACCAGTGCCCAAGAAGAGCATGGTAACCTGTCTAAACGCCTATTGCCCAGTGGCATTTACATCCACAGTGATGAAGTGTTTTTGAGAAGCTGGTGTTGAAGCATAGCTGTTCCTGTCTGAATGGTGACTTGGATCCACTCCAATTAGCCCCCCCCCAAAGCAACAGGCCTACAACAGATGCTATCTCATTGGCTCTTCACACAACTCTGGAACATCTGGCCAGCAAAGATATGCATACATCAGGATGCTCTTTATTGATTACAGCTCGGCATTTAACACTATCATCCCCTCAAAACAACTCAGTAAACTCCTAGACCTGCGCCTCAATATCCCATTGTGCAATTCGATCCTGGATTTCCTCAGTTGTATACCCCAGTCAATTTGGTTTGGCAGAAATATCTCCTCCACAACCTCCATCAGCACAGGAGGACTGCAGGGATGTGTGCTTAACCCCCTACACTACAGACTTTACACCTCTGACTGTGTGGCTAAGTATAGCTCCAACACCATATACAAGTTTGCTGATGACACCACTGTTGTGGGCTGTATCAAAAGGGGTGATGAATTAGTATATAGAAGGGAGATTGAAAACTTGGCTGAGTGGTGTAATAACAACCTCTTACTTAATGTCAATACGACCAGGGAACGGATTGTAGACCTCAGCAGAGAGAAACCAGAGGTCCATGAGCTAGTAATCATCACAGAATCAGAGGTGGAGTGGGACAGTAACTTTAAACTCCTGGGTGTTACTATCTCAGAGGACCTATCCTGGACACATTGCGAATAAAGCACACAACACCTCTACTTCCTCAGAAGGTTTGGCATGTCATCAAAAACCTTGGCAAACTCTGTCGGTGTGTGGTGGAAAATATGCTGACTGGCTGCATCACAGCCTGCTATGGGAGCACCAATGCCTTTGAGCGAAAATTCCTACAAAAGGTAGTGGATTTGGCCTATTACATCATGGGAAAACTCACCCAACCATTGAGCACATCTACTTGAAACATTGCTGTAGAAAAGCCGCATCCATCATCAAAGATCCTCACCATCCAGGCCATCCTCTTTTCTTGCTGCTGCCATCAGGTAGAAGGTATAGGTGCCTTAGGACTCGCAAAACCAGTTTCAGGAATTTTTACTACTCTTCAACTATCCGGTTCTTCAACAAAAGGAGATAACTACATTCATTTAAGAGCTCTATTACATTGTTTTTTATGTTATAATTTATATTTGGATTTGCACAGTTTGTTTACAGTTTATAGTTCCTGATGTTTAAAGTTTACAGTTATGTATTCTATAGATAGATTTGCTAAGTATGGCCGCAGAAAAAGAATATCAGTGTTGTACCTAGTGACATGTATGTACACTGATAATAAATTTTACTTTGTACTTTGAATCCTACAAAGTTGCAAAGCTTGAAATGGTCTTTTATCAGTTTGGACTCTTGTTAAGTATCAGAAGTTTGTTCGTGTTCTTGAAAGCAAGAATAAAAATAGTGAAGATCCACAGTTTCATTCATAGGTGAATTGAAATGAGCTAACGGCATATCAAAAAACATTTCTAGAGTAAAATTTGAAAGGCTTTATGCTACAGTTCATTTCTCTGCCTTAGGTTAATGAGATAATAAGACATAACAGCAACTTTATTTTCATCTGTTCTGGTTTATCTTGCATAATCAGCTCAATATGGTGTGTAAACTCTTTACCCCACTTCCTCCAACCCTCTACTGTTTCCATTCTTTGGACTGGAAATTCTGTGGTTTGAGCATTTTTATTTGTTCCATGGTGTAACATCTTGCTTGAATCAAACAGCTCACAGCACATGCAGAAGTTTGATTTTTAGACAAAATATTCAAATTTCTTTGGTTTAATTAACCAGCATTGATGGTACCATATGTCAGTATCACTTGCAAAATCACTGGAAGGTAGCCAATCAGTTAAATTAATCAAGAACTTTGTTAAACAAATGCATGTATGGGGAGAGAGAGAGAAAGCATTTCTTGCTTTCTTCCAGAGGCAAGCGGGCAGGTTCTGGTTTAGTTATAACTCGTTTGAGGATGAACCAATCATTTGAGAGGTATACTACTATGATGTTCCTATTGGTAATGATAGCATGGAGATTAGAGACATGACAATGTGTGAAAGTTGAATCAATAAAACACCACAAAACAACAGTAAATTCATTAATGTTAATCTCCATCTATTCTGGTTTGCCCTAATCTTCCTTTTTGTTCCTTATTGGATTTCTAAAAAAAATCAAATTCTAAACACAAGGAATTCTATGGATGTTGGAAATCCAAAGCAACATACACAAAATGCTGGAGGAACTCAGCAGGTCAGGCAGCATTCATGGAAATGAACAAGAGTCAATGTTTCTGGTGGAGGCCCTTCTTCAGGACTGGAAAGGAAGGGGGGAGATGCCAGAATAAAAAAGATGGGGGGGGAGAGGAGGAGAGGGATAGCTGGAAGGTGACAAATGAAGCCAGGTGGGAGGAAAGATAAAGGGCTGGAGATGAAGAAATCTGAAAGGATAGTACAGTAGAACATAGGAGGAAGGGAAGGAGGAGGGGCAGTAAAGGTAGATAACGGGATATGTGATATCAAATGCCACTACCACAGCCATTTGAGTCATTAAAAATTAATAAAGAACACGACCTCACCATATAACACACACTCAGAAAACAATTTTGTATAGTTATTTCAGTGCTTCTGTCTTGTACACATTTCAAACACTAGCCTCTCTTTGGTAGCTTGCCCTTGAAATAAATTACAACTCTCAATGCTAGCATTTTCTGCCATAGCATGATCTATTCAAACCAGATGGCATAAGCCTGATTTTTGTATGTAAATAGCATGGAGATACAGGCAATTTCCATCCCTACTGCCACTTACAACAGTGACCAAAGTAAGGTACATGAAAGTAGTCTGAAAATTTGCCTTTGGGTGCTTAATGTGCCCATCAGTCCTCTACTTTCACTTTAAGTGCCTCATACAGCCCTTTATTTAGTTGGCTAAAACATCCATCTGGGCACATTTGCCTCTTTAAAGCAGCTACTGCTCTTTAAGGTTCTGCATGTCACCATGTTTCCATTGTCTGAAATGGCAGGCTGTGTGTTATGAGGTAATCCACTGAGCATGTCAGAGCCTTGGCCCAGAAGGACAGAAATTCATCTTCACTTGTGCCAGAGAAAACCCTAACCTCAAATTTCTCACCGCCTTTCCAAACTTTATCTCCTTAGAGTTTAATGGTTAGAAGGTAAATTTCTTTAATGTGTAAGCTCCAAAGGGACTTTGGTGGAACATCTCCACAGAACTGGAGTATCTAAAAGCAGTCATTTACACAACCTCCTGCTTTTGGCTCATGATCAAAATTTTCCTCTTCACCACTCAGACAAATGCTGTAGTAGTCAATACGTGGCAGGGGATGCTTCAGAAATTTACAAATCCAAGGTCCTCAGGAACATGGAGAATCTAGAAGTAAGGTTATTGTTTCAAAATAACTCAATGGGTCAGAAATATATGCATTAATTCATGCTGATACAATAGTATTTCTATGTTATATTTACTGTCCTGTTGTACATACTATTTATTATAAACTATTATAAGTTGCACATTGCACATTTAGACAGAGACGTAACATAAAGATTTTTACTCCTCATGTATATGAAGGATGTAAGTAATAAATTCAAATTTAATTCAATTCAAGTGTCTTCTTTAAAGGGATTCAAAGCAGAGTCTGCATATTGTATATCTATATACCTTAAGCCAAGGTATATAGATATACAAGAAATAAAGTGTCAAGGTTACCACAGGCAGATGGGAATGTGGAAATAAGGTTGCAATCAGATCAGTCTTGACCTTATTGAACGGTGAAGCAGACTTCTGCGGGTGAGTGGCCTATAGCAGCTCCAGCCTCATGTGTTGGAAAGAAATATATGTTTCATTTAGAAAGTTGTATGTGTAGAAAGGGAAAGAAAACAAAGCATCTTCAAGCACACGTTACGAAAAACAAGAAAATTATGTATCACTTTTAATGGTATATTTATTTCAGTATTGTAGTTAGCATAGAAATAAATACTTACAGGTTCGCCTTTAGGTCCTGGAGCACCATGCTGTCCTTGAGGTCCCTCTGGACCCTGGAGAGAAACAAATCACTGTTAAAGCCTTTGATGCACAGAATCCTGTCACAATCAGAGGATTTGGTTTATCATTTTCCATGAAGTTAGTTCTTTTCTGTGGGAGCTATCTCCTCTTTGTTTTAATTCATGGAGTAGCAAATTCACCAAGACTGTCAAGTCTTGCTAATTACTGGTTGCTCTGGAATCTGGATGTTGGAGAACAATAAAACTGTGCTCAACTATAATAATAATTCTAAAATCTAGAAGGTCAGGGGATGCTGTAATGGGATGTATACACATGAAAAAGTTTGCAAATGAAAAGTTTTGTTCCCTTAAATCACCTGTTTATGTTTTATACAAAATTTCAATTAGATTACTGCGTCATTGTCACATATGTTCATCATTTATAAACAAAAAGACCCTGATAAGCAATGAATCATACAAAGAATAACACAAATTGTACGTAAGCAATATGAAAAAGACAAAATAATTACTTTGGCGCCATTGATGCCTGGTTCTCCATTTCTACCATGCGCACCTTCAGGGCCCTAGAATGCAGAAGATTTATTCATAATATTCTTTTCATCACATCCAGTTAATCACATCTGAGCAATACTGGTTATACATTGGTTGCTTTCCTTCAAACATTTTGATACAGTGTAACAAATATGAATATTGCCTCTGTTTATTCTGCAGCATTTTTTTTTGCCACCGATTCCTCTGAAAGATTATCTGCGCATGTGCAAGGATCAGTGAACAGAGTTAAAAGTAAAAAAAAAGAGAAACCCATATCAGTATAGTTGCAGAGGTAGGTTATTCAATTTATTTAGTCATCTCGGAGTCAAATTGCTCCAGAGTGTTAGTTTGCCTCATTCCCCAACATTAGGATTTCAGTAAACTATGTTGACAAGTATATGCAGCGTTTTCAGAAGTTACATCTTTTTGATGGACTTTAAATTCTAATCAATTTTATTATCCCACTAACTGACTAAACTATGATGTATATTCAGATGAATGTTACAATTGTAAAGTAAGACACCAAGGCTTTGTACATCCTGTATGAATCAAATGAAACTCCCAGTGAAACCAAGAAGAGGCCATTCATTCTGCCTATTCAATGATCACAAGCCATCATTGCCTGGTGTTCTGATTCAGTTCATGCTTTTTACCAGTATCACTAGCAAGTACAGATATAAAGCAAAATGCAACAGTTGGAGGAGCTCAGTGGACTAGGCGGCATCTGTGGAGGAAATTGGATAGTCACGTTTCGGGTTGTGACCCTTCATCTGGACTGATGAAGGATCTCAACACAAATTGTGAACTCAAACAAAAGGAATTCTGCAGATGCTGGAAATTCAAGCAACATACATCAAAGTTGCTGGTGAACGCAGCAGGCCAAGCAGCATCTGTAGGAAGAGGTGCAGTCGACGTTTCAGGCCGAGACCCTTCGTCAGGACTAACTGAAGGAAGAGTGAGTAAGGGATTTGAAAGTTGGAGGGGGAGGGGGAGATCCAAAATGATAGGAGAAGACAGGAGGGGGAGGGATAGAGCCGAGAGCTGGACAGGTGATAGGCAAAAGGGGATACGAGAGGATCATGGGACAGGAGGTCCAGGAAGAAAGACAAGAGGGGGGGGTGACCCAGAGGATGGGCAAGAGGTATATTCAGAGGGACAGAGGGAGAAAAAGGAGAGTGAGAGAAAGAATGTGTGCATAAAAATGAGTAACAGATGGGGTACGAGGGGGAAGTGGGGCCTTAGCGGAAGTTAGAGAAGTCGATGTTCATGCCATCAGGTTGGAGGCTACCCAGACGGAATATAAGGTTTTCCTCCAGCCTGAGTGTGGCTTCATCTTTACAGTAGAGGAGGCCATGGATAGACATGTCAGAATGGGAATGGGATGTGGAATTAAAATGTCTCTTGCAAAAACGCCATCCCCTTCTCGCAATTCCTCCGTCTCCGCCGCATCTGCTCTCAGGATGAGGCTTTTCATTCTAGGACGAGGGAGATGTCTTCCTTTTTTAAAGAAAGGGGCTTCCCTTCCTCCACTATCAACTCTGCTCTTAAACGCATCTCCCCCATTTCACGTACATCTGCTCTCACTCCATCCTCCCACCACCCCACTAGGAATAGGGTTCCCCTGGTCCTCACCTACCACCCCACCAGCCTCCGGGTCCAACATATTATTCTCCGTAACTTCCGCCACCTCCAATGGGATCCCACCACTAAGCACATCTTTCCCTCCCCCACTCTCTCTGCATTCCACAGGGATCGCTCCCTACACAACTCCCTTGTCCATTCGTCCCCCCCATCCCTCCCCACTGATCTCCCTCCTGGCACTTATCCGTGTAAGCGGAACAAGTGCTACGCATGCCCTTACACTTCCTCCCTTACCACCATTCAGGGCCCCAAACAGTCCTTCCAGGTGAGGCATCACTTCACCTGTGAGTCGACTGGGGTGATATACTGCGTCCGGTGCTCCCGATGTGGCCTTTTATATATTGGCGAGACCTGACGCAGACTGGGAGACCGCTTTGCTGAACATCTACGCTCTGTCCGCCAGAGAAAGCAGGATCTCCCAGCGGCCACACATTTTAATTCCTCATCCCATTCCCATTCTGACATGTCTATCCATGGCCTCCTCTACTGTAAAGATGAAGCCACACTCACGTTGGAGGAACAACACCTTATATTCCGTCTGGGTAGCCTCCAACCTGATGGCATGAACATCGACTTCTCTAACTTCCGCTAAGGCCCCACCTCCCCCTCGTACCCCATCTGTTACTCATTTTTATGCACACATTCTTTCTCTCACTCTCCTTTTTCTCCCTCTGTCCCTCTGAATATACCTCTTGCCCATCCTCTGGGTCACCCCCCCCTTGTCTTTCTTCCCGGACCTCCTGTCCCATGATCCTCTCGTATCCCCTTTTGCCTATCACCTGTCCAGCTCTCGGCTCTATCCCTCCCCCTCCTGTCTTCTCCTATCATTTTGCATCTCCCCCTCCCCCTCCAGTTTTCAAATCCCTTACTCACTCTTCCTTCAGTTAGTCCGGACGAAGGGTCTCGGCCTGAAACATCGACTGCACCTCTTCCTACAGATGCTGCTTGGCCTGCTGCGTTCACCAGCAACTTTGATGTATGTTGCACAAATTGTGAACTACCCAGTTACGTCGACAGTGCAGTTTGTTTTGTGCTCTAGTGCTTTCACCTAACAGTCTACAGTGCACCAATACTTCATATTTGAAAACAAAACAGGTTATAACCGCAGAGTGCTTTATTCAATCAAATCAGTTAGATAATTTTTAATGCAGAAAGTGGAAAGTGTGTCTGTGACTGTTGTAAAAGGGCACCACTGACCCCCAATCTTCCAGCAACAGGTCTGTAGTCAGGGGATAGAAATCAGCATTTTTGTATTGGTCAGTGGTCCTGCTGTCTAACCTACCTGAACAAAATCTATCATGCACCTTGAAATTAACTACAGTAAAAATCACTGGACACTTAAAGTAGGTCCAGGTGGGCCTGGGGGCCCCGGCAAGCCATTATATCCTGGAGTTCCCTGGAAGGAAAAGAAAACGTTTAGAATTGATAAGCTTCAGACTTTATATTTCCTGCTTTAAAAAAAATGCTTCAAAAAATAGCTGGAAACTTCTTATTGTGAAATGAAACTTCAATTTTATCTGTTCTTTATGAAGTGCAACAAAAAGGATGCTATTTCAGGAATGAAGCTGTGAGGCAGAAACCTGTAAAAGGGTGTATGAAGGCTGTATTAGAATTTGAAAGCTACAAAATTCATACTGGTTCAGTGCAGTATTCTCCACCTTGATGCTAACCAACAGCAGGGTGCCTAACACTGGTTACTAATCACATGCAGCCAAAGTTTAAATGTTCCTGAATTATCCTTGGACCGACTGTAGGATTTTACAACTAAATAATAGTATTGAATTAAGAAAAAGTTCAAAAAATCTTTTATTAGTTCAGGGCAATTAGTAGCTCTGAATAATTCTACATCAACACATACATAGAAACATAGAAAACATAGAAAATAGGTGCAGGAGTAGGCCATTCGGCCCTTCGAGCCTGCACCGCCATTTATTATGATCATGGCTGATCATCCAACTCAGAACCCAGCCTTCCCTCCATACCCCCTGACCCCTGTAGCCACAAGGGCCATATCTAACTTCCTTTTAAACATAGCTAATGAACTGGCCTCAACAGTTTGCTGTGGCAGAGAATTCCACAGATTCACCACTCTCTGTGTGAAGAAGTTTTTCCTAACCTCGGTCCTAAAAGGCTTCCCCTCTATCCTCAAACTGTGACCCCTCGTTCTAGACCTCCCCAACATCGGGAACAATCTTCCCGCATCTAGCCTGTCCAATCCCTTTAGGATCTTATACGTTTCAATCAGATCCCCCCTCAATCTTCTAAATTCCAACGAGTACAAGCCCAGTTCATCCAGTCTTTCTTCATATGAAAGACCTGCCATCCCAGGAATCAATCTGGTGAACCTTCTTTGTACTCCCTCTATGGCAAAGATGTCTTTCCTCAGATTAGGGGACCAAAACTGCACACAATACTCCAGGTGTGGTCTCACCAAGGCCTTGTACAACTGCAGTAGTACCTCCCTGCTCCTGTACTCGAATCCTCTCGCTATAAATGCCAGCATACCGTTCGCCTTTTTCACCGCCTGCTGTACCTGCATGCCCACTTTCAATGACTGGTGTATAATGACACCCAGGTCTCGTTGCACCTCCCCTTTTCCTAATCGGCCACCATTCAGATAATAATCTGTTTTCCTATTTTTGCCACCAAAGTGGATAACTTCACATTTATCCACATTAAATTGCATCTGCCATGAGTTTGCCCACTCACCCAACCTATCCAAGTCACCCTGCATCCTCTTAGCATCCTCCTCACAGCTAACACTGCCACCCAGCTTTGTGTCATCCGCAAACTTGGAGATGCTGCATTTAATTCCCTCATCCAAGTCATTAATATATATTGTAAACAACTGGGGTCCCAGCACTGAGCCTTGCGGTACCCCACTAGTCACCGCCTGCCATTCTGAAAAGGTCCCGTTTATTCCCACTCTTTGCTTCCTGTCTGCTAACCAATTCTCCACCCACACCAATACCTTACCCCCAATACCGTGTGCTTTAAGTTTGCACACTAATCTCCTGTGTGGGACCTTGTCAAAAGCCTTTTGAAAATCCAAATATACCACATCCACTGGTTCTCCCCTATCCACTCTACTAGTTACATCCTCAAAAAATTCTATGAGATTCGTCCTTTCACAATACCTTTGATCTTGCATCTGCTAACAGGTCTGACTTCAGATCTAAAGTTTATGTTAGTGCCACGTAGATCTACAGTTGTGCAATGTCAAGGAGACATCTCACTATCCACATTGGCAAGCACAACCAAGAGGCCTCATTTACATATATGCCAGAGGTAGAAAAGGGAATTTTTGTTAAACTGAACTATTAGAAAAGAAAAATTCTAATAATAAATGTTAAACTGCAAAACAAAATTAAGTTTAATTCCAGAAATATTGATTGACAGAAAGTAAGAGCTGAAATTCCTTCTCTAAATCTCAGTTATTCTGCAGTTCATCCAAATGCTCATGATGTCTAGTGAGAGTCAATATCAAAACTTTATTTATTAATATTGCTTATATTAATTATCAAGATTCAAGATTCATTTATTATCAAAGAATGTATAAGTTATACAACCTTGAGATTTGCTATCTCACATTATTTTATTATTTATTATGGCATAGTGGAAATCTGAAAGGTAATTTCAAAAATATAACTTGAGTTCCATTACCATGTGTATTAATGTGAAAGTAATCTTCCAGAATGATGCCATTAAAGAGGAACTGTAATAGGCACAAAGAAAATGGGATGACATCTTAAGGTATAATTTTTAGGACTCTGGATAGAAATTACAGTAAAGCAATGAGGAAGTGTATTAAATGTGCTGAGGCAAAACAACAGGAGCAAAGAGAACTTTGCTGTGGCAATGGAGAGAACAAGTATTGAAGGAACATGATGTGTTAAAATTAGGTTGGAGGTAGCACAAGAATTGCAGAGGAAATTGGCTTGGGAAAAATAACACAAATACAGAATATTAAGTAAAATAATTGTATCTGTTTCAAAAATATTAATATAGGCATTGTAGATGAGAAGAGCAATAATTCTTTCTTTGCAAGCTTAACTGATAACAAATTGACTGAAAGTTATAATATATTGTACATCCTCATGGAAAATATTTTTAATATAGTACTCACTTTGCTCCCTTTATTTCCTGATGCACCAGGAAAACCTCTACGTCCATGAGAACCCTAGAGTAAAATAACTAATAATAGGTTAAACTAAATCAAAGAGCCTGTGACTCTGTGTTTACCGCTGCAGTGCTGACGTTGTGATGGGAAACTAGTCCTAATTTCTGGAAACAAAATAATTTTAATATTTTTGATAGTTGCATCTGAAATTTAATGATGTGATGATGTTGGACAATTGGGATGGATTCCTGCTGACAAGTGGGGACAGACAGATGCTGACATTAAGCTGAAAATGACTGAGGGAACAAGACACAGGATATATTGATTAGAAGAAAGACTTTCTTATGGAGAACTTACAGAACTGTTCATGAGCTCTCTAAGAGAAATGATACAAGTGCATTCCTCTTCCATTTTCTATCAATTCCACTGTTTAGCAGTGACAAAGACGCTTCACCTAAACTAATCTTTCTTACTGATTATCTAAATAAAATTGTTGAGAAAAAGCCTGGAAATACTGTAATAAACACAATCATAAATTAGGCAGTGATAACATATTGAGTCTTACATTAGACTTTAGAACTTTTGTTTTTATAAGACTTAACATGGAGGGAAATTTAGACAGTTAAATTTAACATCTGAAGGATGGAAGGTAAGCACCTACTGTTTACACTCTGGTGGGAAATCCACTTTTAATATGAATGAAATTACTAATGAGGAGATAGGAGATGGTCATAATAAATATTTAACATATCTGTATCAAGTGCTTAATAGAGACATCAGCCGAGTTATAGCAAACTGGTTAACTATTTTGGTTACATGGTCAGCACAACATTATGGGCTGAAGAGCCTGTAATGTGCTGTAAGTTTCTATGCTTATTCAGTTGTCAAAACATCACAGATGGTATTTATGTGAATTATGAAAACTGAAATATACTCAGAAAATATGTATGCATTTAGAAAATATTTACTTTAATTGAATGATATCACATATATACCTCAGATCCAGGGAGACCTCTGATACCTTGTGGCCCAGGAGAGCCACGATTGCCCTGTATTTTAACAATGACAAAAGAATACATTTTACAGAATAATCCAACTTTGCAAAACAAAGCACCATTACTGAGAAGTGTTAATTGCTGAGCAGTGAATCCCCTCACTCTGAAGACAGAAAAGTCTTTCAGAAATCTGAGCTTCCAAAGCTCCTTTGGACGGTGCTTTTCAACTTAGATCAGAAAGCTTCCAGTTTTGTTCATTTCTCTGTGTCAATGTTTCCCAAGAAAAAAGCTCTTGGCAATAATGACTTCTATTGTTGCACATTTGTGTAGAACAGAGTATCAAAAGGTGATTGCAAGAAACTGCACATCTACAGTACATTAGTGAAAGTAGATTCAGGCTCTTCCATAATGTCAATGCTTGGATGTTTGATATTATCCCACACTAGACAATATTTAACATTCAAATTTTCCAAGGTATCCACAAGAGGAAATAATCCATAAATCACTAGATTAGCAATATGAAATGGGGTGCAAGGGCATACGTGGTAACTGCTGACCGGTTGATTTATTTAATCTTGGATTAATGTGGTGGCAAATAGTTAGAAATAATTGACACTTTAAGGGATTTGGATTAATAAAAGAAGGGACACATGGATTTGTTAGAAATACAATATATTTGACTAATCAGATTGAACTTTCTGATTAAGTAACAAAGAAAGCTAATGAAAGCAATACACACAAAATGCTGGAGGAACTCAGCAGGCCAAGCAGCATCTATGGAAAAGAATAAACAGTCAACGTTTCTGGCTGAGAAAGCCTAAAGAAAAGTTTCTCTAAAGTTATTTATAATTATTTTTCAGGTTAAAGGAGGCAAGTCTGTGAATATAGGCATCATTCACACAGTAGATAAGAAATCATGTGATCATGTTAATGTTGCTAAGTACAGTTGACAATGTTCCTCCTTAGAGGTTCCTAGCAGTTTGCCTGGATATAGGTGTGCATGCTAACATATCAACGTTTGCAGATGAAATAAAAATGAGGATATGGTATATGGTGACAAGGAAAGTTAATAACAAGTAAACACAATAGACTGACAGAATGGGAAGACAGACAAATGTGAACTGATACACGTTGGCATAAAGAACAAGGGGGGAATAAGTGGCTCAGATGCCATATTTCTGAAGGTAGTATGGAAACAAAGAGACTATGGTTTACATTCGTGGAAATTGTGTCAGGATATATTGAGAGATCGGTTAGTAACTGTAAAGAAAACTTAACAAATGGTGGAGGAGACTTGAAGGATCAAGTAAGGTTTTCCTTCTCCTAATTTGTATGTAAAAGGAGCGAGGTTCTGTTGAAGCTCTATAAAACACAGTGTTAATCCAAATGGAGTACCGTACACAATTCTGTATATTAGACTTTCTGTAGAACATTGAAGCGTAAGAGGATTAGAAAAAGTATGCTATTTTCCAAGGAGGTAGAATTCCAACTATAGTGTTCAATTGGGCATACAGGGAAGATTTTCCCACGTGTAGGAAAGATATCAATAAGTCTGAAATAGTGCAGAGAAAATTTATGCTGATGCTGTTGGAACTTGATCTAAGTTACAGGGGAAGGTTGAATAGACCATGATTTTATTCCCATGAGTGCAGCAGAATGAGGAGAGATCTTATAGAAGTATAGAAAATTTATGAGGGGTATAGAGAGGGTGAACGTATGCAGGAGTTTTCCCTTCAGGAACTATACTGAGGGTGAATGATGAAACAGTTTAAGGGGAATATGAGGGGGAACATCTTCACTCAGCGGTGGTACAAGTGTGGGTCAATGGGAAGTGACAGTTGCAAGTTCAATTGTAACATTTAAGTAAAGTTTAGTTTGGTACATGAATGAGAAAGACACGGAGGGCTATGGTCGGTATGCAGCTAGATAGGACTAAGGAGTAAACCCAGGCTGGCAAAGGCTAGATGGGCTGAAGAGCCTGTTTCTATGCTGTAATGCTCTATGACTCTGAGGAGTCTGGAATTATTCTCTTTCACAATCATAATAATGTTGATGGGAGAATTGGTCGAGGAATTCAGGACGGCTCCAATGATGACAAATCGAGGGAACCTACTCTGGAAGGAGTAAGGGATAAAACAGGACACTAGGCTAGTTATCCTAACATTAGTAGAGGGAAAGGAGCTGGAGTCTAACATGAAGGTTGAGATAATGGTGCATTTGAAATCATCATGGGATTAGCCAAAATCAACATGGATGTGTGGAAGGCAAATAATGTTTGACATTAGAACTCTGAGCATGTAATTGGTAGAATAGACAAGTGAGAAACAGTGCATTTTCAGAAAGATGTTGATAAATTCCTAAATAAAAGTTCAGTATGCAAAATTAAACAACATCTTTACTGAGGAAACATGTTCCGAACTATACTTAGGGACTTTGAGATGACTTCTTATCTACGCTGTGACTGGATTTTAGATTAATTATAAATAACTTTAGACAATCCCTTCATTAGCTTTCTTTGTTATACCTGTATCAAGTTGGAATCAATATAGTGGCGTAAACTAAAAAATAGTTGAGAGTCAAAAACAGAAAGTAGTAATAAATGGGTCATCTGAGGTGCAAATGGTAACAGTGGGATAGTGGAGAGATTAGTGATTTAATGACCTGGATGGCCAACAACACTGTGGGATTCTGGAAGAGGGTTTAAGAGGCTTCAAGTTGGCCATCAAATTGCATGAACAGTCAAAAACCTGGCAGATGCAGCACAATGTGGATAAGTATGAAGTTATCCACTATGTTAGGAAAAACAAGATAAAAGCATGTTATTCCAATTGTTTTACAAAAATATGTATTGATATACATTAGATACAGAAAGCAAACATATGAGTTAAGGAAGCAGTTAAGTTGCCAAATGGTACATTAATCTTCATAGCAAGAGAATTTTAGGAAAGGAGCAAGGATGGCTTAAACACAAGGAATTCTGCAGATGCTGGAAATTCAAGCAACACACATCAAAGTTGCTGGTGAACGCAGCAGGCCAGGCAGCATCTCTCAGAAGAGGTACAGTCGACGTTTCGGGCCGAGACCCTTCATCAGGACTAACTGAAGGAAGAGCTAGTAAGAGATTTGAAAGTGGGAGGGGGAGGGGGAGATCCAAAATGATAGGAGAAGACAGGAGGGGGAGGGATGGAGCCAAGAGCTGGACAGGTGATTGGCAAAAGGGACACGAGAGGATCATGGGACAGGAGGCCCAGGGAGAAGGAAAAGGGGGAGGGGGAAAACCCAGAGAATGGGCAAGGGGTATAGTCAGAGGAATAGAGGGAGAAAAAGGAGAGAGAGAGAGAGAAAGAATGAATGTGTGTATATAAATAAATAACAGATGGGGTACGAGGGGGAGGTGGGGCATTAGCGGAAGTTGGCTCCAACTCAGGTAGCCTCCAACCTGATGGCATGAACATTGACTTGTCTAACTTCCGCTAATGCCCCACCTCCCCCTCGTACCCCATCCCTTATTTATTTATATACACACATTCTTTGAAGGGTGGCTTAGTTCAGATGTACAGGCCTTTGGTGATAACATCATACCCATAGGAGTTTGGCTTACATTTTCAAGAAAGAATATGCTTGGCAGCGAGTGAGTACAGCAATAGTCCACCAGATTTTTTTTTGGTTGCAATATTCAACCAATTAAATGTCTAGTAACTAGAGTATAGAGGAAAGGGGATCTCATAAAAACTAACAAAATTATAACAGAGCTGGACAAATTTGATTTGAGGATGATGTTTCCTCTGGCGAAGCTGTACTGAAGGATCAGTGTTTTGGGTTATGGGGAGGACATTCAAGACACTGCATGGACAAACTTCTTCTCATCTGAGGTTGGTGAACCTGTGTAGCTTATTACCACAGAGGGATATAGTGGTCAAGTTGCTCATTGTCTTCAGAAAATTTATAATAAAAAAATCTCTAGATGCAAAAAGTATTGAAGAACCTGAGGAAAGAATGAGAATATAGTGTGGAGACAGACAGCCATCATAATCATAATAAATGGTGGAGTAATATCAAAGGATCCTATGGGCTACCTATGTTCCTGTTTTTCAAAGTTTCTCAGTTTCCTTGTTCCCATTATGGATAATTAGAGGAGCAGAGAAGATCCAAAACATAGGTGTAAAAAAAAACAAGGAAATATGGAAAACTTTCTTAAACCAGGAGTGATTATGGTTGGAATTCACTGACAGTAAAGGTGGGGCAAAGGTAGAGTCCATTAAAGGGAAATATGTGAGAATGTTAAAGGCACACTATTTGCGGGTCTATGGGAGGAGGAAGGCAGGAATTAGGAGCTGGAAGAGGATCTAATGGGTTGCTCATGGCACAATGGATAGCACATTGAATTTCTCATGGTTGAAGTGAATCAAAGGGTCTCGGTTTGAGTCCTGCCAAAGTCAAAACCTTTGGGTGAGACTAAAACCAGACGTTCTAAGTTAAGGGTGAAAGGTGAAATATTTAAGGGAAACTTGAGGAGGAACTTCTTCATTCAGAGGCTGGTAAGAGTGTGCAACAGGCTGCCAGTGGAAGTGATGGATGTGTGTTTGATTTTAATATTTATGATAAATTAGGATAAGTACATCGATGGGAGGTACATGGAAGGCTAAGGTCCAGGTCGAGGTCAATGAGACTATGCAAAATAATAGCTTGGCAGAGACTAGATGGGCCAAATGGCCTGTTTCTGAGCTGCACTGCTCTTTGACTTTGACTTCATGGGATGAATGGCCTATTCCAAAAGCATAACAATTCTCACAGAACTTGAGAAATATACTAAGAGGAAATTTGGCTCTGTTCATATACCTTCAGACCCTCCTTGCCCACTGCTCCAGCAACACCTTTTTGGCCTTTCTGTCCCTAGAAGAGAAAAGGTGGTTAATTTTCAGTATCAGTACGAAACAGGTTTGTGCAGTTGTGTAGTGAATTAAAATGCAACATCATGAAATACTGAAAAACATGCTGGTCTCAACTAAAGTCAATCATGGTTCACTGAGGGTACACACTAAACAAGAGAGAACTGGAATCACGCCTTGTCACTCTGAAGTGTTGCAAAATTATGGGCAGAAATGAAAGATTCTGGAATGACAGTGGCACTGTTGGAAGAGCAGATTCTTCAATTCTCCAGTGATCCAAGCCTCTAGTGTTTATGTGGAGTTTGCACATTCTCTCTCTGACCATAAGGATTTCCTCTGGGTAATTTCCTCCAGTAACTTCCTCTATCCCCAAGCTGTGTGCGTTGGTAGGCTAATTGACAACTTTAAATTGTCCTTACTCTGCAGGTGAGGGGTAGCATCAGGGCAGGGGCTGGGGGAGTCGACGGAAATGTGAGGAGAATAAAATTTGATAAAGTGAAAAGGTGCTTGATGGTCAACACAGACCTGGTGGGGCAAATGGCCTGATTCTCTGCTGTGTGATTCTGAGAGTCTGTGGAACCAATGACCACTCAAGCACAGTGGTGGATTGTGCAGTGACAGAGCTGCATGCTGCCAAATCACAGGAGTATTTATCTGTCTAAGCCCTGACACAAGTGGAAAATGTCGTCACCAACAAAGCAAAAATAAAGGCAACAGTGAGGTAGGCCTTTACCTTATGTGGTAGCTTGGTTCAGATATCATTACCCTCCTCTGTGAATCAGCAGGTTGGGTATCGAACATTTAATCTAGAATTTGTGCAAATAACTTAGGCTACCACTGTAAAAGACTGTACAGCACAATTAAAGAGGATTGGGATCTCTCTGTCCTATCCAACATGTCTGTCCACCGGCCTTGCCAAATAAATAGAACCTTTCTTCAAACTAAAATAGGTAATAAAAAAAATCAAAATCAGTTTCTTTGATTGAGTTCTCAACCATGGTTTCTTGTAGGACAGGATTCAGTTCTCAATAAACAGGAATAGAACAGTATAAATAACTACTGTTTACCTTATCCTGGCAGCCTGGGAGATCCAGGAGGACCTGCAGGACATGGTAATGGACACTGAGGAACAGAACAAAGATTCTTTTTAGTAAAATTGCACAAAACTTCAAGAATACTGCACTTAAATACAAAAATATAACTAGGCAGTCCGGGAGATCCTGGAGGATATGATACAGTACACTGAGGAACAGAACAAAGATCGTTTCAGCTAAATTGTACAAAATAGAAGAATAAAGCAATTACATACAAAAATATAATTGTCTGGCAAGTTATCTTTATCCTATATTTGAGAATTCTCTGTTCAATTCTAATTGATGGGTATCCTCCAATCTCATTCCTATTGAAGCTGATCAATAGGGTAGATAAACTAGTGATTAACTGAACCTCCCACCTCCAGTGATCCCACTGACAAATTACAAAATATGCAAACTGATCAAATTAAGTAACTAAATGCAATAGCTTCACTGATAATGTTTGGATCTAATATATTCATTGCAAGTCCAAGACATCTCATCTTCACAGATGTAACCAAAATAAAACAGTTGTCATTCTCTGTACGTTTAGCAAAATTGTCAGTTTGTGCACATCGGTCAAAGTTATATTGGCTCAGAGAGGTCAGTAGAAGTAAATCATAGCATGGTTAACTGTGTCTTCACCAAGCCTCTTAAATTGTAAATGTCTAGAATTTGAAAATTTAAAAATTCAGATGGTAGATTTTTTGATTTCTGCCTAAATTTAATATTTTCTACTTTTTAACTCAGTCTTTAATATCCCAAATAACTTTCCAGTTCCTCTTCAGATAGCTTAATCAGCTTACCAGGATGCTTAAAAAGGTACTGGGCATTCTTTTCAATGGTCTCATAATCATTTGCTCTTTAAAATGTTCCACAGCTGAACTTCAACAAACATATCCTGACATATTCAAATTTATTTTTAACCATATGACAATTACAGCACAGAAACAGGCCCTTCTAGTCCGTGCCGAACTCTTACTCTCACCTAGTCCCACCGACCTGCACTCAGCCCATAACCCTCCATTCCTTTCCTGTCCATATAGCTGTCCAATTTAACTTTAAACAACAACATCAAACCTGCCTCAACCACTTCTGCTGGAAGCTCGTTCCACACAGCTACCACTCTCTGAGTAAAGAAGTTCCTCCTCATGTTACCCCTAAACTTTTGCCCTTTAACTCTCAACTCATGTCCTCTTGTTTGAATCTCCCCCACTCTCAATGAAAAAAGCCTATCCATATCAACTCTATCAATCCCCCTCATAATTTTAAACACCTCTATCAAGTCCCCTCTCAACCTTTTGGCAGATCATTGAAAGTTCTCCCAGCATGACCTTATCCAAACTACACCAAAGCCTCAGCAGATATGGAAAACAAATAAAAGTGCAATGCCGGCAACTGAAATAATAGCAAAAAAAAGATGGTGGCAGAACTGTTCCAGTGAAGAATCTAGGGAAAGTGAAAACAAGTAATATTTTGGGTGAGGGATCCTTCATCAGAACTACGATATTATAAAATGCCTGTCTTGCAGTCAGAATTCATGCTCCTTATCACCTGATCTGTTTTAACTAATTTCCATATAGTATTTTGTTTTGCACTTCATTTCCCCCCCCCCCCAGTCTGTGTTGAAAACTGTAACCCCTCCACTCTTTCTCCAACCCTGAGGAAAGATCCCTCATCTGAAGCATGGACCAGTTTCTCTTCCATCAGAGGCTGCTTGACTGGTTCAGTTCTTCCAGTATTTCAGTGTTTGCTTCACCAGACATTTTTCAGCCTCTCCCTTTTCCATCTGCTGGGCTACTCTGTTCATCTTTATTCATGCTAACTTTTTTTTTCAGAATCAGAATCAGAATGGAATGCTATTTTGCATTGGTCTTCATGGTGGCGGACATATCTAACATGTCAAGGAGATACGATATGGATGTGAGAGGAGGTGAGGACCTCGATACAATAGGTATCAGTAAAGAGGTAGTGCTGAGCAAACCTGTGGGCCAAAAGATAGCCAAGTCCCCTAGTCCTAATGGAATGCATCCCAAGGTACTGAAAGAAATGGCAGAGATATTATAGAGGCTGTGGTGATAATTTACCAAAATTCTCGGGACTCAGGGCAGATTGGAAGAAGGAGAATGTCATATCACTATTCAAAAAAGGATGTAGGCAAAAGGCAGATAATTATAGGCTAGTTAGTTTAACCTCTGTAGTTGGGAAACATGATTAAAGCTATCATTAAAGAAGAAATAGCGAGGCATTTGGAAACAAATTAGATTAGATTACATTAGATTCAACTTTATTGTCATTGTGCCGAGTACAAATACAAAGCCAATGAAATGCAGTTAGCATCTAACCAGAAATGCAAATAATAGTGTTATTTACAAAATAACTGCAAATAAAAAGTAAGTGCTACAGCACACAAATATAAAAGTACTGAGACAGTACAATGTGGATGCAATACTGCTTAGCGCTGTGATGTGAGGTTCAGCAGGGTCAGAGCCTTAGGGAAGAAGTTCTTCCTATGTCTGCTGGTGCGGGAGCGGAGGCTCCTGTAGCGCCTACCGGATGGGAGGAGAGTAAAAAGTCTGTGGTTAGGGTGAGATGCATCCTTAACAATGCTTTTTGCCCTGCCCAGGCATTGTTTATGGTAGATGTTCTCAATGGTGGGCAAATGGGTGCCGATAATCCACTGGGCAGTTTTCACTACATGTTGGAGTGATTTGCGGTCCGATATGGGACAATTGCTATACCACACTGAGATGCAGTTGGTGAGTATGCTCTCAATGGTACAGCGGTAAAAGTCCGTCCGTATCCTGGGACAGAGGTGAGCTTTCTTCATGCTCCACAGGAAGTAAAGGCGCTGCTGCACCTTTTTGATTAAGATGAAGGAGTCCAGGGACCAGGTGAGATCCTCAGAAATGTGGAGACCAAGGAATTTGAAGCTTGATACACGCTCCACTACAGCTCAGTTGATGTAGCTGGGGACGTGAGTGTGGCTCCTAGCATGCCTGAAGTCCACAATGATCTTCTTGGTCTTCTGGGTGTTAAGGGCCAGGTTATTGTCGGCACACCATGTGGCCAGGTACTGGACCTTGTCCCTGTAGGCTGAATCGTCATCCCCTCTGATCAGGCCAACCACTGTGGTGTCGTCTGTGAAGTTGGTTATGGAGATAGAACCATGAACAGGAACGCAGTCATAGGTGAAAAGGCAGTACAGAAGAGGGCTCAGCACACAACGTTGAGTTACGCCGGTGTTCAGGGTGAGAGTGGAGAAGGAGAGGTTGTCTAGCTTAACTGATTGGGGTCTGTTAGTCTGAAAGTCCAAGATCCAATTGCAGAGGGATGAGCTGATACCAAGCTGGCGAAGTTTGGTGATCCATAAGGAAGCCACAGCATGGATTCAACAAAGGCAGGTTCTGTTTGACAAACCTATTAGAGTCCTTTGAGGATATAATGAGTACAATGGATAGAGGGGAATAGATGGACGTTATTTACCTGGATTTCCAGAAGGCAGTCGATAAGGTGCCACATAAAAGACTTATCCATAAGATATGGATACAGATATATGGGGGTGATCTATTAGCATGGATAGAGGATTCGTTAACCAATACAAAGCAGAGAGTTGGAACACATGGGTGCTTCCCTGCTTGGTAACCAGTGGTGAGCGATGTGCCGCAGGGGTCGGTGCTGGGCCAGTAACCAGTCATGATATTTATTAACGATCTGGAAGAGGGGGCTGAGTGTAGTGTAACTAAGTTTGCTGATGATACTAAATTGAGTGGAAACGCAAATTGTGCAGAGGATATGGAGAGTCTGCAGAGATATATAGACAGGTTAGGTGAGTGGGCAAGGATCTGGCAGATTGAGTACAATGTTGGTAAATGCGAGGTCATCCACTTTGGAAGGAAAAATGGAAGAGCAGATTATTATTTAAATAGTAAAAGATTGCAGCATGCTGCTGTGCAGAAGGACTTTGGAGTGCTTGTGCATGAATCACAAACGGCTGGCTTGCAGGTGCAGCAGGCTATCAAGACGACAAATGGAACATTGGCCTTCATTACTAGAGGGATTGAATTTAAGAACAGGGAGGTTATGTTGTAACCGCACAGGGTACTGGTGAGGCCGCATTTGGAGTACTGCATGCATTTCTGGTCTCCTTACTTGAGGAAGGATTTATTGGCTTTGGAGGCAGTGCAGAGAAAGTTCATCAGGTTGATCCCAGAGATGAGGGGGGTAGACTATGAGGAGAGATTGAGTTGCTTGGGAATGTACTCGCTGGGATTCAGAAGGATGAGAGGAGATCTTATAGAAACATTTAAAATTATGAAATGGATAGATAAGATAGAGGCAGGAAAGTTGTTTCCACTGGGAGGTGAGACTAAAACTCAAGAGTCAGGGGAGTAAATTTAGGATGGAGCTGAGGAAGAGCTGCTTTTCCCAAAGAGTGGTGAATCTGAGGAATTCTCTGCCCAATGAAGCAGTGGAGGCTACCTCAGTAAATATGTAGGTTTTTTGAATAGTAGGGGTATTAAAAGTTATGGGGAAAAGGTCCATGGTCAGATCAGTCATGAGCTTATTAAATAGCAGAGCAGGCTCGATGGGCCAGATGGCCTTCTCCTTCTCCTATTTCTTATGTTCTTATGATCACTGACAAGCATTGTGAAAATTGTTTTGTGGCAGCAGTACAGTGCAATACATGAAAACTTACTATAAGTTACAATGAGAATATATAAAAGCAAAAAGTAATGCAAAAAGAAAACAAAATAGTGTTCATGGACCATTCAGAAGTCTCATGGCAGAAGGGAAGAAGCTGTTCCTGAAATGTTGTGCGTGCATCTTCAGATTCCTGTACCTCTTCCCTGATTGTAATAATGAGAAGAGGATATGTCCTGGATGTGACGATCCTTTATGATGGATGCCACCTTCTTCATAGTCATAGTCATACTTTATTGATCCCGAGGGAAATTTTGTTTTGTTACAGTCGCACCAACCAAGAACAGAGTATAAATATAGCTATATAAACCCATAAATAATTAAATAATATTATGTAAATTATGCCAAGAAATAAGTCCAGGACCAACCTATTGGCTCAGGGTGTCTAACCCTCCAAGTGAAGTTTGATGGCCACAGGCAGGAATGACTTCCCTTCCCTTCCTGACTTCCACCCATACTGACTCAAAAGAGGATTCTGCTACATTATCCACCCTTTCTGTAGCTATAATAGTATCCCTAACCTGCCACCCCTCCTCCCCTCTCTCTATCCCCTTTAAAGCACTGAAATCCAGGAATAGTGAGAATCCATTTTGAGAAGCTCTCTATTATTTCTGCTGCAAAATAGATACGTACTACAACACAAAGACAGGTCTTTAAACCAAATGCAATGAGGTTTACACAGCACACCGGAGAGTAGTCCTAATCACAGTGTACAACTCTTGCCTTATTTTCTGCCTGAAATTTTAACTCTATAATGGAATCTGTTTTTGAGACTATGTGCAATGTCCTCACATCACAGTAAATAGCATTTAGAGTTACCAACCAGGTGTACAATGTTCTACAGTCAATTCTGGTAAATTACAAAAGTCTCTGGCTGATGGAATTCAAAGGGTTTTAATTTATAGAAACATAGAAAACCTAGAGCACAATACAGGCCCTTCAGCCCACAAAGCTGTGCTGAACATGTCCTTACCTTAGAACTACCTAGGCTTACCCATAGCCCTCTGTTTTTCTAAGCTCCATATTCCTATCCTGGAGTCTCTTAAAAGACCCTATCATTTCTGCCTCCACCACTGCCGCCAGCAGCCGATTCCACGCAGTCACCACTCTCTGTGTAAAAAACTTGCCCCTGACGTCTCCTCTGTACCTACTTCCAAGCACCTTAAAACTACGCTCTCTCATGCTAGCCATTTCAGCCATGGGAAAAAGCCTCTGACTATCCACACGATCAATGCCTCTCATTATCTTATACAGCTCTATCAGGTCACCTCTCATCCTCCGTCGCTCCAAGGAGAAAAGGTTGAGTCCACTCAACCTATTCTCATAAGGCATGCTCCCCAATCCAGACAACATCCTTGTAAATCTCCTCTGCACCCTTTCTATGGTTTCCATGTCCTTTCAGTAGTGAGGCGACCAGAATTGAGCCCAGTACTCCAAGTGGGATCTGACCAGGGTCCTATATAGCTGCAACATTACCTCTCGGCTCTTAAACTCAATCCCACGGTTGATGAAGGCCAATGCACCATATGCCTTCTTAACCACAGTCAACCTGCGCAGCATTTCCTCAGCATTTTTGTGATAGTTGTGTTGGAGTGAATTTGAAATACAATGTTTCATTCCGGACATCAAAATTCATGAAGGATATATCCGTGTTGGAGTAGCTGCAGCATTAAATTCTTGGTATAGCGCAGGAATCAGTTGTCATAAAGCAATTTTAGATACACTCAGCCTATAAACACTTGTATAAAGAAAATTAAGGAATTGCATCACTGATCTGAGAGAAACTAATTCTGGAGTCCAGGAAGAACAAATCAAGCAGGTGAATTAAAGTCAGGCTGTACAGTGATGATGCTCAATACATTCTCAGAAGAACTAATGCAAATCAAATTTCTCACACCTTAAAAGTTTGAGGATACATCAACTGGTAATTGCAAAACTGCAATTAAATAGTTTTTTTAAAAAGAAAGGTAAGAAGATTATGAGTAGGGAAACAATGGAAAAATATGTAGACCAATCATTTTCTAACAGAGGAGTACTGCGTCCAGTTCTGGTCACCTCACTATAGGAAGGATGTGGAAGCATTGGAAAGGGTACAGAGGAGATTTACCAGGATGCTGCCTGGTTTAGAGAGTATGCATTATGATCAGAGATTAAGGGAGCTAGGGCTTTACTCTTTGGAGTGAGACATGATAGAGTTGTACAAGATAATAAGAGGAATAGACAGAATGGATAGCCAGCGTCTCTTCCCCAGGGCACCACTGCTCAATACAAGAGGACATGGCTTTGAGGTAAGGGGTGGGAAGTTCAAGGGGGATATTAGAGGAATGTTTTTTACTCAGAGCGTGGTTGGTGCGTGGAATGCACTGCCTGAGTCAGTGGGGGAGGCAGATACACTAGTGAAGTTTAAGAGACTACTAGACAGGTATATGGAGGAATTTAAGGTGGGGGGTTATATAGGAGGCAGGGTTTGAGGGTCGGCACAACATTGTGGGCCAAAGGGCCTGTAATGTGCTGTACTATTCTATGTATGATCTATGTTAATAAGGTCAAAATAGTACATGACATTTTTCTGTTCATGTTTCAATAGTAGTAGCAGAAATGTAAAAGCTTAACTATTTTTAGTCATTATCCAAGTTATTATCACTAAATTGATTACCTTCAGCAGGACCTCACCAAGATGAAGGCAGTCGCTTTACAACATCCACTGCAAAGAAAGGTGCAGCTGCCATTCAACAAAACATTAGCCAACCCAATAAGAAAAGGACCCACCAGCAATAACTGCTGTCCAATGGGGGTGGGTGTGGCAGCTGTGCCACAATGTTGACTTGTAGGGAAAGTATTGTGTAGTGGCATAGGAGATGATCCGCTTTGTAATCATCCCAAGTTCCACCACTTCTACATAGTCCCATATCCACACCTTGGGTTTCCTGTTGCTCAGGTTCTTTACTCGCTCCCAGTTTGGTTTTGATAATAAGTTTAAGATTGTCCAAAACTTCAGGAAATTTTGTTTTCATGGTGTAACATTTCCTTGTAGTTTCTGTTATACCATATGAATTCTTCATTAATTTGCCTGAATTCACTGAATTCACTGAATTAAGAATTATAACAGTGATAATGAACTGGAAAACTGGATATGAGCAACCTATTTTTATTTCAGATTTTAAAATATCAAAATGAAAAGACCTAATTATTATTGCTTTGGGGTTAGTGGCTTACAGGTGGTCCAGGCGGTCCATTGAGACCATTTTCACCAGGTGGTCCCTGAAAATTTATAAGATGGCAAATAATCAGAATGGTGAAGTGTTAAGACTGATGATGCCAAATGCACGCTTAATACACCTTGACAGGAATTCTAATTTAGGTAAATTAAAATGTCAACGTACAAGGTCAGGAATCAAAAGGTTGAACATGTTGGGACTAATGTCCTGAGCTGCCTATATTTCCATGCAGTTAGTATTACAGGAAAGGCAGACGAGCTGAGGGTGTGGATCAGCACACAGAATTATGACATTGCAGGAGTGGCAGGACTGGCGGGGTTCCATTATTTTAGACATTTTAGGGCAGGAGAGGTGGCATTACTAGTCAGGGAAAATGTCACAGCGATCAGGCTTTATGGGTTGAATGAAGGAATAAGAATGGCATCACCACATTAATGGAATTATATTATAGACCATCCAAAAGTCCACAGGACTTAGAGGAGCAAGTTTGTAGAGAGATTGCAGACTGTTGCAAGAAACATAAGGTTGTGATAGTAGGTGATTTTAACTTTCCACATATTGACTGGGGCTCCCAAACTGTAGAAGGGCTGGATGGTATAGAGTTTGTCAACTGTATTCAAGAAAGTTTCCTTAATCAGAACATAGAAGTCCCAACTAGAGAGAAGGCAATACTAGATGGCTCATTAGGGATGAGATAGGGCAGGTGACAGAAGTTTATGCAGGGGAACACTTTGTATCAAGTGTTCACAATGCATTAGTTTCAACATAATTATGGAAAAGGATAGGTTTAGTCCTCAGGTTGAGATTCTAATTCAGAGAAAGGTAAATTTTGATGGTATCAGAAAGGATATGGCAAGTGTGGATTGGGAAAGTTTGCTTTCTGGCAAAGATGTACTTGGTAAATGGAAGGTCATCAAATTCTTGAGAGTGAAGCAGTTTTATGTTCCTGTCTGAATAAAAGACAAGAATAACGGGTTAATGGATCCTTGGTTTTTGAGAGATATTGAAACCCTGGTTAGGAAAAAACCGTGAGGAATATAATAAATGCAGGAGAACGCTAAAGAAGGAAATCAGGAGGGCAAAAAGAAGACACGAGGTTGCTCTAGCAGACAAGGTGAAGGATAATGTGACGGATATATTAAGAGGAAAAGGACTGCAGGGGACAAAAACAGTCCTCCAGAAGATCAGAGTGGTAATGGCTGAAAGAGATGGGGGAGATCTTAAATGGATTTTTTGCATCTGTATTTACTCAGGAGATAGAAACATAGAAACATAGAAAATAGGTGCAGGAGTAGGCCATTCGGCCCTTCGAGCCTGCATCGCCATTTATTATGATCATGGCTGATCATCCAACTCAGAACCCCGCCCCAGCCTTCCCTCCATATCCCCTGACCCCCGTAGCCACAAGGGCCATATCTAACACCCTCTTAAATATAGCCAATGAACTGGCCTCAACTGTTTCCTGTGGCAGAGAATTCCACAGATTCACCACTCTCTGTGTGAAGAAGTTTTTCCTAATCTCGGTCCTAAAAGGCTTTCCCTCTATCCTCAAACTGTGGCCCCTCGTTCTGGACTTCCCCAACATCGGGAACAATCTTCCTGCATCTAGCCTGTCCAATTCCTTTAGGATCTTATATGTTTCAATCAGATTCCCCCTCAATCTTCTAAACTCCAATGAGTACAAGCCCAGTTCATCCAGTCTTTCTTCATATGAAAGTCCTGCCATCCCAGGAATCAATCTGGTGAACCTTCTTTGTACTCCCTCTATGGCAAGGATGTCTTTCCTCAGATTAGGGGACCAAAACTGCACACAATACTCCAGGTGTGGTCTCACCAAGGCCTTGTACAACTGCAGTAGTACCTCCCTGCTCCTGTACTCGAATCCTCTCGCTATAAATGCCAGCATACCATTCGCCTTTTTCACCGCCTGCTGTACCTGCATGCCCACTTTCAATGACTGGTGTAGAATGACACCCAGGTCTCGTTGCACCTCCCCTTTTCCTAATCGGCCACCATTCAGATAATATTCTGTTTTCCTATTTTTGCCACCAAAGTGGATAACTTCACATTTATCCACATTAAATTGCATCTGCCATCAATTTGCCCACTCACCCAACCTATCCAAGTCACCCTGCATCCTCTTAGCACCCTCCTCACAGCTAACACTGCCACCCAGCTTCGTGTCATCCGCAAACTTGGAGATGCTGCGTTTAATTCCCTCATCCAAGTCATTAATATATATTGTAAACAACTGGGGTCCCAGCACTGAGCCTTGCGGTACCCCACTAGTCACCGCCTGCCATTCTGAAAAGGTCCCGTTTATTCCCACTCTTTGCTTCCTGTCTGCTAACCAATTCTCCACCCACACCAATACCTTACCCCCAATACTGTGCGCTTTAAGTTTGCACACTAATCTCCTGTGTGGGACCTTGTCAAAAGCCTTTTGAAAATCCAAATATACCACATCCACTGGTTCTCCCCTATCCACTCTACTAGTTACATCCTCAAAAAATTCTATGAACACAGAGAGTACAGATGTAAGGCAAAGCAGCAGCGAAGTTATGGACCCCATACAGATCAAAGAGGAGGAGCTGTTTGCTCTCTTGAGGCAAATTAGGGTGGATAAATCCCCAGGGCCTGTCAAAATATTTCCTCGGAACCTGTGAGAGGCAAGTGCAGAAATTGCAGGGACCCTAGCAGAGATATTTAAAATATCCCTAGCCAGGAGTGAAATTCCGGAGGATATTTAATGTTGTTCTGTTGTTTAAGAAAGGCTCTAAGAATAATCCAGGTACTTATAGGCAGGTGAGCCTGATATCAGTAGTGGGAAAGTTATTGGAAGGTATTCTAAGGGACAGGATTCATAAGGGACTAATTAAGGATAGTCAACATGGCTTTGTACATGGTAAGTCCTGTCTAACCAATCTTATAGATTTTTTTTAGAGCAAGTTACCAGTCAAGTTGTTGGAAGGTACGTCAGAGGAATTTGTATACATGGGATTAAGCAAGTCCTTTGACAAGGTCCTGCACATGTCCATGGACAAGGCCCTGCATCACTGGCTTGGCATTCAAGGTGAGGTAGCAAACTGGATTAGTCATTGGCTTTGCAGAATAAGCCAGAGAGTGGTTGTAGATGGTTGCTTCTCTGACTAGTGGTGTGCTGCAGGGATCAGTGCTGGGTCTGTTGTTGTTTGTCATCTACAGTACTGTCCAAAAGCCTTTGGCACGTGTAAACAAATTCCGTAAAGCAAAGATGCTTTCAAAAATAATGAAATGAAAAGTTTCTACAATTAAAAAAAAACTATAAAGAACAGGCAACAGTAAAAAAACTAAATCAATTCAATATGTGGTGCGATTACCCTTTGCCTTTAAACTGCATCAGTTCTCTTAGGTACACTGTTGTGCAGTTTTATATTTAAAAAAATGGCTGGCAGGTAGTTCTAAATATCTTGGAGAACTTGCCACAGTTCTGCTGCATACTTCATCTATCTTGCTTGCTTCTGTCTCTCCAGGTAATCCCAGACAGCCTTGATGATGTTGGGATCAGGGTTTGTGGAAGCCATACCATCTGAAATCACATAAAACCTAGGATGCCTAAGACTTTTGCACAGCACTGTATATCAGTGATCTGGATGATAATGTGGTAAACTGGATCAGCAAATCTGTGGATGACACCGAGATTGGAGGTGTAGTGGATAGCGAGGAAGACTATGAGAGGACCGACCAGCATGAGTGGCAGGGCATTGAGCAGTGCAGTAGAAGAGAGGGATCTGGGAATACAGATCTATCAGTTCTTTGCAAGTGGAACTTCAGGTAGATAAGAGTCATAAAAAGAGCTTTTGGCACATTGGCCTCCATAAATCAATGTAATGAATACAGGAGTTGGATGATATGTTGAAATTGAATGTATTGGTGAGGCCTAATTTGGAGGATTGTGTGCAGTTTCAGTCACCTATCTATAAGAAAGATGCAATTAAGAGTGAAAGAGTACAGAGAAAATTGACAAGGATGTTGCCGGGACTTGATAACCTGAGTTATAGGGAAAGGTTGAATAAGTTAGGATTTTATTCCCTAGAACATAGAAGACTGAGAGGAGATTTGATAGAGGTACAGTATACAAAATTATAAGTGTAACAGATGAGACAAATGCAAGCAGGCATTTTCCACCAAGTTTGCTGAGACTCCAACCAGAGATCATGAGTTAAGGGTGAAAGGTGAAATTTTTAAGTGAAATATGGGGGATCTTCTTCACTCAGAGGGTGGTGAGAGTGTGAAACGAGCTGCTAGTGCAAGCGGTAGATACGGGATTGATTTCAACATCTAAGAGAAATTTGAATTGGTACATGGAAGAGAGGGGTATGGGGGCTATGGTCTGGGTACAGGATGATGGGAATTGGCAGATTAATTGTTCAGCACAGACGAGATGGGTCAAATAGCCTGTTGCTGTGCTGTTGTGTTTTATGACTCTGTGACTTTAAATGTGGAAAAGGCCTACTGGAATTAATTACCGCCATACCACATAAAATTCTCACAATGATGGAAAGAAATTATTGATCATATTATGCATTGAATATCTAATTTTTAAACAATACCGATTTTACAAAATGGTTCTAGAATAAGGTTAGGTAATATCACAAAATAGTGTTGTTTACTCACTGGGTTTCCAATTTTTGATACTCCCTATGGAAATACATGAAATATAAACATTTATTAAAATATCCAAATTATTGATTATATTTTACATTCTAAATGTAAAGTGATTTTCTAAATTCTTCGCTGTGGTACTCAGACACGTGTTTCCGTGCATTACTTATGACTTGGGTAAAGGTAGCAGCCAAAATCAATCATATGTTGAATCCAGCCCATTCCTGTATCGTATGATATCAGTCGAGTTCAAGCCTCACTACTACTATCATACAGGGAAGTGGAGCTGTCCCAAATAGTTTTTCAATCTCAGGTGGCAGATTTTGCCACCTGACCAGAGCCCCAATGTCTGTTGACATTTCACTTCTGCCAAAAGCCAGCTGGACTATTTTAAAATTTAACTGACAGTCAGATTCATTCAAAGAGTTGTAAATTTAAATAAAGTAGAAAATATAAGAAAATAAAGTGCTAGATACCATATATATTTAAAACACATTTTAAGTGATGGAATAAAAATAAATTTAATTGATTGAAATTTAGTAATTCATTAATGAAACAAAAAATTAAACTACTTATGTAGATTAACATTTGTAATCTAATTTGGTGACTATTTAAAGGAGTAGGTGGCAACACATTTTGTGAAAGTACAACTTGCATTTTGTGCCTCAATCCATTACATTTAAGCTCTAAGATCTGCCCCTGGACTTGATGCTGAGTCTATTGGCAAAGCCAGAGAATAAATACACTGGTTAAGCTCCATCTTTTCTTGACTTCCAACCTTCTGTTTGGCTCACCCATGCACTGTGGCTATCTCAGTATTTTCATTGGGAAAATTCCAAAATGCCCCAAATAGAAAAAAAATGTGAAGTAAGGCAATATTAAGAACTCACTGCATGCAACTGCCTGCCATTTATCAAGAATTGCAGAGAAACTGAACCATTGCATTTTATCAACGTGCAGTCCCTTGTGGAATTATAGTGGTTGGTAGCAATACAGCTGCTGATTTCCTCAGTCATCACACTTTGTTGGGAAATAACGTGTGTGTTTATCCAATAGTCAGTTAATGTGAGGATCATAACTTGTAATATGTGTACAAATAACCTCTGGTCTCTTGTTAAACTTTGAGACACTGTGGTTTGAGTGGGGTTTAATAAAACTGAGTAGTTGAATTGGTCTTCATGATAAAGGATTCAAGTACTATGATTAAGGAAAATGATGTCAAAGAGAGAATGAAAGTTAGATTTACTATAAAATGTTCTATTAAGATTATCAGAAAAAAAGTCCTAATGCTTCCATGCTTACATCAGGTTATTCTTTATTTTGTGTTTCTGTGGAGCTCCAAGAGATGCTAACCATGTTATTTAAATGCAACAAATAACCTGCTGCAAGAAACTCAAAGCTCATTCAGAATCCGTCAGGGGTGGCAGGGAAGGCATTGTCCACGTTTCAGGCTGCCACACTGCATGCAGAGTCTTGAGTCTTTATTTAAATACAAGTGGTTGTAAAACGAATGAATGACATGGCATGAAGATAGGCAAATGGGGAACATTTACTAAGCTTAATATACTGTACTCTTACCATAGACCCAAAGGAATGCTATTCCTAACTTCATAGATCATAATCATTTTTGTGCCAACCATTTTAAAGTAGCTTGTCATATTTATGAATCATACTGTATTTGTTTCCACCTCAGTATCAATTACTTTTTGCCAATTTAGGCAGATGTTTACAATTGAGAATGATTTGCTTGTTCTGATGTGCCTAATTAAGTCAACTTGGGGTTCACAGATTTTGCCAGAGGTCTCCGAGAAGGAGATAGTGCACCCTTTTTGCTGTGGTTCTCAAGGTTTCCAGTGAAATCATGCATGCTATCTCTCCATTTTGATTAGTCATGGGCACAAGATTGCAACAAATCAGCAAGTTGTTTAATTTTGTTTGAAAGTGGCTTTGAGAAAATCCTCAAGAGTATTTTCTGTATCTTCCAGGCAAGTCCTTGATGTGACACAGCGTGAATTATAAGGTCTATATTAAGATTCTGCTGTCTACTCTGTAGACACTAGACTAATTTACAGTAGATTGTACGTTGGTTCAGTATCATTTTATCAGTTCCCTATCATTCTTCAGTTAGAGGAACCCCAATGAAGATTGCACTGTGCAAGAGTAAAGATTAATACTTACTGGTGGACCTTCTGGACCAGGAACACCAGGGGGACCCTTCAAGAAGAAATGGTTGTAAAATTATTACACTGGTATGTTCCAGACCATGAGCATGCAATATCTCATTTGAATGAAATTATTGTCTCCATTTTATCTTCCGGCTAAAATAGAATAAATGAGTCATTCTTAATCCAATGCTATATATAAAAAAAGCATGATTCACTTCATCATTCTTTCCTCATTTTCTCAAGTGCAATTTGATTGTGTTGCAGCATGTATCTGAACTTCTCTGTATCTTTTTCCCTTGGTGTGCCATTTTTAACCAGTATACCTATGCAGTCAACATTCACCTTTACTGTCAATCTCTCAAAACAAGATGCTCTGGAACACCGCTGTATGTTTTCGACACCATGGGCCCGTCAGGAGCACGGATGAGCTGCCAGCAGGGGTCCTATGTTCCATGGGTAGAGGAAAAACAGAGGCCTCTGGCTCATACAGAGGTTTGTTCTGATGCTCATTCAAAGTTACGTTATGACGCCAGGGGCATGATAGCTGAATCCTCCAAATCTTGGTAAACCAGTTTGAGGCAATCTACCAAAATACTGTACATTCAGGGTTATCTGTAATAAAAATAATTTCTCCCTATTCCAAGACACGGAATGAACCATCTTAAGGGACCTAAGGGGATGTTGATGTACATCAAGGTGGAATGATGTAGAATATAGGTCAAAAGGATCCCAAGAGTGCTGTATGCTATGATGGGAGGTAGGAATAGGTAAAAAGGAATTGAATTTACTGAGGAGGGTGGAACGCTGGTGAAAGGCAAACATGGCATCAGTAATAAAATCACCTGGCACGTGTAACGCCTGCCTGTATACCAACTCAGCCGCAGATGACTGCAGGTCCTCTTTGGGAGCTGCTCAGAACCCCAGCAGGACCTATGGGAGACACTTGTCTGTCAGGGAGGCCCTCATAGCAGCTTTTAAGAGTAGTGAAACCACTTGCATGGGCATTGGACTGTGGGTAATACACTGTGGTGTGATGTAGCCTAATGCTGAGATTCTCGGCCATCGCAGCCCATAGAGTCATTGAGAAATACAGCACAGAAACAGGCCCACCAGCTCATCTAGTTTATGCCCAAACCATTTAAACAGCCTACTTCCATCAACCTGCACTGGGACTATAGCTCTCCAAACTATCCAAATTTCTCTTAAACGTTGCATGCACCATTTGTGCTGGCAGCTCATTTAACACTCACACAACTCTCTGAAATAAGCAGTTTCCCCTCATGTTCCCCTTAAACTTCTCACCTTTCACCCTTAACCCATGACCTGTGGTTATAGTCCCAAGCAACAGTGGAAAAAGACTGCTTGCATTTACCCTATTTATACCTCTCATAATTTTGAAAACCTCTATCAAATCTCCTCACAATTTTTTACATTCTGAAGAATACAGTCGTAACCTATTGATCCTTTCCTATAACTCCGGTCCTCCAGACCTGGCAACATCCTTGTAAAATGTCTGATATGATTTAGGGACCGCAGTCAGTGAGGAAATATCATATGGGAGAAACTCAGGTGCTGATGAATGCCCGAGCTACATCTGTGGCCGTTGTCGATGCTAGAGGGATGACCACCGGCCACCTGGTGGTACGGTCCAGTTGGCCAGTGCTGGTGTGAGTGGGGGAAAGAAGACCAAAAAAGTTTCACATTGACATGGTCAAACCGTCACTCAGGGACCTCAAAAGGTGCCAATGGTGCCTGAACATGATGGTTAATTTTTGCCCTCTGGCACTCCACACAGGCTGCAGTCCAATCATGTACATCCTTTCTAAGGCTGTGCCACAACACTTTAGTACAACCAGTTTCTGTGAGGCCTTCCTGCCCGGATGTGAGAGGTCATGTATGGAGTCAAAAACAGTCCGCCTCCATTTTGCCGGCACTATGGGGCAAAGGTGATCAGTTGAGGCTTTGCATAGGAAAGAAACCCCAGCTTCCCTGAGCATAATGTCAGCCAACTGCAGGCCCATGACTGCTGTTCGGTAAGCCTGGACCTCTGGGCCTTTAGTTTATTGCTGCTATGCTGGCATAGTCAACCCCTATGTGTATGGCCTCACAAATAGTTTTTTTAGTAGTTCGGGGTGGTGGGAAATCCATACTTTTGATGAGAGGGTTTTTGCACCTTCTGCGGAAATGTGATGGCTGAGAAAGTCGATGAGTGACAACCCAAACTGGCATTTAGCAGGGTTAATAATCAACCCGTGTTAGCTTAAGCATTTGAAAAGTGTGCAGAGATGAGATACATGTTCAGATTTGGATGCACTGGTGACAGGTTGTCATCCAGGTAAACAAAAAAAAATCTAAGTCTTTTAATACAGAGTCCATAAGCCGTTGGAAAGTCTGTGCTACATTTTTCAGCCCAAATGCATGCGGAGAAACTCAGAAGGCGCAATTTAGAAAGCAACAAAATATCAATGCACTTAGTTCTTCCAAGTATTGGGAAGGGGGCAGCTCGGCTCTCCTTGAAAAATTAGGCTTTATTTTTATAACCAAATCAATAGATATTTACCCGCTTCCCATCCAATGCCCGTAGATCATAAGTAAATGAAAATTTAACAAAAATGCAGATGCTAGAAATCTGAAATTAAAAAAAAAACGGAATCACTGTAAAATCTCAGCCAGTCAGGTAGCATTTATTGAAAGAGAAACTGTCATTGTCTTGGAACTGAGATCCAGCTAGCATTTTCTGTTTCTATTCCAGATTATAAGGCTTCATTTTCCTTTGAAAAGGCCTTCTTACAAAATGTTTTTATTCCATTTTTTTTTCCACCAGCATTCCCATTTCACGAAGACATCCCAGTGTATTTCAGTATGTTCTTATAATTTATGCTTACTGTTTCCTTTCTGTTCAGTCTCACATGGGCACACACTTCAGCTCTGTGCTTATATTTCCTCTTGTGCTTTCCTTGACAAGCTCTATGCCAAACAGTGCTCTTATTCACCGATGCTTCTCTTAGGGTTCACTTCCCTTCATCACAATTGGACTTCCTTTTCTTCCCATTTCCATCAACATGCATTCTCTCTCACTTCCCTACTTTTCAGTGCAAACCAGTCTTGACATTTTATTCTGTTACAGTGATACTTTTCCCACTCTACCTACTGTTCTTGCAACAATGATTGTTAACATTGTATCTTGACGTATAAGAATTGTAATGGGAGCTTTGGAATTGCCAAATTTTCCGAGAGCTTTGTTGTCTGTTTTGAAGCAATTAATCAACTTCATTTCGCTTTCTTTGTTGGCATATGGACAGAATAAATACATAACCATCCAAATTATATGGCAATTAAAATCATTGCAGAAGAGCATTTGAGAATAGTTTGATTATCATTTTCACCAGCTTTGGGTGAGGGAATCATGAACTGTGTCTGTATCGAGCCAGATGGTTTTCAGGAAGTTATGAGACACAATCGTTGGTGAGACCACATTTTTTTTTGTCTAGACAGAAAAATTCATTGGAAAATTTGTCAGTTCCTTTACTCTGGAACATGTTCAGAGAAAGAGAGATCTGCTTTGGAGTCCTAAATGTGGCTGAGTTCCCTTATTTAAATATTTTAATAAGGCCCCTACCTGTTTTAAATGGAAACATTCACCTTGTAAATTGAAATTGGTTTAAAAAGCCTCATTTTTGAAAGCACAACCATTTATTAGCTGTTCTACAGACCAGAAATTGAGACACAAACAAACGCGCCTACATCTACCCCCTTTATATTAAATTTACTTTAACAACCTTACTTGGTTGGAAATTATCTATATCAAATGTCGTTAGAACGTTGGCAGTGGTGAAAAGATTTCAAGACTAGAAAGTCACAAGATTGATCATTACTTTGTGCAAGAATATTGAAAATTAAATTCAATTTTGCTCAGCAAATATGAACTACAATTATAAGTGACATTAAAACATATGCTACATCAATAGCACTCCGATGCAACGTTATTTGCTTTTTTTATGCTGGAAGCTTAGAAGCAGACATTTAAAGGTTAAATAATGAGAATTTTTTATGTTGCCTGGAGGACTTTACATTGTCTTGTAAATCCCAATTTGATGGCTAATAGCCATTTTATTACAAATACCAATATGTATGATTAAAACTAAATGTGCAGCTCAATCTGTTGCAGATTAACCATCTAAATGGAACAGGTGAAAGGTTGAAAAGCTGAAAAATTGCCTCATGCATTAGTTATTGGCTTCTTGTAAACCGCAATCCACCACATTTATCTTTCCTTTGCTGTTAAGAATTAATGACCAAGAAGGAAATACATTATCTGGTAGCATAATCAGATAGGGTCCAGTGTTCCTAGCTAAGTAGATGCTTCCCACTGGTCTCAATTGGCCTCAATACCCTTGAATCAGGGATGATGAAAAACCCATATTTCTCACTCTATATTGGGAAGTCCATATCCATGGATACTAGATGAGGATAGGGTCAGGTTCACTGATAATACAAATTGTACATTATGCAAAATGGCCTCCTGAAGCTGATCGTCTACCTCAGAAATAAGAGCAACCAATAGGGATGATAACAAAACACAATTGAAATCTGTGACTCTCATACCCAAGAATGATCAGTATCTTTTGCAGTGGCAGATATTCAGGAAAGAGGGAAAGCGAGCTTTGTTAACCATACTAAGGCAAATTGCCAAAACCTTAAGACTGTGCTAAAAAGATTAGAGGATTATGGGCTCAGAACATAATGCGACAGCTGTGAATTCTTTATAATCTAGCATCATTTACAGTGGTCACACGATTGATGCACAAAGATTACACAAGTGTGCTGAGAAAATTCAAGCAGTGGTGGATGCCCCAAGGCCAAGGGATGAGTTACAGTTGTGTTTGTCAGTTATTAAAACAGGTTCCTGCCAAACCTGGCTACTGTGCTCTACCCCATAAACTTAATATTACAGGTCAGGAAGGAATGGCAATTGTCAAAGCAGTGTGAGGTGGTTTTGCAAAAGATAAAAGAAATGGTGACATCAGACACTGTACTCATACATTATGATCCACACTGTCCAGTGAAGTTTGCCTGTGATGTCTCGCCTTTGTGGGCTAGGTGCAGTTATGTCATCTGAAACAAAGAGGTTCCATGTCTCACTCCTGGACATGCAGTCCTGGTGAGGGACTACAGAGGTGATCAACAGTGGATACTTGGAAAGATTAAGGACAGAACTGGACCACTCCTTACACAATGGAGATTGCGGTTGATGCCATCAGGAGTTGGCACAATGATCAGTTGAGGAAAGCAGAGTCAATCGTTGGTGAAGAAAGGTGTCCACAGCTGTCTGAACCACTCCCTGCAGTCCCACAGTCAACTCTACAACCACCACAGAGGAGGGCCCAGAAAGTGAGATTGTTTCACTGCCACAAGTCTCTCCTGCCAAGCAGAGTGTCCTAGATCCCCACCCTACCCCTCCGGTCAGGAAAGATGTTATCCCACAAGAGTAAAAACCCTCCACAGTGATTAAATCTTTAGCCCTGAATGGGACGGTTTAAAATTTACTCTGCTGTGGATATCTCTATAGTACTTTTATTATGTAGTACATCACATATTATATGCATTCTGCATTGAGTTGGAGTTTATAGCAAAACAGGAAAACATGTTTGTGTATTTACCGCTTCAGTAATATTTGAGTAACATTGTAAATATATTGTTTGATTAAGCATTCATTTTCATAATTTATTACAGATTATATGTACAAAATACTTGAATGGCATATATCATTACACCATCAAGTCATGAGTATGCGCTTCACTAAAGTAAAAACTAAGCATATATGGTATCCTGGGCTCCTGTGTTTTTCTTTCTTTTGATGAGTTTCAAAACATAAACACTTCTGCCTCCTGGATTTGCATCCATATAAAATGAAAGTTTACTTTCAGTTTCCAGTCAGACTCCAAAAAAGAGAATCCTTGCTGTCTTTAATGATAGAAGGATGTAAAACATTTGAGGATGTTCAGCCACATTAAAGTTGCTTTGTGAACATAAATTGCTCTTCTATTATTTCTAGATCAAAATAGCATCACTTGAGTTTCCTTATTTCATTAATGGAAAGCTTTACAAGAACTAATATTTGGGAAACCTATTAGCAGACGAACATATATTTCGAAATCTGTCATAAAGACTCATTATATTTGAAATAGCAAGCGCAGCTCCATGAAATCGTGACCCAAGCATGTCTGTAGGAGCTTTGAGTTTCTCGCAGCATGGTTTTAATAGCAGCCTGAAAATCATCAGATTCCTTATTATAAAATATAGTTCAATATCTGGTAAAAGAACAAAGACTGCAACGTGTTGCTGTAATTGTTAAATAGCTCAGCTTCTAGGCAAGCGGTGAGATGAAAGAAGAATTTTCATGAGTTTCCCTGCTGATTATCAATTATTTATCTGGCTACTTTTGAGGTACTGAAGTTATAACCTCCAGGCCATGACAATGAAACTTTGTGTCTATACTTTGGTGCATTTCCTTTCAGGATAAGAGAAAGTGGACCTTTTTTCAAACGGCTAAATGAAACACGATTGTTGAGCTTCCTCAGAGGATATGCAACAAAAAGAAGTTGCTGTATTAGTTGATGCAGCATTGCATGGAAAACTAAATCAATACGCATATATGTATGAAATAGATAAAAAGGCAGAGAGAGGAAATAAATAGAAAAAGAGGTTCCCACTAAGAACACATCTCACTATCACCAAGCAATTGATGGCACTGACAAGCAGCCTTGGATAAATTATTCCTGTCTGATGGTAAATGAAAGCGGGGCAAAAAAACATCAATTTTGTTCACTGAAGCAAGGAATTGATATATCGCACAGATGTCATGTCTTTAATATAGAATTTCAAGACGGGACAGCAGAAGTTTCCAGTATAGCGCCATGTTTTATTCGTGCATTTTTGAATTGTTTGAAAACCGTGTGATTATTCCAATTTCCATTTCACAATTACACGTTAAATTACGTGGCCTCGGCTTGTTGAGGGGATCCTTGATGTCGCTTAATGACAGTGGCCGAAGAAAGCGATGTGCGAGGAAGCGGAAGCAAGGCAAGCAAGAGGGGTCCGTGCTAGTCCGCGTCTGTGCATACGTTTTTACAGAGGCATGGCTCAGCAACGGAATTTCGGATGCTGCCATTCAGCTGTATAGGCTCGTCTTGTTTCGAGCAGATAGAGATGCAGCTCTCTCCGGTAAGATTCGCGGTGGTGGCTTGTGTGTTTACGTCAATACGGAATGGTTCAAGAATTCTGACCTGGTTTCCAGATACTGCTCATCGCTAGTGGAGTTTGTGACTGTTAGATGCAGACCAATTTATTTACCACGGGAATTCACCACTGTAATTATAGTTGGTGTCTACATTCCCCCCAGCGCTAATGCTAAGGAGGCGCTCTGTGAACTGTATGGGGCTATTAGCGAACTGCAGAACGCACACCCTGATGGACTGTTTATTGTCGCTGGAGATTTTAATCACACTAACCTTAAGTCAGTGCTCCCCAGATTCCATCAGAACGTGGACTTTGCAATGAGGGGGAGAATGCGTTGGATCTTGTTTACACAAACACTCCCGACGTGTACCGGGTGGAGTCCAGCCCCCACCTCCGTTACTCAGACCACAGTTCTGTTATGCTAATCCCAGCATACAGACCGCTCGTCAGGCGCTCCAGACCAGTTCAGAAGCAGGTGAAAACCTGGCCAGCAGGAGGCATCTCTGCTCTCCAAGACTGCTTTGACACACTGACTGGCACATGTTCAGGGAGGCTGCAACCGATGGCGACTCTACCAACTTAGAGGAGTACACGGCATCAGTGACTAGCTACATCAGCAGGTGCATCGATGACGTCACCGTGGCCAAGACCATCACTACACGCGCTAACTAGAACCCATGGATGACCGCGGAGGTGTGTGCGCTGCTGAGGACCCGTGACTCCGCCTTCAGAACAGGCGACAAGGCAGACGTAACAACAGCGAGGGCCAAGCTGTCCCGAGCCGTCAGAGAGGCAAAGTGTGCACATGCCCAGTGAATCCACAGCCACTTCCAGGACAGTGGAGACACACGGTGCATGTGGAAGGGCATTCAGGAGATCACTAACTACAGGACATCACCTGACTGTGTAGGCGATGCCTCCCTCCCAGATGTGCTGAACAACTTCTACGTTCGGTTTGAGGCAGATGATGACGTGGCGGCAAGGAAGACCACCCCTCCTCCAAGTGACCAGGTGCTTATGTCTTACTGTGGCCGATGTGAGGAGAACCCTGTGTAGGGTCAACCCACGGAAGGCTGCTGGACCAGACAATACTCCTGGCAGAGTGCTTAGAGGATGTGCAGACCAGCTAGCAGATATTCTCACTGACATCTTCAACATCTCCCTGAGCAGCGCCGTCATTCCTACATGCTTCAAGGCCGCCACCATCGTCCCCGTGCCGAAGAAGTCTTCAGTGTCCTGCCTCAATGAGTACCGTCCCGTTGCACTCACATCCATCGTCATGAAGTGTTTCAAGAGGCTCGTCATGAGGCACATCAAGTCCCTGCTGCCCCCCTCACTGGACACCCTGCAGTTCACGTACCGTCCCAACCGTTCAACAGACGATGCCATTGCCATCACCCTCCAACTGGCCTTAACCCACCTGGACAAAAAAGACACATACGTTCGAATGCTGTTCATAGACTTCAGTTCAGCATTCAACACAATCATTCCTCAGAAACTGATTGGAAAGCTGAGCCTACTGGGCCTGAACACCTCCCTCTGCAACTGGATCCTCGGCTTCCTGACTGGGAGATCTCAGTCAGTCCAAATTGGTAGCAGCATCTCCAACACCATCACACTGAGCACAGGGGCCCCCCAGGGCTGTGTGCTCAGTCCACTGCTGTTCACTCTGCTAACCCACGACTGTGCTGCAACACACAGCTCAAAGCACATCATCAAGTTCGCCGATGACATGGCCGTGGTGGGTCTCATCAGCAAGAACGATGAGTCAGCATACAGAGAGGAGGTTCTGCAGCTAATGGTCTGGTGCACAGCCAACAACCTGTCTCTGAATGTGAACAAAACAAAAGAGATGGTTATTGACTTCAGGAGGACATGGACCGACCACTCTCTGCTGAACATCGATGACTCCTCCGTAGAGATCGTTAAGAGCACCAAATTTCTTGGTATTCACCTGGCGGAGAATCTCACCTGGTCCCTCAACACCAGCTCCATAGCAAAGAAATCCCAGCAGCATCTCTACTTTCTGCGAAGGCTGAGAAAAGTCCATCTCCCACCCCCCATTCTCACTACATTCTACAGAGGTTGTATTGAGAGCATCCTGAGCAGCTGCATCACTGCCTGGTTCGGAAATTGTACCACCTCGGATCGCAAGACCCTGCAGCGGATAGTGAGGTCAGCTGAGAAGATCATCGGGGTCTCTCTTCCCGCCATTACAAACATTTACACCACATGCCGCATCTGCATTATGAAGGATCCCACGCACCCCTCATATAAACTCTTTTCTCTCCTGCCATCTGGAAAAAGGCACCAAAGCATTTGGGCTGTCATGACCAGCCTATGTAATAGTTTCTTCCCCTAAGCCATCAGACTCCTCAATACACAGACCCTGGCTTGACACCAACCTACTGCCCTCTACAGTGCCTACTGTCTTGTTTATTATTTATTATTATTTATTGTAATGTCTGCACTGTTTTGTGCACTTTATGCAGTCCTGCATAGGTCTGTAGTCTAGTGTAGCTTTTGTGTTTTTTCTTACGTAGTTCAGTGTAGTTTTTGTATTGTTTCATGTAGCACCATGGTCCTGGAAAACGTTGTCTCATTTTTACTATGTTCTGTACCAGCAGATATAGTTGAAATGATAATAAAAAGTGACTTGACTTGACAATTCATCTTCTGCATTTAACCATATAACCATATAACAATTACAGCACAGAAACAGGCTATCTTGGCCCTTCTAGTCCGTGCCAAACGTTTACTCTCACCTAGTCCCACCGACCTGCACTCAGTCCATAACCCTCCATTCCTTTCCTGTCCATATAGTTATCCAATTTAACTATAAATGACAACACTGAACCTGCCTCAACCACTTCTGCTGGAAGCTCATTCCACACATCTACCACTCTCTGAGTAAAGAAGTTCCCCCTCATGTTACCCCTAAACTTTTGACCTTTAACTCTCAACTCATGTCCTCTTGTTTGAATCTCCCCTACTCTCAATGGAAAAAGCCTATCCACGTCAACTCTATCAATCCCCCCGCAATTTTAAATGCCTCTATCAAGTCCCCCGTCAACCTTCTACGCTTCAAAGAATAAAGACCCAACTTGTTCAACCTTTCTCTGTAACTTAGGAGATGAAACCCAGGTAACATTCTAGTAAATCTCCCCTGAACTCTCTCTATTTTGTCGACATCTTCCCTATAATTCAGTGACCAGAACTGTACACAATACTCCAAATTTTGGCTTTACCAATCCCTTGTACAATTTCAACATTACATTCCAACTCCTATACTCAATGCTCTGGTTTATAAAGGCCAGCATACCAAAAGCTTTCTTTCTGTCCTCCTCCGGTTCAGATGCAAAGCGTCCTGCTGGAACAGGTCCCATCTTCCCTGGAAAACTGCCCAATTATCTATAAATCTGAACCCTCCTGCACCATGTCTTCAGCCACGTGTTGATCTGTGCTATCTTACTATTTCTACACCCACCTGCACGTGGCACTGGTAGCAATCCTGGAGGTCCTGTCCTGTAACTTGGTGCCTAACTCCCTAAACTCACCTTTCAGGACCTCCTCACTCTTCCTACTCACATCATTGGTCCCTACATGGACCACGACATCCGGCTGCTCACCCTCCCTCTTGAGAATACTGAGAACTCGATCCGAGATATCGCAGACTTTGGCACCAGGGAGGCAACAGACCATCTGGGATTCTTGATCTCTTCCACAGAACCTCTTATCTGTCCCCCTAACTATCGAATCCCCTATCACTACTGCTCTTCTCTCTCCCTCCTTCCCTTCTGAGCTGAGGGTCCCGTCTCAGTGCCAGAGACGCAACCACTGCAACTTGTCCCTGGTAGGTCATCCCCACCAACAGTATCCAAACCGATGTACATATTATTCGTGGGAACAGCCACAGGGGTGCTCTGCTCATTCTGTCTGTTCCCCTTCCCCCTCCTGACAGTCACCTAGCTACCTGTCTCCTGACTCTTAGGGGTGACTATCTCCCTGTAACTCCTCTCTATTTCTGCCTCTGCCTCCCGAATGATCCGAAGTTCATCCAGCTCCAGCTCCAGTTCCCTAACTCAGTTTGTCAGGAGCTGCAGCTGGACACACCTTTCACTTTGTTACCCTTTTCTGAAACAAACATCGCACTATTCTACATAGTATTTTCAATCTGTTGGTATCTAAATGAGACAGATAATATAACAACATCAATCAATAAATGGAAGTTTTCAAAATAAGTGACTCCAGGATCCTCTTTATTCATTTATACATGGCCCTTAATTATTCAATTGTATCCTTTTATCAACATTGCAATTTTCCATTTACTACCTCCCGAGTCATTGGTGTAAGTAAAAAAAATACCCAATAAAAAATTATATTTCTTCAGAGCCATCTTATATGTCCTTGGTTTTGCTGGTGACTTTCATTGTGAAATGTTGTATAAAGTTTAAGAACGAAGGAGCCAGCTGACAAGCAAATATTGCAATTTTGATGTCTATATTTGAGTTGAGTAGATTTATCTCCAGTCAGTTTTTATAGTTGGAGCAACGCACTTTACTCAGGCTCTCATCCACTTCAGCTCTATAATGGACATAAATTTCAGAAAGAGTATAACCCACTTTTAGCTGGTGCTTTCACTATTCATAAAGAACAGGAAACAGGAACGAGGGCATGACTTCCCATGGACAACAAAAAATGGAAATGCCACCAAGGCCACTCCCAATAATGCTAAAACTACTATGACATAAAACAGACAACACTTCTATAGATATAACAAATTCCCCATTAGCTTCTGCTTGTTTGGATATGTTGAAACATTCATGCACTCACAACCCTAGTTCTGGTCATAAAGCAGCGCACGTTCCTGACTACTGGCTTTCCCAATCTTCAGCCCAGGCGTAGCTTGTTATTCACTGAACAGTGATATTTCACTACTTACAAGCACAAATTATCAAAAGCATTCCCTTTATTTATTTCACACATAAGCTGTGTGCAACCTCAAGTCTATGTTAGAAAAAACACCTTGAGTGTGTATAACAACTTTGAATTTGAAACAGCAACAAAAATAAAAGCACCTTTCATACGTTTTGATCACAGTCATTTTTGTCACTTACCACTCGGCCTTCTGGTCCCATTGGCCCAATCGGACCAGGCCGTTCCTAGTGGGAAAAAAAACCAGCAATGTTTAAAAAAAATAGAATTTAATGCTCCCTGAAAATGTAATTTCCATGTATTTACTGAACTCAGGGATAAAAAATCCATGGTACAATACAAGGCAGTTTCTTCAGTAAGAGCATAGTGAGTAGTTAAACTATGTAAATACAAATTAATTCATTAATATCCCAATTTTCCACCAAATAATGTCATCGTATTAGTGAGCTTTTGTCCCTTTTTGAGATGGAGCTGATGTATATTGTCAGCTGTGCTTTGTCCTCTTTATTAGGAATTCAAGGTAAAGTCCAGGGCCCTCAAAGCAAAGAAAAATTCTGTTTAAAAGCATTTCATTTGTAAGAGAACACAAGAGAAGCATCAGTTTAATGTCTCAAGAAAGTACAGATTAAAGTAATATTGTGAGTTTTCATTTTCGTGTGGAGGATGTTTGAGCCTTCGTAATTCAGAAAGATCATGTGAAAAAAGTTTGGGTGAATATAAAATAAAATAATTAAGCCAGAGATGACAAAATACTTGAGAAGAGATTAAAGCTGTCAATGAAAGATCAGAAAAGCTTTGACTATGAGAAGAAAAACTTTTAACTGCTTCTGAGATGAGCCCACAGACCCAAAGATAGGAATGCTATTTTCCTAGAATGAACACTGAAGAAAGAGGGAACTACTGACCTCATTATGGAAACATGGAAACACAAGAGCTGAATTCCAAAGATGAAATGAAAGTAATTGTCCCTGGCATCAAGACAATATTTGATTGATTATTGTATTAAGGAGCCATGTCTAAACTGAAGTCAATGTAAATCAGGAGGAAAATCCACTTGTGTTTGGAACTATACAGCCACAGAACGTCTCTGCAGGAGTTCCTCATGGCCAGTCTAAGTCCAGCCATTCTCTGCAGGAGTTCCTCATGGCCGTTCTAAGCCCAGCCATTCTCTGCAGGAGTTCCTCATGGCTGGTCTAGGCCCAGCCATTCTCTGACACTTTCTCAATGATCTTCCTTCAATCACAAGATCACACATAAGGATACTTGTGTTCAGCATCATTCATGACTCCCCTAATATTGAGTCCATATCCCAATGCAGCAAGACATGGACAATACCCAGGCCTAGGATTTTAGGTGAGAAGTAACATTTGTGCCACACAAACAATGGGTAATGACGATATCTAACAAGAGATAATTCAGCTATTACACCATGATATTCAATAACATCCTCATCACTGAATCCCAATACCAATATTCTAGGTGTTACCATTGACCAGTAACTGTTTGGAGAAGCCAAGTAACAATGTGGCTAAAAGAGCAAGTCAGAGGATAGGAATCCTTCAGTGAGCAATTCATCTCCTAACTTCCAAGAGCCAGACAACCAAGAAAACAGGAAGACATATGTCAGGCTCCTTTTTAAAATCGATTACAGCTCTGCATTCAACACCATTATTCCCTTAAATCTAATTACCAAGCTTCAAAACTAGGCTTCTGTACCTCCATCTGCAACCAGATTGTCAACATCCTATTGGGAGACCTAAATTGCCGAGGATCAGTAATAACATCACTTTTCTGTCATCTCCGGCGCACCTCAAGGATGTGTGCTTAGCTCACTGCTCTTTTTTCTTTTTACTCTGTTTTCAATTTCTCATTCTTACAGTCAGAAGTTCCCACCTGCTTCAAAAAGGCAACAATTTTATCAGTGTCCGAGAAGAGCACAGTGAGCTGCCTTAACAACTATCATCCAGGAGCACCCACACCTATGGTGATGAAGTGCTTTGAGAGGTTGGTTATAGCTAGAGTTAACTCCCATTTCAGCAAGGACCTGGACTCACTGCAATTTGCCGATCACCACAATAGGTACATGGCAGATGCCATTGCACTGGATCATCACCTGGCCCTGGAACACCTGGACAATACAAACACCTATGTCAGGATGCTGCTTATTGACTGCAGCTTACCGTGTAACGCAATAATTCCAACATTTGATCGAAAAGCTCCAAAACCTGGCCCACTGTATCTCCCTCAGCAACTGTATCCTCGACTTCCTAACCGGAAGACCACATTCTGTGCAGGCTAGAAGTAGCATCTCCACCTCACTGACAATCAATACTAGCACACTGTAGCAATGTGTGCTTAGTCCAATGCTCTACTCTCTCTGCAGCCATGACTGCATGGCTAGCAGTGGTGCAGTGCTAGCTGGAGTGCGTCCAGCACATCTTTAAGAAAAAAAGCCGAAATAAACAAGCTAATTAATTAGGTGCCGCCCAGGGTGATTTGAGTATCTCAGAAACTGCTGATCTCCTGGGATTTTTACACACAACAGACTTTGGAGTTTACAAAGAATGGTGCCAAAAACAAAAAAAAATCCAGTGAGTGGATTTAACAGGATGTTTTCGCTCACAGAACAGCCACTCGCTGGATGTTATTTTGTTTTTGGCACCATTCTTTGTAAACTCCAGAGTCTGTTGTGCGGAAAAATCCCAGGAGATCAGCAGTTTCTGAGATACTCGAATCACCCTGGGCGGCACCTAATTAATTAGCTTGTTTATTTCAGCTTTTTTCCTAAAGATGTGCTGGACGTGCTTCGGTGCACTCTGGCTAGCCCTACACCACTGGTGGCTAGCCACAGCTTAACTGCCATCTATAAATTTGCTGATGACACAACTATTGTTGGCAGAATTTCAGATGGTGACGAGCGGCATAGAGAATTAAGATATATCGGCTAGCAGAGTGCTGCCGCAGCAACAACCTTGCCCTTAATGTCAGTAAGACCAAAAAACTGATTGTGGACTTCAGAAAGGTTAAGACGAGGGAACACACACCAGTCCTCGTGGAGGGATCAGAAGACGAAAGGGTGAGCAATTTCGAGTTTCTGGATGTCAAGATCTCTGAGGATCTATCCTGGCCCCAACATATCAATGCAGCTACAAAGATGACATGACAGTGGCTACGTTTCATCAGAAGTTTGAGTAGATTTGGTATGTCACCAAGGTCACTCGCAAGTTTCTACAAATGTACCATGGAGAGCATTCTAACTGGCTGCACCACCGTTTGGTATTGGGGGGTGGGGGTGGTGACATCTGCATAGGATCAAAATAAGCTGCAGAGAGCTGTAAACTTAGTCAGCTCCATCGTGCGCACTAGCCTCCACAGTACCCAGGAAACTTTCAAGGAGCGAAGCCTCAAAAAGCCAGCATCCATCATTGAGGACCTCATCTCCCAAGGACATGCCCTCTTTTTATTGCTAACACCAGGAAGGAGGTACAGGAGACAGTAAACACAAACTCAGTGACTCAGGAAAGCTTCTTCCTCGCTTCCGTACATTTTCTGAATGGATATCGAACCCATGAACTTTATCTTTTTTATTTTTGTACTGCTTATTTTATTTTTTACATATATACATAAATATACATATGCACCATACATATCATATATATACATATGCATATTATATATGACTTATTAGACAGCATTATCTGAACCAACAAACTCTACTAGCTAATAAAACGGGAATCACAAAAGCACGAGACCATCACCATCTGGAAGTTGTCCTCCAAGCCACACACCAGTCTGAAATACATGGCCGTACCTTCACTGTTGCTGGGACAAGACCCTGGAACTCCCTCCCTCGCAGTATTGTTTTTATGCAAGCTTCTCAAGGGCTGCAGCGGTTCATGAAGGCAGCTCACCCCCACCTTTTCCAGAGCAGCTACGATTTGGCAATTAAACTCTGGCTCAGCCTGCAAAGTGCATGTTCCTCGTGTATTTTATTTAAAAAGCAGAATATCATCACACTATGCAACTAGCACTTGAAAAGGTACCGGGACTATTTCGAATCAGAGGGAATGATGAAATGGAGATTCTCAATGAAAAAAAAGATTCTAGGTGGAATTGTCAAAGTAAAAATAATGGGCGTCTTACACAGACTTCCAAATGACACACAGAAAATGTAATAGTGAAGTGAATTAAATCGAAATACCCAATGACAGAAATCCAGAAATTAGTTGTGTAAATCTCATAATACAGAGGAATCTGATAACAGTTTATAATACTTACATTAATCCCTGGAAAGCCAGCTTTTCCGGGTGGTCCTGTGAGCCCAGGATTACCACGCTCCCCTTTCTAACCCTGAATGGAATAAATTGGCACATTTCTTACATAGGCTATCACAATTAAATGAATTTCAATGTGAATATCCACAGGCTGTGTGTTTCACTGGTAACATGGATATCAGCACTCCCTCAAAACTAAGATTAATTTCAAGAAATACAAGTAAATGTAAGAGGAAAGCTAAGATTTGAGGACTGTTTAAGAAGTATTGCTTTGTCAACTACAATAGGATCATCTACTATCTTTCACAAATTTTCCATTTGGACAATTCCTTGTTATGGAATTCTATTTGTAATCGTGACTTGCACTTACTGTAAGGATGACCAATCATAGAAGGAACAAATTAGAAGTATAAGATACTCTCCATTTCAAAGGTTCATTTATTATTATCAAAGTATGTATCTAAATACAACGCTGAGGTTCATCTTCTCCAGATAGCCAGGAAACAAAGAAAGAACATGAAAGTCATTCAGACCCACCCTCCCTGCACAAAAAAGAATGGCATCCCAATCATCAACTCCCCCCACACCCCCTCCCCCAGAACAAAATGGAACAAGAACATTGACCCCCAACCCCCTCCTCTTGCACAATAAAACAGAAAGCTACGAGCGATAAACACAGAATATAAAAACCACAAGTCTGAAATAAATCCACAGTCCATAAACTCATTTGCCTGGATAGGTACAATGCCAGCAACTCTTAAGATCCAGGATGAAGCAGTCTGCCTGACTAGTATTCCATCATCTCTGAGCATTTATGACTTCCATCAGCGACCCACAGTTGCTGCAGTGTGTATCATCTATAAAATACACTGCAGTTACTAGACTTGGACAGTTCCTCACAAAACCCACAATCCTTACAACCAAGGATAAGGGCATGCGAATACCTCAAGGTTCTTCAAGTCACACAATATTGTGACTGGGAAATATATTGCCAATATTTCATTGTCACTGGATCTAAATCCTGGAACTTCCATCCCAATACCTTGGGGGAAGCAAAACCACCAGATGGACTATGCCAGTTAAAAATAAAAGCAGGCTTCTTAAGGGAAGTTAGGCACATACTAGCCCTCCCAGCAATTCCCAGGTCCCAAAATGAATTTTAAAAAAAGAAAACAACATGGCAATTGTTTTACAAAGATGGTTATTTTTATTGTGAATAATGAGAGAGATCAACAAAAATAGCTACCCCTAATTTATTCCCATTTTGCATTATGTCATATTGAAAAGAAAGAACTGACATTGGGCATCAAAATTTCTGAAAAAGTTGGTTTTATTTAATTTCTATGTATAATTTAATGTATTAGTTTTACCTCTTTTCAACATCCATACCCAATGCACTATCTTTGGTAAGAAGCCAAAATAGAATGCAAGGTATTTCAACACATTGCTTCAGAAATTGCCTCAATTATAAAGGATAACAGTATGCTTATGAACTTGCTTTCAGTGTAAATTAATTATTATTGTATAGCAGAATTTAATTTAAAACAGAGTACATACAAACAAATTAATCACAACTACCAACAGCTCACAGTATTTAACAAATAATCTCTTTTTTTAAAGATGTCATGAATTGACTTTAACCAGGCATACTGGAGGTAGCATGAGTCTTGTGGTTTGAACTTTATAAAGCTTGAGGATAAGCACATAATGAGAAATTTTCCTCAAAGCTAAACAAAAATACCTTGAATTGTTAAAATTTCTTGGGCTCAGACATCTTATGAGACAAGAATATCATCTTTATACAAATCCTACCCTAACTCATCCTATTCTTCTTTCCTCCCTCACACTGAACCACTCATCTGCATATATTTAGGTCAACCTCGAGAGACCATGTAATTGACCAACCCGTACATGGGATGAAAGAGGAGCACCCAGAGGAAACAAACCCAAACACAGGAGCTGAGGCATTAGTTCAGCACGGACTAGAAGGACCGAGATGACCTATTTCCGTGCTGTAATCGTTATATGGTTATATGGTCTACAAACTGCATCATAACAATCTCAAGTCTACCAATGCTCCATAAACATCCATGCTTGGGGTGCATATAAGCACTCAGGAAGTTTCCAAACCATTCCCCACAACTAAATCAGCTGCAGACAAATTGAAAGAAATTTACAAGAGAAGAATAAACAATAAAGACAAAAAACAATGAAAATCTGCTGCAGATCAGGCAACTTCTCTGGATAGAGAACAAACTGAATGTTTCAGATGATGCAAACTTGCTTATCTGAAATGGTAACCTGTTTTACAGATAGCTTCCTGCACTTTCTGTATTTAATTGATGGGGATTTACTCTTCACACTAATCTATAATTCCATTGTGTATCGTGTGACCAACAGGATGGCAGAAACTAATTTAGCTGGACCTCGGTCTTTTACATCTTGCAGTTATCTATTTCCTGTTGAAACGCAAATCTATAAGGTTAATGGACCCAGATTTTCAGACAAATAAATCAGAATTCTGTTGAATTCACTCCCAAAACCTTATTGGCCACATGACATTGGCAAGGAGAATTATAATATACGCCGAGATTGCTGGAATTCATTTTAAGTTTTAGAGGAAAAACCTTGCAGCAGGGAGGGTAGTAAACACCACCACTTCCTGACATCCCCTAGTGTGCTGCAGAATTTATCTGGCTTCACTGTTTTCACTCCTGTTATTTAGAGAAGACTCTACACATTCCCAACTAACCAGATGACTCTAGAAAACAATCAGTACTTACCGGAAGACCTGGCTGACCAGGAGGGCCCGTTCCTCCCTTTAAAATGAAAATTGAACATACTTAGTTTTTCCAATAAGCACACAGCATTTCCGACATATTTTTTTCTCTCTCTTTAGAGTTAACTTTGAACCCAGGTTAAAAGGTTGAAATTAGGGCAACATGTACTTGAGACAGTGCACAAGCTGCAATCTAATTAATTTGTAAATCAGGCTCAAGAACTGCAAACCTTCCATAAAATGGTCATGTAATCTTAAAATTAGAACCAGGCCATCTAGTAGTCAGGTGATACTATATTGTGTATTATGTAACAGGTGATATATATTCGAAGCTTACTCCTCTTGGGGACTCAGGGTCAAATGGGATTTTCAGACTCTGATAGGTTTTTGTTATTCTGAGGGGAAGAAATGCAGCTAAGTGGGAATACAGTCCCAGGGAGTTCAACAGCCTACTTCTAGTCTTTGTTCATAGGTATGCCAAATGAAATTTCCCTTGACAGTGCATGAATCAGGAATTACAAGCTACATTCTCAATGAATGCACAAAAGTCAAATGTATTAAACCAGTTTTGGAGACCTGATCAGGCCTTTATGTCATTACTGCTGAATCTACAATTTAACAGCCAGCTTATAGCAAGGACAGGTATTTCAGAATCATACACTGACTTGCTATGAGAGAAATTAAGTTTAAACATCTATACCAAGCTTACTGAATAACATTCATTCTTTGAAAAGACGCACAATCAATGTTTTAGTAACAGCTTCTTCCCCTCCGCCATCAGGTTTCTGAAAGTCGACAAACGCCAAGAACCTTACCTCAGTATTTTGTTCTCTTTGTGCACTATTTTCATATTTCTTACTGTAACCTATAGTATTTTATGTATTGCACTGTACTGCTGCCACAAAACAACTTACTTCATGACATATGCCACTGATAATAAACTTAATTCTGATTCTGAATATGTGGCATAAATTTTAGAAGAGCTTACAAAGCTGCATTGTTCTTAGCCGAAGCAGTCCAACTGGCCACTCGGAACAAATAAGTTGTGAAGACTTACATCAGATCCATCTTTTCCATCCAGCCCATGTGATCCTGCAATCCCTGTTTTCCATCCAGCCCATGTGATCCTGCAATCCCTGTTTTCCATCCAGCCCATGTGATCCTGCAATCCCTGTTTTCCATCCAACCCATGTGATCCTGCAATCCCTGCAGATCCTGAAGGACCTTGTAAACCAGGAGAACCTGGTGGCCCAGCAGGACCTGGAGGACCCACTGGACCAATCATGCTTGGTTTTTCATAATCAGGCCTTGGACCTCTGAAACCAAAATCAGACTAATAAAAATAAACACATCAGTAAGAATTAGTAAAATGATATGTTCTAAGAGGAATAAGTTGCCAGAAAATCTACCCAGACAACATACTACAATTGAGCAGAATGATCAATTCATCAGTCTATATTTGGAAAAATGTTTAATAGTGAACTCAGTTCCTCAATTATAAAGTCACTGAGTATTCTGTTCCTTCGGGCTTACCTTAAGAATTTCATTCTTATTTTCCTAAAGCTACACAAAACCCGCTTAATTCACCAGCACTTAATGTGGCAAACAATAAGATAAACTTTGAAAAGAACTTCCATGAGATAATTAAAATGGAACATTTGGATAAAGTTAAAAGTTGCTGGTGAACGCAGCAGGCCAGGCAGCATCTCTAGGAAGAGGTGCAGTCGACGTTTCAGGCTGAGACCCTTCGTCAGGACTAACTGAAGGAAGAGTGAGTAAGAGATTTGAAAGTTGAAGGGGGAGGGGGAGATCCAAAATGATAGGAGAAGACAGGAGGGGGAGGGATAGAGCCAAGAGCTGGACAGGTGATAGGCAAAAGGGATACGAGAGGATCATGGGACAGGAGGTCCGGGAAGAAAGACCACGGGGGGGGACCCAGAGGATGGGCAAGGAGTATATTCAGAGGGACAGAGGGAGAAAAAGGAGAGTGAGAGAAAGAATGTGTGTATAAAAATAAGTAACAGATGGGGTACGAGGGGGAAGTGGGGCATTAGCGGAAGCTAGAGAAGTCGATGTTCATGCCATCAGGTTGGAGGCTACCCAGACGGAATATAAGGTGTTGTGCCTCCAACCTGAGTGTGGCTTCATCTTTACAGTAGAGGAGGCCGTGGATAGACATGTCAGAATGGGAATGGGATGTGGAATTAAAATGTGTGGCCACTGGGAGATCCTGCTTTCTCTGGCGGACAGAGCGTAGATGTTCAGCAAAGCGGTCTCCCAGTCTGCGTCGGGTCTCACCAATATATAAAAGGCCACATCGGGAGCACCGGGCGCAGTATATCACCCCAGCCGACTCACAGGTGAAGTGTTGCCTCACCTGGAAGGACTGTTTGGGGCCCTGAATGGTGGTAAGGGAGGAAGTGTAAGGGCATGTGTAGCACTTGTTCCGCTTACACGGATGAGTGCCAGGAGGGAGATCAGTGGGGAGGGATGGGGGGGACGAATGGACAAGGGAGTTGTGTAGGGAGCGATCCCTGAGGAATGCAGAGAGAGTGGGGGAGGGAAAGATGTGCTTAGTGGTGGGATCCCGTTGGAGGTGGCGGAAGTTACGGAGAATAATATGTTGGACCCGGAGGCTGGTGGGGTGGTGGGTGAGGACCAGGGGAACCCTATTCCTAGTGGGGTGGCGGGAGGATGGAGTGAGAGCAGATGTACATGAAATGTGGGAGATGCGTTTAAGAGCAGAGTTGATAGTGGAGGAAGGGAAGCCCCTTTCTTTAAAAAAGGAAGACACCTCCCTCGTCCTAGAATGAAAAGCCTCATCCTGAGAGCAGATGCGGCGGAGACGGAGGAATTGCAAGAAGGGGATGGCGTTTTTGCAAGAGACAGGGTGAGAAGAGGAATCCGTGTAAGCGGAACAAGGGCTACACAGCCCTTACACTTCCTCCCTTACCACCATTCAGGGCCCCAAACAGTCCTTCCAGGTGAGGCAACACTTCACCTGTGAGTCGGCTGGAGTGATATACTGCGTCCGGTGCTCCCGATGTGGCCTTTTATATATTGGCGAGACCCGACACAGACTGGGAGACCGCTTTGCTGAACATCTACGCTCTGTCCGCCAGAGAAAGCAGGATCTCCCAGTGGCTACACATTTTAATTCCACATCCCATTCCCATTCTGACATGTCTATCCACGGCCTCCTCTACTGTAAAGATGAAGCCACACTCAGGTTGGAGGAACAACACCTTATATTCCGTCTGGGTAGCCTCCAACCTGATGGCATGATCATTGACTTCTCTAACTTCCGCTAATGCCCCACCTCCCCCTCGTACCCCGTTATTTATTTTTATACACACATTCTTTCTCTCACTCTCCTTTTTCTCCCTCTGTCCCTCTGAATATACCCCTTGCCCTTCCTCTGGGTCCCGCCCCCCCTTGTCTGTCTTCCTGGACCTCCTGTCCCATGATCCTCTCGTATCCCTTTTGCCTATCACCTGTCCAGCTCTTGGCTCCATCCCCCCCCCCTCCTGTCTTCTCCTATCATTTTGGATCTCCCCCTCCCCCTCCAACTTTCAAATCCCTTACTCATTCTTCCTTCAGTTAGTCCTGACGAAGGGTCTCGGCCTGAAACGTCGACTGCACCTCTTCCTAGAGATGCTGCCTGGCCTGCTGCATTCACCAGCAACTTTTATGTGTGTTGCTTGAATTTCCAGCATCTGCAGAATTCCTGTTGTTTGGATAAATTTAATCATTTTAGGAACTTCTTGCTTTTCATCTCATGCTCATAATTGTGCATCCAATTATACATAATTAATTTAAATTAAAAAAAACGAACAAAGGACGCTGTAGACGCTGGAAAACCAATTCATACAAGCAAAATGCTGCAGGAACTCAGCAGGCCAGGCAGCATCCATAGAAAAAAAGTATATTCGATGTAAAATTTAAAATTTTACTTATGACTTCTGCTTCCTAAACTTCTCACATCTAATCAAAAATTTCCATGATCTTTGTAAATGATGCTGATTAAGAATGAAGGATTGAAGTAAGTAATATTTGCATTACTTTAGAGGAATTTTAGAAGGAAGCAATTCATTCTTTTAAAAAACTTCCATTGTTTGCATGTTTATTTATCGACCCTGAAGGAAAGATATGCTCCACAAATTCAAACACTCTGAAGTGAAAAAAGCAAAGTTGTTTTTTGCAGAAAGAAAGGAAAATTTACAACAGATGCATGATAGCAGTGGGAAGGCATCATCTCACTAAGGGAATAGATTGGTTGCTTATCTTCTTAAATAGACCACAGTGTATCAAAAGCAAGTGTTACAATTTTATTTTGAGGAGCTCTTTATACGCAAGTATAAATTAGGGTGATGCTGCACATTGATAAAAATGCAAAGCAGACAATGGCAAACTGATAACTTTTATTATACCTAAGTTGCAATTATTTTCCTGCATTGATATCTAGGGTGAAGCATAAATCTCATTTTCGGGCCCTTATCACAGCTTTTGAATCTCAATTTCACCTTCGCACAAGCACATCTATTTATCATCAACTTCCTGTTTCTCAGGAAGGATAGATTAAGATAGGGGATTTAAGTATTTATATATTACCAGAGAATTTCCAGAGAAAATCTTAAATATAACAAACTCAGGACATCCCAAAATGCTTTGCATACAATGCTGAATTGTCACTCTAGCACAGGAAACTTCACAGCTAAGTGATCTTCCCCAGATCATCTGAGTTAATGTTGGTTGGTCGAGAAATTTGGCCAGGATGGTGGAGATAACTCCACTGCTCTTCAAAAACTGAGCATGGAATCTTTCAGAACGATCTCACACTGCAAGAGTCTTGTTTTTAAATTCACTTCACCCAAAAAAATAAATTTCTAGCACTGTAAACTCCACTGTAAGCATGAACCAGATTTCAGACATGAGACTTGAATCATCAGCCCAATGAAAGGCATCTGATTCTTTATTTCCTCTCAAAATAAAAGAATGATACATATATTATATATATATATATATATATATATATATATACACACACATACATACACACATATATACATATATATACACACACATATACATATACACACACATATACACACACACATATATATATATATATATTGAATGCACAATTTTTTTTTTCCCTCTTGTTGAACTTCAGGATGGGATTTTTACTTCAGCTTTTCTGGGAATACCGTCCATCAGAAAAATCAGCCAAATTTCAGTTTGTTAAAACTACTTGTCATAAGTCCACAAACCAGCAGTGAGTTTCTCCTGCAGCATACCAACAAGCTTTGCCAGGTATCAGTTAATGGGACAAGATGCTGCAGGGATGCCTGCGAATGTGGGTCCATTGTCACTAATGGTTCAGCAGCTAAAGGGAGAAAATGAGAACACTGCAAAAAGGCAACTACTCATCAAAATTAGCTTTTACTTTCCTTTGAAACATAGGTGGCATACTAAACAAAACTTGGTGCCACTCACTGGGATTTAGTAAAGTAGAAATTAAATTAAAGTGCTGCAATTACTGAGAGCATTTCTTCAAGCATTTCAGATCATTCTGTCCAAAATTTAATTCTACTCATACACAGACAAGCATGCAACTACTTAGAGACAGCACCTCACCTCTTGCTCTTTTTTGTTTATACACCTGAGAATTTGCTTAGCTTGCATCAACTGCAGAGTTTCCAGATAATACTTTAGGCAATCTTCTACAAAGTACACTGCAACGTATTTATGTACACGTGCACAAACATGAATATTATGAGAATATATTTTACATGGACATAAATATATTCTGTATGACAACAAAAAATTGTATTCTATTTGTATTCCTGTACCTGACAGCGCATTATCTTGTGGGATAAGAGTATATAATGCTTGACCGAATTGAAATCTTCACTTGTGATCCTACACCTCAATACGCAGCCCACCTGAAAATGTGCAATTTCTGTTCTCTATCTCACTTCATTGGAACAAATTCAACTCAACAAATCAATATATCAGGGTCAGATGATCAAAACATCACATTTAAAAAGTAAGCATACAATGTCTCTGGACCAGGAGAAGAAAAAATATTTTTCCAGAGTTTTCCCATAGAGGGCTATGGGTAACCCAAGGTAATTTCTAAAGTAAGTACATGTTCAGCACAGCATTGTGGGCTGAAGGGCCTGTATTGTGCTGTAGGTTTTCTATGTTTCTATGGTTCATTAAACTGACTTCCTTCTCAGAAGCTGACAATCCTATTCTTCAACACACCATGAATCACCTTCCACCCCCTCACTGGACTCTCCATTTAAATATCTCTCTGTCAGGGACTGGGTTCCATACCCAGATCACAAATCAGACATTTCCTCCAGGGTTGAGATTAGATCCTGCCAGTATGAGCTGAGAGCTGCCACCCTTCAGGCGTGGCCTGCTTCAAGATTGCATTGGTTCTTCATAATAAGCCTTGATCACCACCACAAACAACATCAGGGCCTCTACTTTTGTCCACTTCACTGTTGATCTGCTTATATCTGCACATCTAGCTCTACATTATTACGTCACTGGGAATCAAAGGCCATTGAGTAAAATATGAACCCTTTCGAAGAAAGGCACTTGCAATAGGAGAAATACACTGTACCTCTGTGGGTAGCGTGGTAGCGTAGTGGTTAGCACAACACCATTACAGCACCAGCAACCTGCATTCAATTCCCATCGCTGTCTGTACCTTCTGACTGGGTTTCCTCCAGATGCTCCAGTTTCCTACCACGTTCTCAAAACACGCGGTTAGTTAGTCTCATGGATGTAATTAGGCTACATGGGTTTGTTGAGCCAGAACCTTTTTTTAACTATAATACTCTGTGTACTACATTACATTAAACACTTGTTTCCTCTTGAATGGGTCCTACAGCGGCCACAATCTGCAAATCTTCCACCAGGTTCTCAGTTACCTTTCCGCCTTCATGTGATAGAAGATGACACATGACTGAAAGCAACAGGTGGCAACCAGAGGAGGTAGAACATACCTTCACACCATTTTCTAGAGAGTGAAATCCAAAAGGAAAACTAGAAATGCTGGAAATCAGAAATGAAAACAGAAGACGCTGCTGCTAATGCGGGAAATATGAAATGTTGGAATCACTCAAGGGATTTGGCAGCGCCTGTAGAGAAAGAAACAGGGCTTGTTTCTTATTTTGAGAACACTTCAGGACAATTGTTCTGACAATGGGCCTTTGACCTGAAAAGTTGACTGTCTCTCTTCTACAGATGCTACCTGACTCAGTAAGTGATTCCTGTAAGTGAATTCTAGAGGGTGTCCAAGCAACAATGAGAAGGGGGAAACGGTCATGACTACATCAGTGCTGGAGAAGAAGTGCTTAGTTTCTTTATATGGAATGTTTTTTTGTCTCCTTTCCCTTTACCCTCACTATGCAAAAAAAGTCATTTATGTTCAAACTGCATTTTTTCCTACATCACAAATTCCATTCTTTTACTTCAGATCTTGAAAACTTTGACAGGTCTCAACCAATTAAAGAAGGAAAATGCCAAGTTGCTAAAGAGGTTGTGTCAGACCTTCTAACTCTTAAGTAAAGCCCAAGATGATGACACTATACTGACTTATACCACAGATAAGACTCGAATCAAAGATTTAATTGTCCTAATCCACATAGAATTAAAATTTTCAGAGCTATGCCTAGAGATTCAAACATCATAGCCAGCACTGCCCTGATAAAGGAACTTACCAGGTATGAACTAGGCATCATTATTTGCCTTATCCTGTACAAAATACTGTGACACACTTAATCTATTGTTGATCATGGACTTGAGTGATGATTTTTCTACACCATTAGTTTAGGGTTTACATTGCTATTTAGAACATAGAGCATTACAGCACAGTACAAGCCATGTGGCCCAGAATATTGTGCTGATCTTTAACCTACTCTAAGAGCAATCCAAATCTTCCCTCCTACTAAGCCTTCCATTTTTCTGTCATTCATGTGCTTATCTAAATTTTCATTTATCTTGTCGCATAAATTTCTTTACACTTGCTAATATGTTTGTATAATCAGCCGTTTGTAAATTCTCAGTAGATTTTCAGTAATTTGTGGTATAGTTCATTCTTTCCTTCTGTAGTTTCTTTTTCAACCTGAAATCAGCATAAATTAAGACTGCCCTTGTTGCTTCACAGTGTTCTCATCAGAAAAAAAATCCTTTATCTAGCCAGCTTCAAGCACAGAGAGAGATCTAGCCTTTTGCTTCTTGACTTTCCTCTTTACTTCTTACTTGCCCTGCTGTTTCAAGCTGACACTGTCTAACAGTACAATAATCACCAACTGTTAAAACAGCTGAACCATAAGGCTTTTGCCTCATTCATGATTTTGAGGACCCTTCTGGACAATATCACCTCCAGACCCCGCAATACTCAGGTCCGTAGTGCACAAGCTCAGCAGGGTTTGCAGTGCACCTGGCAGTATCTAACGAATGTTCACTTGGCTTCATCAGGACCCTGGAGTTCAAAGCACCTCAGAACTTGGTGTGGCTTTGGTTGGGAGAGAAAATTATTAACACAAAGGATAGGATGAAATAAACCTGCTGGGCAGGAACACTCAAAACACTCATTTCTTGAACTGTCAGTTTTAAGTATGGCAGAATGTCTGGGCCCCTATTGCTTTAAACTCTACTTAAGAGTCTCATCTGCCCTCATTTGTGAGCAAGCTTCATGACATAATGACAGTGATATTAAACTTGATTCTAATTATTGTTCTGATTTTGATCTTAATAACCTCCTCTGAGCCACCTGTACCTTCCTCAAAATTTCCATCTACAACATCGTGCAAACCTACCTCACTTAGGGCTTGAACCACCCAGAATTTCCTAAATTATCATATCTTTCTTCCACAACACAGAGCCTCGCCTTTTCAGATGAGTTTCTGATCACTTTTCTAAATTGGATTCCCATTTTCCTTACACCTCTGAGAATTCCCTCAGATTTATTTTCCATAGAATCACTGGTTAATAATGCATTTTGAAGACATCCAAGTAATAGAAACATAGAAAACCTACAGCATGATACAGGCCCTTCAGCCCACAAAGCTGTGCTGAACATGTCCTTGCCTTAGAAATTACCTAGGCTTACCCATAGCCCACTCTTTTTCTAAGCTCCATGTACCTATCCAGGAGTCTCTTAAAAGACCCTATTTCCGCCTCCACCACCGTCACCGGCAGCCCATTCCACACACTCACCACTCCCTGCGTAAAAAATTTACCCCTGACATCTCCTCTGTACATACTTCCAAGCATCTTAATAATATGCCTTCTCATGTTAGCCATTTCAGCCCTGGGAAAAAGCCCCTGACTATCTACACAATCAATGCATCTCATCATCTTATACACCTCTATCAGATTACCTCTCATCCTCCGTTGCTCCAAGGAAGAAAGGCCAAGTTCACTCAACCTATTCTCATAAGGCATGCTCTCCAATCCAGTTAACATCCTTGTAGACCTCCTCTGCACCCTTTCTATGGTTTCCCCATCCTTCCTACAGTGAGGCGACCAGAACTGAGCACAGTACTCCAAGTGAGGTCTGACCAGGGTCCTATACAGCTGCAACATTACCTCTCGGCCCTTAAACTCAATTGCACGATAGAAGACCAATGCACCGTAATGCCTTCTTAACCACAGAGTCAACCTGCATAGCAGCTTTGAGTGTCCTATGGACTCGGACCCCAAGATCCCTCTGATCCTCCACAAGTTTGTGGTCGAAAGTAGAAGGAGTCAATTTTAGACAACCTAGCACATTTATTTTTCAACATAGTCCCCTCCTACATGTACACGCTTAGTCCAGCAGTCATGGAGCATACAGATCCCTTCTTTGTAGAACTGGTCCACAGCAGGGGTGATTGAAAAGTTTGTGGCCTAAGGTAGAGGAGATGAGTTATACAGCTCTTGTTACATGCACGTGCAGTTCAACTCTGAGTGAAAATGCAGACAATTGGAAATTAATAACTCAGCTCCTTCTACCTTAGGCCACAATCTTATCAATCACCCCTGCTGTAGACAAATTCTGGAGGGCCAAGACGCTGACTTCTACGAAGAAGGAACAGACATGCTCCACAAACGCTGGACTAAGTGTGTAAATGTAGGAAACATAAATGTGCTAAGTTTTCTGAAATTGACTCCGTCTACCTTAGCCCACGAACTTATCAATCACCTCTTGTATTTGACCTACCAAAAAGAACCACCTCACACTTATCCGGATTGAAATCCACTTGCCATTTCTCAGCCCAGTTTTGCATCCTATCAATGTCCCACTGTAACCGCTGACAGCCCTCCACACTATCCACAACACCCCCAACCTTTGTGTCATCAGCAAATTTACTAACCCATTCCTCCACTTCCTCATCCAGGTCATTTATAAAAATCACAAAGAGTAGGGGTCCCAGAACAGATCTGTAAGGCACACCACTGGTGACTGACCTCCATGCAGAATATGACCCGTCTACAACCACTCTTTGCCTCCTGTGGGCGAGCCAGTTCTGGATCCCCAAAGCAAGGTCTCCTCGGATCCCATGCCTCCCTACTTTCTCAATAAGCCCTGCATGGGGTACCTTATCAAATGCCTAGCTGAAATCCATATACACTACGTCACATCCTCAAAAAATTCAATCAGGCTCATAAGGCATGACCTGCATTTGACAAAACCATGCTGACTATTCCTAATCATATTATGCCTCTCCAAATGTTCATAAATCCTGCCTCTCAGGTTCTTCTCCATAAAGTTACCAACCACTGAAGCAAACGAGCATAACTATTCTCTTTCTCAAAATTGAAAGAAATGTAGTTTCAATGTAGAAAAATGAGAAAAAAAATAATTCTGCTGTTTTGCTTACCCAGTGAAGAGTTTTTGTTACAGCCATTTTTAAATTATAATATTGCTGCAACCATATTAATCTTTTTAATAAACCAAAAGAAAAATTCAAAGAGATTGATACTGTCTCCTAAATCTAAACTTATGACACTTACAGCATATGCAGACAAATAAACTAATTAAGTTTTCTAATGGGGTTTTACCAAATATCTTGCATGCATTCTATTCTATTGATTTGTGCATAAATTGTGATACTATAAGGTATTAAACACTGATTCTAAATGCCCTTAAAATTGTCAGCTGCATCCATTAGGAGTTATTGAATACCTCAAAATTAGGAATAATTCTCTGACAGAGAAAAAAAATGAAAAAAAAAGAAAATTTAGTACAATCTTAAATGTGCAAATAACAAATACTTGGGACATTAAAGAAAAATTGTGAAGTATAATTATGGTGACAGAAACTGGAAGCAAGAACCAATTTATAATCTGCTAACACTGCAAGGTACTTAGATCTTTCTTATTCTCTAACCTCTTCACAGTTCCCACCTCCAAATAATCTCTCAATGGAATCTTTTAAAGAGTGATACTCGATATACCAGTTGCGTTTTTGGAAACTTTTGTTTTACCATAGTGTTTCATAAAGACAGGTAGTCATGTTACAAATATTTGCACATTGACAGAAATAACACCTTGTGCTATTTAGTTGGTCAATTTTATGCCAACTATAAACAACTATTTATTTTGAGTATCTGAACATTTGCGTATAATTTTTTTTGTAGGCAGGTTTGCTTTCAGCCAATTATGCTCCGTTTTTTTACGAAAGCACTTCTGACTACAAGCTACTGTCATGAACTCACTAAGATTGATATTTATTAATTTTTTGTGTACTGGTCTATTACATATTACATTCTTGGAATACTTTACCACTCTTTTGTTTAAATAAGACTTCACCAAACAAGACTGATCTATCATCTAACCAAATGCTGGACCAGAAATTAAAAACAAGACTTAAGATGTATCCCAGAAACATTGAATTCAGAAATTAAATTTTTATTTTCCCCAATCAGTTTCTCTCCCCATTTCTCTTAATGTGGACTTTTTTTCCACTGATTTCGGTCAACGCAATAATGTGCCTATTCTAAATTTAAACCCGGTCACCCATAGTTCTTAGTATTTCTTTCTGCCTCAACAATGCAGGCTGCCGACAATGAATTAGTAATCATGGTGCCATGAACATCTATGATACAATCATTATGTTTTCATTTCATCATTGTCACCCAAATTTGTTTTTTTTTAAATGACTGTGGTAGAAATCCCACTTTCAAATCTCTTACTAGCTCTTCCTTCAGTTAGTCCTGACGAAGGGTCTCAGCCCGAAACGTCGACTGTACCTCTTCCTAGAGATGCTGCCTGGCCTGCTGTGTTCACCAGCAACTTTGATGTGTGTTGCTTGAAATTCCAGCATCTGCAGATTTCCTCGTGTTTGCGTTTTTAAAAACTAGTGTATAATGGGATACTCAACCATTCTGGAACAGTTGGGCTTAAGACTGCTGAAGCGTGTTGAGAATAAACGCAGTACCAGGAACACTAATTAATAAGATACTAGCCCCTGGAACCAGGAGGGAGGTTACGTCTGGGGGAAAATTATGAGTCCTGATAGCAGGAAGCAGGAAGAACTGTTAGACTCGTGCTGAGAGATAATTGACATGTCTTTTAAACAATTGATCATGTACGGACTGTGGGATGCCAAACAAAGTTATGTGAAGTTGTTTGTCCTGCTGTATAAATATGAGCTCTGTAGAACCTAAAAATCGGTGTTCTGGTGGCAGTGGAGACTGCTGCAGACTCTCCATGATATCATGCTAATAAACTCTTAAAACAAAACTCGAAGTCACTCTAGCTGTTCCTAGTTAGTGCTTCCATAATGACCAACAATAATTCAAGTGAGAAACTACAGAAATGGCAACAGCTAGCTCCGAGTAAGCACACTCATTTGCTGAGCAGTTTCTTCATGTATTCATGAAGATGGACAGTCTAGCAAGGCAGGCTTTTAATCTGCATCCACCAATTCCTTTGATAAAGTTATGGTGAGCTGTCTTCGTGAAATGAGCCACTTCATTGTTCTTCAGTGTTATTACTTAATGAGTTTCAAGATGAACAATGATGAAGGTTTGACGATATATTTCTAAGTAATGATGTGAGTGACTTGAGGTGCCTGCTCTTCTTTCTTAGACCTATCTGCCCCATGTTCAGATTCGAGATCCTCCTAAGTTAAGGGTAATGCCTACATAACTGAGACTTAAGAGACTTTCCATAAAAAAAATGAATGCACTCACCTTCCTTGCCCCTTTAATGATACATTCACTGGTGGAAAAGGCCTTCAGCACTCAGTCACCCCTCAGTCACATGATTCTATATCTATGCTGGATTTTAATTTTCAAGGACAATGAATCAAGAGTTATTCATGTTAATTTGGAAAAACTTGAAAGGAATCATTTCAGAGTAGGAGTTCATCCTTTTCACACCAGCACATAAACTTTATTTAACTGGAAATTATCTGGTTCACAAATTCAACAAAATGCTCAATCAGTGATGAGCTGAGACACAAGTGAGCAAGGGGATCTCCGGTTAAATTCTGAGTTGGTTAGCTATTGTATCCTCATAGAATTTAAGCTTTTCACAGTGATTTGCCATTCAATATCATATAAAGACTTGTCATCCAGACTGGCCACAGTGCCTCTGATAATGTTCAGCGTCTTAATTTGAATAAGGTGGGTTATTTAATTTAATCCAGTAAGAGTATATTTGTGCTAAGAATCACTGATTTTAGGAAGAAGATTAGGTGAAATAAGGAAATAAAATAATTGAAAAATGGAGCACTGTTAATGAAAAGTGGTGTCATTGACAAGAAATTAAACTATATGGAAGTGACATCATGGAGATAGTAGCTTACTAGCTTGGATCTACCCTGGCACATTAAACCTGGACACTACTGCCAAAGCAGGACAAATGTGATAATATCTTCTCAACTCTCTCAGTACCTCTGTGTTTAAATGCACTACCGGGTATCAAAATGAGTCACACAGAACAGGAAAGCTGCCTGCAATAGGCTCCTGATTCCAAAGAAAATTATCAATATGCTGCTAGCAAATTACACAGCAATCAAGAACAGCCATTGTTTCTCATCTTTATTTTGGAGATTCTGTCTGGTAAATTTAAATAACAATATGTGAAAGGACATTATGGAAATCTCACCACATGGTGGAATACTCTGCTGGCATTCATTACTCTGAACAACAGACTAATAGTATTCTTTGGTGAGGTGGGGGAAACTGACTCTTACCCATGGACTCACACTGTGACATCATTGCCATGCAATGTGGAGAAGCAAGATGTGAAGAAAAATTAAAGAATAATCTAGAGTTACTATCTATCTCAAGATCAGTAAATCATAACTACACCTCAAGAATAGTTAATTCACATAAAATTGCTTGGGAAGTCTTGATGTTCTAAGAGCTAGAAAATATTTGAATTAATTTCATATATCATTACCTGCTTCCTGTGAATTTCTTTTACTTTGTCACACGGGACAAAGTTCAGAATAATTTTAAGAAGAAAATCTTTAAATGGGGCATTATGTGTGACTTTGAGCATCATTGGCAATGATGCATGCCCTCTGGTAAAGGGCAGAAATAGTTATTCATGGCTACTTTGGACACTGACTGCACAAACTTGATCTGATTTAAAGGGATGTTCGTGTCTCTGGCAATGCCAGTAATTAGCACCCAACCATAGTACCTCTTAAATCTTTGTAATTCCTTTAACAAGTCTTTCTGGACTTGTTAATAGAAAGCCTTTCTGGACTTGTTAAAAGCAATGCATTTCTATTGATAGTAAAGCTCCTGGTGTTATTCTACATTTTTCATTATTGAGTTCAAAGAGGGATTGGTGAAAGCCTATGCATCATAGGGACCCAAGTATATCAAGTCAAAGATTTTATGTTCCCATCAAAAAAAGATACCACTTGCTAACACTGATTTTCATATTGATGGCAACGATGTCCCTAAACTTCATCTATTTTATTGCTTCTTGAATTGTAGCTCTATGATGATTTATGTGACTCACAATCTAATATCATTTAAAATATAGCCGAAATATTCTAGATGATAATAATCTGCTCTTGTCAATATGTCCAAATATAAGAAAAAGAAAAATGGGGTGTAATCTCACACACACAAAATTCAAAGAGGAGAGTGCAAGATAAACACAAGTTCAGAAGAAAATTTATTATCAAAAGTACATATATGTTATCACATACTACCTTGATACTTATTTTTCTTACAGACATTTACAGGAAAAAAATCAATAGAATTTATGAAGAATTGTACATAAACATACTAAAATTGACAAAGATGCGCAAAAGAAGACAACTGTGCAAATAAATAAAATATTAAGAACTTGAGTTGTAAAGAGTCCTTGAAAGTGACTCTGTCGGTGGTAGAATCCTTTAAGAACACACTAAAATATTTTGAAACATGGGGGGAGACACAAGGGACACAAAGAGAAGGGGACAAAATTAGAGTGGGTACCTGTAGGTGGACTAAAAAAAGACAAAGTCTATATGCTAGCAAAGAAGAAAGAAAGATTGAACGATAGAGTCAAGCAAGAAGAGAGGGGCAGGAAGTGTTCAGATTTGCAGAATGCAATTAGAACTAGACTTTATATTACCTGCTGCATGGATAACTCTGTGCAGGATTCATGATGTGCCTGTTGTGGGTCACAGTGGATCAACCTCCACTGCAGTTCAAACTACAAGGCGAGAAGAAACGATTAGAATTATAACCTCAATAATCCCTTACCAAGAGAGAATCTGCAGATGCTGGAAATCCAAGCAACGCACACAAATTGCTGGAGGAACTCAGCAGGCTAGGCAGCATCTATGAAAAAGAGTAAACAATCAATGTTTCAGGCTGACCCCTTTCATAAAGAAGGGTCTCAGCCCCAAACATTGACTGTTAACTCCTCCATAGATGCTGCCTGGTCTGCTGGGTTCCTCCAGCATTTTGAGTGTATCCTTGTTTGTGCAATCACCACTGAACAAGTCACTGATTTATATCATGCACTAAGGATTACCAGCTATTTACTACCTTAGATCACATTTGCACCACACTTGCAAATCACATTCTCTTTCATAGAAACTTTAGTAAGTATCAGTCCTAGAACTAATACAGGTGGCCCCCGTTTTCCGAACATTCGCTTTACTACACCTCGCTGTTATGAAAGACCTACATTAGTTACCTGTTTTCACTAACAGAAGGTGTTTTCAGTGTTATGAAAAAGGCAGCGTGCGCCCAAACAGCCAAGCTCCTATATGTTACTGTTATTTTAGGTTTTGTGTGTTATTTGGCATGATTTTGTAGGTTATTTTTTGGGTCTGGGAACGCTCAAAAATTTTTCCCATATTAATAAACGGTAATTGCTTATTCACTTTACGAGGTTATGACGTTCCGGCTTACGAACCGTTTCATAGGAATGCTCTACCTTCGGATAGTGGGGGAAACCTGTATGCGATATATTTACTGTAGTTTTGAGAATGAATGTGTCAGATCAAAGAATCCTTTAAAACGAGATTATTTTTCAAGAAAAGAACTTTGCAGTGTGAATCCAATAAATACATTCTTATTAGATAACAATGTAAGTTAGGTAACAAATCAAAATCACAAGGGTACAGAAAAGAAACTGTTGCTAAATGAAAACAAGTCTTAAAATGAGAAACCCTAGGACCAGTCATACGTTGCTCATTCATCAGGACCTTCGAGTATGCATTGCAATTTCATAATGAGCATTTGGAGATGGAGACCTAACCATTCAATTTCTACTGACTGAATTACAGAACTAACAAGCTCTATATCCTGCCCTGTGATCCAGGCAGCTTCTGCAGAAAGTGGAAACATCCCATTTAAAATGAATCGTGGCATTTTATTGATCCACCCCACACCTGATCCCCTTCCTCAATCACTAATCCACACAACCGATATGTCATTATTAACCGGCACTCAGGTGCTACTACTTCACTTTTGTCAGCCGCTTGAGCAGACATTATTCTAACAACATCTACACCATGTAGAAACTCCACACAATCTTGAGAACAGAATCTGTTTTACTTCCAGAAACCTGTAGATGTTGCCTCTTACACCTGCTACCGATCTTCTTGAGGGTGGGATGGGGTTGGGGGTGGGAGAAGGGATTGGTGCTGAGGAATGGGGGATATTGTTGGTAAACAAATCTTCTCTGGGTTCCATCAACAACTGTCACTGGAAACCGGATCAAATTCTACCCCCTGTAAGACAGATCAAGCAAATATCTGAGCCAGGCAGCTCCATACTGATGGTTATAGACTGAGTAGCCAATTTGTTCACTACAGAAACACACTAGCGTGGCCCTTTCACTGAGTGTTACGTATCTGCGCATTTTGTACTAGTAACTTATCACATTTTAACTTCAGATACATTTGGAGGTCCGCTGCTTTGCTTTAACAAACTCTGGATATTTAGATAAATATTATGAAGGAAGAATATGGACAGATAGAAATGTTAGGAACAACTATTTCATAATACTTTGATTATAGCCACAATTGCAACGAGAATAAAAGAGGAAGGTTGGCTCACCACCACAGATACTTGAGGGTTTGCATCCAGTCGGCCAATCAGAGTATCACCGTCAACATTAATGGTACCCTTTGGTTTGATATGTTGGGATGCTACATGATGGCAGTCCACAAATAAATTGACTCTCTCCATCTCCACACCCACCAGGATCTTATGCCAGTCAGTATCACAAATCTGCGAAACTCCTTGAAACATGGCAGATTGCAAGCTATCACCCAAACCGACTAAGTAAAACTCCAAGGACTGGGTGTTCCCATTCAGTCTGAGACCAACTTGTTTATTGCCATTTTCATCCATAATCTGCCATACATTCCACACTTTGTTAACTGTGTTTTTCACCTTCCTGAAGGTGGTGACAAAGGAATACTCTTCAGGCAGCCCTTGTGGGTAAATTATTCTGGAAGATATCAAATAATCATTTATATTAGATAGTCTAGGAGCTTTTACCAATTGCCAGTCATTCAGGTAGCTTTCGCTCTTTGTTTTTATATTGTATTCTTCAAATGCATCAAGGCACAGAAAACGTACGTTAAAATAAATAGTAGTTTTATTTGCAGTGCAGAAAGATTTGTCCAAGACATATGCTAAGGGTTCAGATTTAGGCTTAACAATCAATCAGAATTAGATTTATTATCACTGACATATGTCATGAAATTTGTTATTTTGTGGCAGCAGTACAGTGCAAGACAAAAATACTATAAGTTACTATCATAAATAAATAGTGCAAAAAAAGAGGTAGAGTTCATTGACCACTCAAAAATCTGATGGAGGAGGGAAAGATGCTGTTCCTAAAAAGTTACGTGTGGGCCTATAGACTCCTGTGTCTTCTCCCTGGTTGTAGTAATCAGAAGAGAGCACGTCCCAGATGGTGGGGTCCATTAACAATGGATGCTACAGTACTTTCTTGAGGCAACACCTCTTGAAGCTGTCATCGAAGGTGGGGAGGAATTTGCCTGTGATGGACCAGACGGAGTCTACAGCCCTCTGCAGCTCCTTTCAATCCTACACATTGGAGCTTCTATAGCAGGTTGTGATACAGCCAGTCATAATGTTCTCCATGATGCATCTGTAGAAATATACTAGTCTTTGGCAACATACTAAATCTCCTCAACTCCTAATGAAGTAGAACTGTGGGCGTGGTTTCTTTGTGAGTGCATCAATGTTTATGAGCGCAAGTTAACCAAGTATGCAGAATTAAGATCAGAGTGCAGACACAGAGGGTGGAAGATCTCATGCTATCCATTCAAAGTAGGCTGCTGTGGGTTTATTGCATTCACTCTCCAGAAGTGGCTGCATGACCTTGGCTTCACTAGAAGAAAGATCAAGTCAACCAGCAGGACTGTAGCTGAAGCAGCAGAATAAGGATCAGCATGGGTGTGGACCAAGTATGTCCAGAGGGGCAGATAGTCAGACAGTGTAGACATCTTTTGCAAACTCTTCAATAGTTGCATAGACACCTGAAGAGCAGACTATCTGTTGGATGGAAGTGACCAACAACTCTGATAGAGGCAGATGCCAAGTTTTTAAGCTCACCAGTGGGAGGTGGTGCTGGCTGGCCCACCACCTCGAGGGAGTCTGGATCATAAGCGGGCCGAAACTCCTGAAGACGGGTGGCAGATCAACTGATGATCCCACTGGTGATAGCACAGGACAGTTAACATCTTAGTCCATGTGTATTTTGTAACTCTTGTGGTGTGAATGGGATTACTGACACTGCTTGTTTCATGAAGCAAGACTATACACGGAAGGCTTTGAATATCTTTAGGGAACACTTGGATAGATGTTTGATAAACAAGAGGGAGAAAGCTTACTTTGCATAGATTGAAATGTAGAATGAAGGTAACATTCTGATCAGGCAAGATCTTGTTGAATGGTTCCATATACATAGTATAAATTTGACAACTGACCTAGCCCTTATGAAAGAGAATTTCAGTCTCTTAGTACTCTAGACTAGAGACACAATAACGCAGCTGATTCTGAATTAGCCAAGTCACTTCGTTGAAAGGCAATTCAAGATGAAATCTAAATGCTGTTTTATTAAGAATTTTTATTTAAAAATAAGAAAATTAAGTAAATTATGTTCACTTTGCATGAAATGACAATTGTCGTTCTCTTTCTTTCTTTCCTTTGGCTGATCCAGAAATGCAGAACTAATCCAAGTTTGTGAGGCCATGAGTCCATTTTATCACAAAAAAATGTCCATTCATTTATCTAGCAACAGTGGGACAGAAACTGTCCTTAAGCCGGTATATGCTTTCAAGCTTTTGTATCTTCTGCCCAAAGGGAGGAGGCAGGGTACTTGACTATGTGGCTGCTTCCCAAAGCAGAAACAAGTGTCAGAGGAGGTGATCTTATCCAATACAATCACTGTTCAAGAGATATTTTGACAGGCCCTTCAGTAGGCAAGTCTTGAAAGGATATAGACACAAAGTGGGTAAGTGTGATTAGTGGAGTGAGATCAGCACAGATATGATGGGCTGAAAGGCCTCTTGTGCTGTACAACTTTATGACGTTAAAAGGTACAAAGCCATTTCCTGTAAATGTGGTAAAACCTCCTTAATAGGACAACTAGGAGACCAGCAAAGATTCAGTGAGCTGGCTTTTCAACAAAGGAACCACTCTTGTAAGGTACGTACCTCTGTAAATGCCATGATTTCACATCCACTTGGGGGTAATCTGCCTGACAGTAGTGCTCCCCAGTGGGAGTGCTGGACTGTAAAATTCCTTATCATTTATCAATCCATTCACCAAGGTTAAAACATGGAAATAAATTTAGTATTTTTCTTTAATTATTAAAATCATGCTAAACTAAGCTTTCCAGACAGAAACTTCATTGTAATAATTTGCTGCTGGACGTTAGCTGTTTATCATATAACCTCCTACTACTGCAAGATTGCTGCTTACTACATTACATACACTGTCCACCTTTGTATGGGTTGTCATTTAAGAACCAGTATTAGGTGTCCGTAATAGTAAGATTGTCACTTGCTAATTAATGTCGCTCCTTCCATTATCACACATTGATTAATATTGCAAGTCCTGTAATTGTGCAATTGGTATTCACAAACTAGTATTATATAATTATAACCTATGATTCCCTCCATATAACACTGAGTCTGTCATTTGCTATCTAATGTGACAGTTGGACTAAAATTTAAATTGTTAACAAATAATAATAGAGACCAGTTTTGATACCATTCATTATAATAAATGGCTTGGATACTTGATACATTAATGATAAGTTGTGGATAAGAGATTATGGTTATAATTTCCCAAGAGCTTCTGCCAGCCCACTGCTGGGAATTCTCTGAACATTCTGTAGAAACACTGTCTTGTGTTCTGTGGAAGCAAATGGGAGCAGGATTAGGTTAATACTTGGCAAGTTTAAGGTGTGGATATACCAGCACAGCATTATATCAAGGATTCTTTGGCCACTGCTGGTATATGAAATTCCAATTTCCACTGTTGAGAACCTAGAGAGAAAGGTCAACATCTTTCTCCGGAGGTAACTGGGATTGCCCAGGACTCTCAGTAACATCGCCCTCTGCGGAAAGAACACCAAACTGTGACTGTCCTTGAAATCCGTGAGGAAGAGTTCAAGGTGACAAGAGCTAGAGAGGGGATACAGTGCAGGGACTCTTGTGACCCAAGTGTAGCCCAGGCAGCAGTCGTTGTGAAGGCCGGGAGGGAGTGGAAGAGACCATGCAGCAGTCTGAATCTTGGCTGTGCCACAACGTCCTGGTGGGAGCGGTGACCCAAAGAAGGGCCAGCCCGGAAAGCTTCCCAGTCCCCAGGTGTGACACAGTTAAGGGGAGGGAGAAGCACAGACTCATCCAGGAGGAAGTGAGAGCAGCCATAGATGAAGAGAGATCCACCAAGCAGTGGGCATGAAGCAGCAAGGAGCTTGGACCAGGTGGGTGAGGCCATGGAAAGGAGAGTGACATGGACTGATCTCTGGTGAGCAGAGCCACACCGAATCAAATTTCGTGTCTAGGAAATGTATGACATCTTCCCCAGTCCATCCAACCTGCATTGCTGGGGGAAGGCCAATGCCCCAGACTGTCCATTGTGTTCCAGGAGAGGAACCTTGGAGCACATTCTGAGCTGCTGCCTGAAAGCTCTAGGAGAGGGTCGATACCACTAGAAACATGACCACCTTCTGAGGACACCCACGGAAGCAATCATCTTAAGAATCAGTAACAGCAAACAAGCTCAACTTTGCAATCGAACCACCACCTTTGTGAGAGCTGGAGAGCAACGAGAAGCGAGAGTAAAGCCGCCCACGGGGATTTTGGGACCCGCTCATGACCAACGTGGAGAAACAACCAAAGCTCCCACAGCACATTGTCAAGACCACCTTGAGACCAGACATCCTCCTGGTCACAGAGGTAGCAAAATACATCATCCTGCTGGAGCTGACAGTGCCATGGGAGGAGCATCTGGAGGAGGCCCGTAAGAGGAAGCTTGCCAGATATGACAAACTGGTCAGTGACTGTCGGAGGTGGAGATGGAAGGCAAAGTGCAAGCCTGTTGAAGTGGGCTGCCGTGTCTTCGCTAGACAGTCTTCACAGGGTCCTCAGCGCATTGGGCATCGCCGGTACAAGGAGGCAGAGAGCCACTGGCAACATTATCGAGGCAGCAGAGAAAGCCTCAAGATGGCTCTGGATGTAGAGAGGAAGTCCATGGGGCAACTACAGCACACGCTACCTGAACAGAATTCGTGCCTTGATCAACCACATCTTAGTCGCCTGGGTGGGGGTGCCTGATGTTGAAAGACCCAAAATACCCAAAGACCCCAGGTTACATCACTGATGATGTGTTCAGACTGTTGTGAGATGTATTCTTCAAAAAAATAGGTCATTTGACCTCACGGCTATTCAATATGATAATGGCTGGTCTATCCTATGCCATAACTTCCCATTGCATAACTTGCAAGAATGCAGCTGTAAAGCAGGAATAGTTGGTAAGAAATTGAATCTACGCATCCCTCTATTTAGGGAAGTAGTGTTGAAATATGTTGTTTACCCTCAGTCAGTGATGGTAAAATAGCTCACCTTGACAAGCAAAATTGTTTCTAAATGGTAGCAATTATAGCCTGTGAGATATGAATCAATCATCCTGCTTTAAACACTTTGGGGATACATTTCCCACACTCAGGTTAAATAATACTGCAGACAATCTTTAATGACATCCTTCCTGTTAGGTTTGTAACAACTTCCAAAGACATTTTATGGCATCATCAAGCAGTACAACACAAATGTTACCCTTAAATAACCAAGAGCCTAAAGTCACATCAAAATAAATTACTTTATTGTTACAACCCTCAGTTATTTTAACCCGGGTGGCCAGCCCTCAATAATTTTTTATAGAGTGAGCACATTGATATTGATTAGAGTTCTAATTTTCTGACTTTGAAAGATTTTGGCCACATACCCTTAAATAAGCTGGCGGAAACAGGCAGGTGGGCCCAAGCTCTCTTTCACCATCTCCGTCTCTCCAGCAAGCCCAAGTTTTACAAATCTTGTTCAACTTTTTAATCTGCAAGTTGTGTTTTTGGTTGCATCTAAACAAATTTGGAGTCTATCTGGCCACCAACTGACAAATCCAATTATGCTCAACATATGGTCAGTAAATGTTATCATCTTCAAGGAGCAATGCCTCAAAAGGTAGCATCCATCTACATGACTCCTATCACCCAGGTCATGCATTGTTCTCATTGCTACCTTCAGGAAGGAGGTACAGAAGCCTAAAGACATACACTCATCACACTCAATGATTCAGTGACAGCATCTTCCTCTCTGCCATCTGATTTCTGGATGGACAGTTTTTATCTATTATTATGTATTGAATTGTACTACTGCTGCAAAGACAACAAATTTCATGACATATGCCAGTGATATTAAACCTGATTCTTTTTTCCTCTCTTGGTACTATTACTCAATTCAGCTCTATTGATTCTATCCTTCGTTGCTCCCATAGTTGTTCCTTGATTTCTTGATTAGGTAATATAAAGCACTTCTTTCAGTATCTAGGGTTTGAACAATCAATGTCAATACCAGGTCAAACAATACTAACACTCTAAATCATAAACGGGTATGTGGAGATGCTAAAAACTGTTACAGTTTGCCTTTAGAATTTGTTCCCATGCGGCAGCATTGCTGCTCAGCAGAGTTCGCAAAAGTGTTTCCCACCTCGTTGGAATTTCAAAGTTTGCCTCTCCGTCAAGCCTGAAGTCAATCTGCAGTGGGGTGGAGCCTTCCACTGTCCTCACACTCTGCAGTGGAGTAGAATCCAACTGGAATTGGCTGGTGAGGTCAAATCCTGACAGGGCAGGAGAGGAAAAGATCAGAATACAAAAACAACCGCTGATGATGCTGAAAATGCTGTAAATATTCAGCAGGTCAGGCACTGTTTATGGAGATCACAGTTCTGGTTGCGTACTCTTCAAAAGAACTGGATATCAAACTTTAAGTGTTCACTGTTTCTCTTTTTGCGAATGCTACATCACCTACTGAATAGTTCAGGCAATTTTTATTTTTATACGCATTGAAGAATATCACATCAATTTCAGTCACTAAATGGGCTTCCTCTATGTCAGTATCAATTCTACTAAATGGATCGTGCATCATACAGTGTATAATTAATAGCAACACACACAAAATGCTGGGTTTCAGTGCAAAACACTGACGGTTTATTCATTTCCATAGATGCTGCCTGATCTGCTGAGTTCCTCCAGTATTTTGTGTGCATTGCTTTGGAACTTGCAGCATCTGTAGAATTTCTCATGTTTAGTACCCTCACAATAAAGAAAATCTAATATATTAATAAATACCATGTATTTTAGCTGAAAGCTTGGCAACTGCACAAGATGGTAATTTTAAAAATTCCAGCAACCAGCGGTCATTGCAAAAAGTTTCAGAGTTTGGAACATTTTTTTTTTAAGTTTCTTATTTATTTGGGAAGCTTTACATATCATATATCATGGTGACTGGAAATCTGCAACTCATATAATTGAGTAACAAAGTATTTGCACTGGTTAGTAAGTGATTCAAATTACTGAAATAAATTCCTCTTATTTCTTTGGTGGCAACATTAATGGCCGATGGATTTTAGCAATTGGTCTTTTTGTGAGAATTGTGGTAGGATATTCACCTACCACAAGAGAAGAGGGTAGGTGGTAAAGGATGGAGGGAGCGGTAAGGAAACGTGACAATAGCAGCACCTATGACAGTAGCAGTGGAGTAGATTGAGTGATTGTGCTACAGATCACGAGGTTTTCAAATATATTTAAAATCAAAGTCAAAGTGAGATATGAGCCCCTTCAGATTTTTTTTTCTATGAATATGAGTCAGTCTGGACTGAAACAAAATTTGATCATCTGAGATGAATTCTATTCTCTATTACAAAAGACATCAAGTGTGTTGTAGGGCATAGCTTCTCTTAACGTCTAACAACTTACCTGGTAAGTCATCTTGTCCGATCCTAACATTAGGACACACAGTGTTGCCTTCCAGGCCATTGTACTTGATTTTCTGTTCTACAGCTAGATAAAAAGAAACATAATTAGAAATGTGGATAGAATATCATACTTAGAGTTATCTCCACATTCAAAGGTTTCAGAGGTCCATTTAATGTCAGAGAAATGTATACAATATATATCCTGAAATGCTTTTTCTTTGCAACCATCCAGAAAAAAACAGAAGAGTGCCCCCAAAGAATGAATGACAGTTAAATGTTAGAATCCCAAAGTCATTCATCAATGAGATAGTAAGTATGAAGGTTTAAATTCCATTGCAGATATTGGATTGTCTCATCTAATTTGATATTTCAATGCCGTACTGGGAAAGTGTACACTGTTAGCAGTGTTTCTTTGGTTTGCAAAGACTTTTCTCAAGTGCATGTTAAAGATCTCCTCGGACTCATAAAAGGGGCGAGGGAATTCTTCTGTCATAAATGCAAGCTATTTATCATTTAAATGATTTTAAAACAAAAAGGAATGAATTAGGATAATTTAATTATTGAACAAATCCTTTTGTGAGCAATAGACATAGGGTTTTGAGAAACTAGCGGGAAAATAGATAAAGAATCTAAATCAGACGAAGATTATTATCTGCAATTGTAAACAAAAGTGTTTTATCGATGATCCCACCAGGAAGTATATGTTAACAATCTGTAGATTATAACTAGCCAAATTAAATAATCTGTTTGTTTTTAAAGACTTCATTGTAAAGTGGAAGTAAATGAAATAACCCTGGATATGTACACATTAATACAGGTTATCTATAGATAAAATGAGAGACTGAGGGGATGGATAGAAAGTCAAACAGATAAGCTTTTATGACACAAGAGAATGTTTTCTGGGAGTATAATCCATAAACCATGACAAGTATAATTATGAAACAGTAGCATTCTTAGAGAATGGATTAAAGTGAGCAGAACATTTTGTCATTAGAAATTCATCTACAATGCACAGAGAATCAGATACATACTATAAAACAATTAGTCATGAATTGAAGGTTATCTGTTTATATTGGTAAAAGATGTAGTGTATTTAATATTTCTGCAATAGTTGAGTAATATTGTAAATGTATTGTTGATTAAGCATTCCTGTTTGTTTACATAATACATTTCAGGTTACATTTAAGTATGTGAATGGCATACGTCGTTAAGCCACCATGTCATATGTGCATACCTCATTAAAGAAAAGGAAAGTATAAACTAAGTGGAAACATTTTCCTGGTTCCCATGTTTTTCTTTTGATTAGTTTCTGGAATTATAAAACATAATAAAATGGCCTTCATAGAGTCGTTCAGACCTTCTCCAGAGATTTTTTCCCTCTCACTAGCAGGGCAATTTTTTCCCATTTTTTTTCCCCTTCCAAGACACATGTGTCCCCCGCTTTTCCAACGTTCGCTTTACAAAACCTCACTGTTATGAAAGACCTACATTAGTTATCTGTTTTCCCTAACAGAAGGTGTTTTCGCTGTTACGAGAAAAGGCAGCGCGCGCCTCGAGCAGCCGCTCTCCCCCCGATTCAGAACTGCATTCTCGCCAGCATTGCTTAAACACGTGCTTGTGAGCAGCCATTAGCAAGATGAGTTCTAAGGTAGTGGAAAAGCCTGAAAGAGCTCGTAAGGGTGTTACACAGCGTAAAACTAGACATAATTAAGCGTTTCCATCCTGGTGAATGAAGTAAGGACAACGTGAGTTTGGCTTGAGGAAGTTGATGAAGATGATGTTGAAGAGGTTTTGGCATCTCATGACCAAGAACTGATAGATGAAGAGCTGATGCAATTGGAAGAGGAAAGGCTAACAATCAAAAGCAAGTGCAGTAGTGAACGGACCAAAAGTGAAGTCATCCAGGAACTGAACGTGAAGCAGCTGCATGAGATTTTCGCGGCAATGATAAAATACGACTTTAATTTTGAAAGGGTACGTCGGTTTAGGGCATATTTGCGGGATGGTTTGAGTGCCTACAAAGAACTGTATGATCGAAAAATGCACGAGGCTAAGCAGTCAAGAAAGCCTTCCACATCAGCCACAGCAAACGATGAACCTCCACCTTCGACATTGAGGCAGGCAGACATAGAAGAAGATGACCTGCCTGCCCTGATGGAAACAGACGACACCCCAGTGTCCCACCACCCCAACCCCCGGGCCGCAGACAGATACTGATTCGCGAAGAATGAAGCGGTAGTCAGGACGCACCCAGCACATCTTTAAGAAAAAAGCCAAAATAAACAGGCTAATTAATTAGGTGCCACCCGACACATACACGTCGGCCCAGATCAGAGGCGATTGCCGATTGCGTCACCTCTGATCTGGGCCGACATTTACGTGCTGGGCGGCACCTAATTAATTAGCTTGTTTATTTCGGCTTTTTTTCTTAAGGATGTGCTGAGTGCATTCCGGCCACCGCTGTACCCCTGCATTCTTCGCGGGTCGGTATTGGTCGGCAGCCCAGAGTGTGGAGGCCACTGCACCACTCCAACCTCCGACGACTCAGCCTAACACACCATCATCAGTGCGTTCGGCGCTGTCCCAATTCTGGTGAGTGATACTACACTGTACGTACATTATTTCTACTTTATATCGGCTGTGTATTTTTACATGTTATTTTGTATGATTTGGCAGCTCCATATCTTAAAGGTTACTGGAGAGCGCTTGCGCCGTGTTTCTGCCGAGAGTGCTTGCGTGAGATTTTCACTACGGAGAACAGTGCAGCAATGATTGTGGAAAAGTATTTCTACTTTATATAGGCTGTGTATTTATCATATCATTCCTGCTTTTACTATATGTTAGTGTTATTTTAGGTTTTATGTGTTATTTGGCATGATTTGGTAGGTTATTTTTGGGTCTGCGAACACTCACAAATTTTTCCCATATAAATAAATGGTAATTGCTTCTTCGCTTTACAACATTCCAGCTTACGAACCATTTCATAGGAACACTCTACCTTCAGATGGCGGGGGAAACTGTACTTCATGTTGGATGGTTTAAGGAATAGGGTACAGTGTGGTTGGTGTAAGGATAAGAGAGGTGATATAGCTTGGATGGGACTGTTGTTCACACTTTCACACACAGTAACACTGAACCTAATACAAATCCAGCTTTATGGACCAATTAATCTTTTCAAGTTAATCAATTTTATATGCTAGTTACCTTCAAGCATTTCAAAAGTTACATAAATATTCTAAAAACATGTTACTTACAACATAACACTGGAGACCAAATTGTAGTCTGAAGGGTGGCAAGCATTAAAATATACAGCTTCTCCAAGAGTCTCTCCCGTTCATTGCTGGTTCAAGAGAAATTCAACAATTTTACGTTATATGTGTTCAAAGTAAATTTATTATCAAAGTATGCATACTGTATGTTATCACGTTATCCTGAGATTAATTTTCTCGCAGGCATTTATAGGAATAAATATAATATATGACTCTATTGGGAGATGTATGAAAGGCTATAGTCCGGGCGCAGGTTGATGGAACAAGTCAGGTTAATGGTTCAGCATGGACTAGATGGAGCAAAGAGCCCGCTTCTGCCCTGCAGTGTTTATGACTCTATCATAGAATTTTACAAAGAACTATACATAATCAAAGACTGACAAATAATCAATGGGCAAAGACAAGACAAACTGTGTATAAAACAAACAAACAAGAACTTGAGTTGTAAAGAGTCCTTGAAAGTGAGTCTACAAGTCATAGAATCAGTGCAGAGTACTGAAGTTATCTACGCTGGTTCAGGAGCCTGGTCATTGGAAGGTAATAACTGCTCTTGAACTTGGTGGGGTGAGACCTAAAGCTTCTGTACCTTCTGCCCAATGTTAGAAGTGAGAAGTGGGAATGGACTGGACAGATGGGGTCCTTGATGATGGATGCTCTCCACTCAATGTAAAGAAGATGCAACCTTTTATTGATTATATATATTATTCACACCAGATAGTCACTCAAATAGAAAACAGTATATTTATCAAACCACTAGAAGTAATGTCATTGGCAAGTAGGCTTGACAACTAACCCATATTGTACAGGACTTCTCATACTTGAAAGGAAAGTTGTCTTCCTATTTGAAGAAATCAATGTTTCTTAAGATCAACCAAGGCCATGGGAGAAATCCCCAGGCTAGTCACATTTCCTTAAACAGAGTGACAAGTGATTTCATTAGAGTTTTCCCTAATGACCTACAGGTTTCAGAGGAAGACTCCTGGAAGTGACAGCAGTGACCTTGATACCCAAAGCCCAGTTGATGGTGGGACGAGGAGATTGCCAGTGTCAGGCCTGGTCACAGAAACTAGTCTTTAAGGAGGCATTTGTAGAAAGGTGACACTCTGAAGGACAGTGATTTGAGACAGTGGACCAGCAGGAAATATGCAATAACTACATTTAAATTAATCTTCCATGATTTTGCTTCTGAGGATTGACATAAATAATCATAGACAATGTCTTGGCATTCGTCCAATCAAACAAGATTGGAGAGCAATGATTTATTCTTCACAAACCCACAGTGAGCATCTGAAATCTTTCTAAATGCTTTGACACCCTATCACTGATATATCTATAATTTTGAGATGTTTCAGTATTAGAAATTCTGGATAAAAGAAAATTAATGGGAAATATAGATTTAATATGTAGATTAAATGGAGTTCCTAATTTATGCTAAGATAATTTGAAAACAGCTTAATTTATAAAACGTCATGACATTTTTTGAATATGTTTGATGTGCACACATTCAAATCACTGAGAGTCTGTGGCAGGAGCTTGTGAGCCATTGACTTGAGTAGTACTTGCTCATCCCACCACACCCCTTTCCCCAGTCGCCGAGTCTATTTGACATTAAGACCCCAGTGCCATTCAGGACCTCGTCATTTTGGATCCAGACAGCTTGAAGCAGCAAGACAACAATGAAAGATCCAGGAAAGATTATGGTTGATAGACAAGTTAGTGACATGTTCGAGCACAATATTCTCAATGTAACTCCCTATTCATAATTTTCAATTTAACACTTGGAAAATTCCCAAAGCATGATTAATAATGCTACTCTAAGGCCTCTCCTAACCGTGACAACCAGATCTAATTTGAAATATGTCATAAGTAGCAGGCTTTAGAAGTTCTAAAAATTTGTGGACCTCAAATGCAGAAATTAGATCACTAACTCTAGACTCACTCAGGGATATTAGATATCTGTTGCACTTGCCTCTGACATACTGAGTTCTACTGAAATCAAAAGAACTGAGCATGCAGAAGTTAAATGAAGCCAGGATCTAATGCACTGACATGTGTTTAGCAACAGCTACCAACGTTTTTTCAAACTGTTTGCAATTCTTCAATTTGCTCTTATTTCTGGCTTTGCTGGCAAATTTGGGAGGATGGCAATAAATGTACATTATCCACATTAAACTAATCCAATGGAATATCTTAAAATGTTAAAATTACCTACTGGCAGACATTGTGTATTGTACCACAGTATTAACAAGACTGTGAACTTTATTAATCTTTGTCCATTCTCATCCAATTTCCACGCTCCCAGCATGTTCCCAGTGGCCATGATCAAATTCGCTTTATGCACATGTTAGTTGTTCAAGGTGACTGCTTCCTCTTATCAATACCTAAACTGATCTACTGCATAATGTGACATTCATCCTCACAGAGAGGAAATCACAGTGAGACCCATCATGTGACAAGACACATCTAAGTCCAAGTTCACCTCTTCAAGGAGATAATGGTGGACTTGTGGGAGCAATAAAAAAGTAGATCAAAAAATAAATTCCTCCAAATCATTTAACAAGTGGCAAATTGAAATAACACAGAAAATTCTTCGTTTTCTGTTATATGATGTACAAGGTGAAAAACCAATGTTTTTTTCTGGTTATCTCATCAAGATCCATTCAAAAGAATAATTTGATTTTGCAATTCATGAGACAGAAACAGGGCATTCAGCTTCTACTGGCAATATTGGGTTTGAGAACTACCCTTTGATCTCTATTCTTCATACCTCTTTACTGAGCTTTTATTAATTCACTTGTTAATATAACCGAATAATTGACATTGCTTTGTGACTATGGAGCTTACTTCAAAAGAAGTATCAAGTGTCTACTTATATCTACCTATATAATAAGCAGCATATTTTAAAATAAAATAATGGGTGCGTTTGATTTACTTTTGGAATGGTATTATTCTAATCTACCTGAAACAACACCTGCCTGCTCCATTTCAACAAAAGATTAAACTAAAATTTCCAGACAAGACATTTGTATCATTCTCTCTCCAGGTAACTTCTAACTTCTGAGGTAAATTCGTGTTTAATCATTCAAAGAACATGTGCTATGTTTTTGGTCTTAACACCACGGCAAATATCACTTCGTAGGTATGTCTTTAATTTTTTTTACAGACTTCCTAGCAAACATAAACTAACTATACATTGGATTATTTTTCTCTGGGAATATTCTCTACAAAATTTGGTCATATAAATGTTTCTCCATTTTCTTGGTTACATAGCCCTACAAAAATAATACTAGCCCATGGTATATCATCAAATAAATAGAAAATAAAATGAGGCCAATGATGTCCATTTAGTCAAAGTGATTTTTCTCAATTGTTTTAAATTTATAAATGTAGCTTTTGTGATGTTATTTTTTTCTTGAAGAACTGTTATGTAATGCATCTGTATTGGAATTCCTACCTTGATTCCTGAAACAAACATAATCCCATACTCGTTACCTATTACAATCCAGGCAATTGGGAAACGGAGAAGTTTAGAAGCAGAGAAAGCGATGCTTTGGAGGCGCCGAGCAAGGTTACAGACTGATTGGTGGCACAGAGTGTGATTCTTGGGGAGCTGAGCTCCATCGCCCCCGGCGAAATCTGCGACCCTACGTCTTCCCATTGGCTGCCAATTTCACCAGGAGACCTCGCAGTACATTTTTCAATAAACTTCCCCACCTCTGTCACACCAAGTCGAGTAGAAAGGTAAACCATGGAAAAGTTTTAATTTGGTGCAGTTTTTATGATGCATTTGCGCGGTTGTAAAACAGATTCTTCATTCAGTCTTTTGTTTGATGCAAGATCAAACTTGCTTTTGATGTCGGGGTGCGCGCAGTAGCGCAATGTCTGGTGCATGGAGGAGAGCATAAAGTAAGAAGATTTGAAGCGACGATCAAATGCAACATCTAGAAGACCTGTTTAAAACAGTGGTCTGCATTCGAACGGATTTCATGGGGTCGTTTTGTTTTCTACTATTAATTATTTTCAGACTCTCCGATGATTTGCATGAATAGACCTTCAAAATATCAATCACAACAGAGTCTTGCTACCGTATTGCCTCTCAGCTGGAAAAGGTCAGAGAGTAAGTGCCTAAATAAAATGAAAAGCGAGGAAAATGACGCAAGGGGAAGAATAATTTATATTTAGAAGTTATAATAAATCCCCATTAAAATATTATGACATGAGGTAGGTTGTTCAGCGCTGAGGAAAACTCAGTGAACATTAATAAGATCATTTAATTAATAAAATTAATGCAGATTAATAGATTTAAATAGGCAAATTACATTTAAGCATATGACGGTCATCAGGAAGACATAATTTTCTAAAAAAAGTACTTTAGCCTAATATACACGAAGGCAAAAGGAAAAGTGCCCAGTCATGGATTAGCAGAAAAACTAAAGGCGACATTATTAAATCACCAAAAGCGGAGTTCAGTGGGTAGGTAGTGCGTGGCAGTAAAAACAGGGATGACACTGACACCTCTGTCCCATGAATTGGCTAAAAGAGAATAAACTAAGATTCACTAAATTCCATTGTGTTCAATTACCTGTGTATTTCTAGAATTTTCTGTTTCTTAAAATTTTAAATGGTAAGCATCTGCAATATTTTCCTGTTGAAAAGTTAATCAAGACTGACATTCATGATCGATATGTTGTAGCCTCTGTTGCAAATAAACTTTGGGTAGCATCAGTTAAAGACAGGATCATTGTTAATTCTGATTCTGTCAACACCTCTGTCCCACTTGCACCTTTGGGCCTCACACATGGCAAATGCACCAAATGTGGATGTGATCCAACACAATATGAAATTTGAATGCTTCTGGTATAGAAGATGTGAAAGAAGAAATAAGTTGAAAATCCACTTAGATTGAAAGGAAAACATGATGAAAGAAATAGAGTACTTAATGTTAGCAATATAGGAATAATAAAAGTTCCTTTTCAGGTCAAGTGCATAATAGAAGGCTTGAACATTTAGTTATCATAATTTGCTGGACTGCAAGTGACAATGGCCTAATGCTCAGTGAAGCCCAATTCCTGCATAAATTGTTTGCATTCCCCGCTGTCCTGGTCGTAGCTCTTTCATATCTGAGGCTGAACTCTCTGGCAGGGACCATGCTGGAACGGAGCAGTGAGATTCTGTGTGGCTGCATGGCCCAATTACACAGACTAAATGCATTCTGGAGGAGGTAACTGGGATAACAAGGATGTCAACAGAACAATCAGTGTCCACAGACACTGGAACCCTTTAAAAAGCAACAGGACTTAAGCTTTCAAAGTTGTCTTTTTTAAGGTTTCTGAATGTTCATGAAGTTCAGATTTATTGATTTTATTGCAATCAAATCATTGGTGTGTTACAGATGAAGGAGGTCATTCAGCCTATTGTTTCCAAGATGAACAAATTCTCTGTCTATTATATTAGGCGCTTTCTGACTCTCACTCTTCAAGTGCTTATTCAGATACTTATCAAATGGGATGACGGTTTCAGCTTTCGCCATCCATTCAGAAGGTAAATTGATTTTTCATCAGTTCTTTTCTAAGCCTTCTACCAATTAATCAAGAAATTTTCCCAGGTTGTTATTGTCTGCAAGGGGAAAGAGATTTCAGCTGTTTACTCTATATATCTTTCACAACATTATATCCCTTATTTACATTTCCCTCAGTATTCTTGTTCTACAGCAAATGATTCTAGCCTTGTTGATCTCTGGTATAGAAGAAGTAAAAGAAGAACTCATGTTCTATAACCCCAGCATTATCACCTTAAATCTACCCATAGATTCTCCTGGGAGTTTTCTTCACCTGGCCTATCAAATCTTTCTGAAGTCTCCTTTTTACCCTAATTGCTCTCTTGAATGCTAATAGCTAAATTTCTGCAACTCATAATCTCAGCTCATTCAATGAAGGCAGTAGCTTCTTATTTATCTATCCTATAACATTCTGCACATTTGCTAACCAAATAGCCCTCTTCTTCTACACTTCTTCTTTTAGTTAAGTTTAATGACTGTTGGCAGACCAATGTAAGGGGCATTGCTGCCATTTACTAAACACCATAAAATCACACCAAATACTTTTCTTCTAGAATATCTTCCACCACTGTCCCTTTCACAATTGTGTCACTTAAACCCCACAAAGTACTATGAACATTAAGTTCCCTAACAAACTTCTAATACTCCATTGTAAGGTTAAAAATAGGAAAAAGAGGGGAAAAAGACATTAACAATTGTTCTCTGACCATTACCTTATAAATTTCTAGTATTCTATTGCAAGAAAAAAGAAAAAAAGTAAAAAGGAAAAAAATTAAAATAAACATCAACAACCCTCCTTTGAAGTTTGAATACTATTTACCCCTCTGTGCAAAGCATCATGATTTCTGTGTTTCTATGCTTCTAACTCTGAGTCGTACAGTATTTTATTTCTAGATGTTTTTCTGCAGCTTTTAATGTAATTTGAATTTTTTTCTGTCCTAATTTTAGTTTGCACAGTACAATTTGCCGCAACTGCCATGAAACTAACAAAAGTTAGTTTATCAACAATCAACAAATACTTTGTTATAAAATCACGTACTTTGCACACTGATTAATCTACAGTATCTGTATTCTGGATTTTAATAGGTCCCATTGACACTGTCCTCTGTACTTTCTACAGACCCTTTGCATATAATATGCTCATTTTACCCGAATAAGCTGCACTTCCACAGCTTTCTTATACAGAGAACGCCCTGAATAATCAGAGCTATGTTCCCCTCCACAATTGCTACATTTTGACCTAACGCCTTCTCCACAATCACCATAATCATGGTCTCCAGCACAACTACAACATTGGTTTTTACCCCTATACACAGCTGCAAAATGACCAAACATCTGTAAACATCTCAGGGGGTGGGGAGAAACATAGATTCAAATGATATAACTCATATTACCTAAATTAACTAACCCTATCTGGAACACTTTTACCATCAAATGTAATCAACACTGATAAGCTATCTGTTTGTGCTCCACCATGAAACCCTTTTAAATATTTAACGTCAACAACTTTTCCCAAATAAATTGTTTTAACTTGCTGTATGTATACACTTAGAGCAGGGATTCCTAACTTTTTTTATGCCATGGACCAATACCATTAAGCAACGAGTGTGTGGAGAACCCTGATCTAGAGGCACTCCTGTGATTACTCCCCAAAACAATGGTTGTTCAATAGAATACTTTGGTGTTAATTTCCTTACTTCCACAGCTTTTAACCCTAAAGCTTTCTCACATTGCCCACTATCTTTACAAAGCATTAAGAGTGTCCCATCTCTTAAAGGGCTTGCACCCACAATATTTAGAAACATACAGAACATTACAGCACAGAAACAGGCCTTCTTGGCTGTACAGAACCATTTTTCTGCCTAGTCCCACTGACCTGCACCTGGACCATATCCCTCCATACACCTCTCATCCATGTACCTGTCCAAGTTTTTCTTAAATGTTAAAAGTGAGCCCACGTTTACCACTTCATCTGGCAGCTCATTCTACACTCCCACCACTCTCTGTGTGAAGAAGCCCCTCCCCCAATGTTCCCTTTAAACTTTTCCCCCCTCACCCTTAACCCATGTCCTCTTTTTTTTTCTCCCCTAGCCTCAGTGGAAAAAGCCTGCTTGCATTCACTCTATCTATACCCATCATAATTTTATATACCTCTATCAAATCTCCCCTCATTCTTCTACGCTCCAGTGAATGAAGTCCTAACCTATTCAACCTTTCTCTGTAACTCAGTTTCTCAATTCCCGGCAACATCCTGGTAAACCTTCTCTGCACTCTTTCAACCTTATTAATATCCTTCCTGTAATTTGGTGACCAAAACTGCACACAATACTCCAAATTCGGCTTCACCAATGTCTTATACAACCTCACCATAACATTCCAGCCCTTATACTCAATACTTTGATTAATAAAGACCAATGTACCAAAAGCTCTCTTTATGACCCTATCTACCTGTGACGCCACTTTTAGGGAATTTTGTATCTGTATTCCCAGATCCCTCTGTTCTACAGCACTCCTCAGTGCCTTACCATTAACCCTGTATGTTCTACCTTGGTTTGTCCTTCCAACGTACAATACCTCACACTTGTCTGTATTAAACTCCATCTGCCATTTTTCAGCCCATTTTTCCAGCTGGTCCAAATCCCTCTGCAAGCTTTGAAAACCTTCCTCACTGTCCACTACATCTCCAATCTTTGTATCATCAGCAAATTTGCTGATCCAACTTACCACATTATCATTGATATAGATGACAAATAACAATGGACCCAGCACTAATCCCTGTGGAACACCACTAGTAACAGGCCTCCACTCAGAGAAGCAATCCTCCACTACCACTCTCTGGCTTCTTCCATTGAGCCAATGTCTAATCCAATTTACCACCTCTCCATGTATACCTAGCAACTGAATCTTCGTAACTAACCTCCCATGCTGAAGTCCCTGTAGACAACATCCACTGCCTTCCCTGCATCCACTTTCCTGGTAACCTCCTCGAAAAGCTCTAATAGATTGGTTAAATTCACCTACCACGCACAAAGCCATGTTGACTCTCCCTAATAAGTCCCTGTCTGTCCAAATACTTGTAGATCCAATCTGTTAGTACTCCTTCCAATAATTTACCTACTACTGACGTCACACTTACCGGTCTATAATTTCCCGGATTACTTTTAGAGCCTTTTTTAAACAACGGAACAACATGAGCTATCCTCCAATCCTCCGGCACTTCACCCGTAGATACTGACATTTTAAATACATCTGCCAAGGGACCCTGTAATTTCAACACTAGTCTCCTTCATGGTCCGAGGGAATACCCTGTCAGGTCCTGGGGATTTATCTACTCCAAATTGCCTCAAGATAGCAAGCACCTCCTCCTCTTCAATCAGTATAGGTTCCATGACCTCACTACTTGTTTGCCTTATTTCCATAGACTCCATGCCAGTTTCCTTAGTAAATACAGACGCAAAAAACTCACTTAAGATCTCCCCCATTTCTTTTGGTTCTATACATAGCCGACCACCCTGATCTTCTCTTTGGATTATCCTTCACCTTGCTGCCAAAGCGACCTCATGTCTTCTTTTAGCCCTCCTGATTTCTTTCTTAAGTATTTTTTGCACTTTTTATACTCCTCAAGCACCTTATTTGCTCCCTGTTTCCTATACATGTCATACATCTCTGTATTCTTCTTTATCAGAGTTCCAATATCCCTTGAGAACCAAGGTTCCTTATTCTTATTCGCTTCACCTTTAATCCTGACAGGAACATACAAACTCTGCACTCTCAAAATTTCTCCTTTGAAGACCTCCCACTTACCAATCACATCCTTGCCAGAGAACAACCTGTCCCAATCCACGCTTTTTAGATCCTTTCTCATTTCTTCAAATTTGGCCTATTTCCAGTTTAGAACCTCAACCCGATTACATTCAAGTTGAAACTAGTGGTGTTATGATCACTGGAACCAAAGTGTTCCCCTACACACACTTCCGTCATCTGTCCTAACTCGTTTCCTAATAGGAGATCTAATATTGCATCCTCTCTAGTTGGTACTTCTATATATTGATTTAGAAAACCTTCCTGAACACATTTTACAAACTCTAACTCGTCTAGACCTTTAACAGTATGGGAATCCCAATCAATATGTGGAAAATTAAAATCCCCTACTATCACAACTTTATGTTTCCTGCAGTTGTCTGCTATCTCTCTGCAGATTTGCTCCTCCAATTCTGGCTGACTATTGGGTGGTCTATAATGCAACCCCATTAATGTGGTCATACCTTTCCTGTTTCTCAGCTCCACCCATATGGTCTTGGTAGACAAGCCCTCTAATCTGTCCTGCATGAGCACTGCTGTAACATTTTCCCTGACTAGCAATGCCACCCCCTCCCACCCTTCATTCCTCTGCCTCTATCATGTCTGAAACATCGGAACCCTGGAACATTAAGCTGCCAGTCCTGCCCCTCCTGCAGCCAAGTTTCACTAATGGCTATAATGCTGTAATTCCATGTGTCAATCCACACCCTCAGCTCGTCAGCGTTCTCCACAATACTCCTTGCATTGAAATAGACACACCTCAGAAGATTATTACCACCACACACAGCCCTTCTATTTGTGACTTTGCATGAACTTTTAACATCATCTATTTTCACCCCCGCTCCTCTATCTGCTCTGGCACTCTGGTTCCCAACCCCCTGCAAATCTAGTTTAAACCTTCCCCGAAAGCACTAACAAATCTCCCCGCAAAGATATTGGTCCCCTTGTAGTTCAGGTGTAACCCGTCTCTCTTGTATAGGTCCCACTTGCCCCAGAAGAGGTTCCAATGATCTTGAAATCTGAAACCTTGCCCCCTACACCAGTTCTTCAGCCACGTGTTCATCTGCCAAAGTATCCTATTCTTACCCTCACTGGCACGTGGCACAGGTAGCAATCCTGAGATTACCACCCTCGAGGTCCTGCTTTTTAACTTCCTACCAAGCTCTCTATACTCTCTCTTCAGGACCTCCTCACTCTTTCTCCCTACATCATTGGTACCGATGTGTACCATGACATCTGACTGATCACCCCCCCCCACTTCAGAATGCTGTGCACGCGATCAGAGACATCCCTGACCCTGGCACCCGGGAGGCAACAAACCATCTGGGAGTCTCTGTCACGACCACAGAACCTCCTGTCTGTACCTCTAACTATTGAGTCTCCTATCATTACCGCTCTCCTCTTCTTCCACCCTCCCTTCTGCACTGCAGAACCAGTCTCAGGGCCTGAGATTTCCTAACACTTCTTCCAAATCCTTAGTTAATTTAATTGGATTAATATCAGAAACAGGTCCGTATTCAAAACTCTGCAATACCTTAAACTCTTCCTTCCTTCTTTTATTTAAATCCTGTCTACTGCCTTTATCACTGGACGATAAGCTACTGCACTCCTTCAATTCCCAGAAGCCTGCCATTCGCCTTTCTCCATACAGCTCCCTTCACCCAATACCATCTCCCATTTGCTACCTCTATCTTCTTTGTCACTTCCCGACATTCCTACCTTGCTTCTTGCCTCAACTCCCAGCCTAGCCATGTTTCCCTACTGCCTCCTCATTTGACTATCTAACTGGTTATCATGCATTCACTTGTCTTGTTTGCCACCTCTAAATGCAACTCTTCACGCTTCTTCAGGCTGAAGATTAAAGTATAAATATAAAGTATAAACTACATTTATTATCAAAATATATATACATTTTACAACCTTGAGATTCATCTCCTAACAGGTAGCCACAAAACAAAGAAACCCAAAAAAAACATTAAAAAAGAAGACCGTTGAACACCCAATATGCAGAGAGAAAAACCCACAAGCAAATAGCATTCCGAACTGAAATCCGCAAGAGAGTTCCATAGTTCAGGTCAGAGCCAAGCAAACCTCATGAAGCAGCGATCTGAACTGGCCTGTCCCTTGCCTCCGGCCGGTGACACCCCGATCTTTTCAATCTGGCCTGGCACGTAAATTGATGGGGCCTTGACCTCACTGGCTCAATTTGGCCTATAACTGATGCAGCACGGCGCTAAAGCCACTGTTCAAACATTGAGTTCAGCCAACTCAGTACCCCCAGTGCCTGAGCTTCGTCACCTCGATTTGACCTTCGGCACAGCGCTTAAACTGATTGAACCTCGGGTCCTTCTCACTCTCAGCAATGGGCCTGCCTCCTTGCCTCGTTTCGATTCTGCCACATCAAATTACCTTCAAGTCTAAAGGGAAGTTCCAAATAATTACTTGCGATGATTGTTTGCCAGAAAAAGTGTGAGTAACAAAATATTTAGTTGTATTCCTTGTTTCATTAGCCACCAGCCAAAAGTCACTGAAGTTCACCAGCACCATCTTAAACCGTTTTGACACTTTTGAACCTAAAGCCATCAACATCTTCCTCACTGTCAACCAAATTGTTTACTTTTGTATCACTGTTGACTCTTTTTATTATGGCACCTACATCTTAAGTCCGAATGTTTGGAATATAGATGGCAACGAACCCTGCGGAACTCCCTAACATATGGTTTTCCAGTTATTATAGCATCTATTGATCTTTACCACTGAACCAAGTTTAAACACAATATTATGTCCTTAGGGCTTTTACTTTTATGATTAATGTGCCAGTAGGTCTTTGTCAAACCTTGCTAAAATCTATATCGTCTCATGCCTCAAAACATTTAGTTAATAATCAGATACAACCTTCCTTTAGCACATTTGTAGTGACTAATCTCTAAGTTTTGTTTAATGTCCCTCAGAATTTTGTTCCAAGAATGTTTCCACCATTGTCATTAGTCTAACCAGCTCATTGATGTCCGTTCTACCACTTTCAACCACCTTATCAGTCATGTATTCCTTCGGCATCATAAAATTTGCCAAATCAGATTGGAAATTGACCCTCTGATACTCCACTCTTCAGACACTGGCCTACATTTGATCTGGGCCTGATAGTTTATTTACTTTTAATAATCCTATGTAATGGCCCTGATTTTGTTGTGTTGCCACAGTATTCAGCATCCCAGTGACAATGGAAAGTCATGTACACTCAGTGGCCACTTTATTAGGTACACATGTACACCTCCTCAGTAATACAAATATCTAATCAGCCAATCCAGTGGCAGCAATTCAATGCATAAAAACATGCAGACATGGTCAAGTGGTTCAGTTAACCAATCTTGATTTTTCCAATGACTTTAATTGATTTTAGGTTAAACAATTTAATAAAGTCTATGAATTCTGTTATGCCTGAGAATCTACGGGTTCACCAATATATTAAGGAAAATTATTATGGTATATTAACCATTTTTACAGGTGGATCAAAAGATAATTTGTGGCTGTTTTTGTCCCTGAATTATAGGTAACGATGAAGAAACGACTTACTAACTATCTATAATTTTATACTGCAGAATTGGTTGCCTTCATTTTAAGCTTACAGTAGGTGGAGGTAATTTGTCCATGTAAGGTTGTAATTTGTTCAGATTCCTTTTCGATTTTGATGAGTCTTGAAACAGATCATCCGAGAAGTAGGTCACATTTACTGTTAAAAACTTTGTATACAAAGTATTGGTTTACATGTCCTCTACTTATGGGTCCCTGCACATAGCAGTGTTGAGGGGAATGAGTTTGTTGATTGTTTAGCTAAGAAAGTTGGTAAAATTCAACAGTGGATATACGTTTGTAGATCATCCACTTAGCAAATCAGAAGCTAAGGGGTTGGTAGGGTTAAAGGTTATGGGGTTATTGCAAGACTTGTGGAATAATCATCAGAAGGGGAGAAGCCTGTATCGAATACATAAAACTGTTGCGTTTATGGGAGAAGGGGGTAAAACAAAAAGGGAAGGAGTTATTTTGACACAATTCACAATTGGGCATACAATGCTTGATTATTACTTATAATTTACAGGAAAACATCAATCTGGGTTGTATAGGTTTTGTCATCATTATGTAACAGTTGAACATATACAGTACTATACAGTGTCAAACATATAAGGTTGAATGAAATTAAATGCAGGCTTCAGTACAATCTTTGGGTGTTGACAGTTTTTATTTAAACAACTTTTAAGTTGTGGGAGTGACTTTAATTTAATTCACAGTATCATCTTTCATTACTTACAATCTATAGGGTTTTTGGGGTAATTTAGCTTTCATTTGAAAGTTTTTTTTGCCAACTCGCTACACCACACTCCAGTCCAGTTGGTGGTGGTAATGCATCTTTAAGTTGCACTGCCAGCCACCATAAAAAGGAAGAAGAAGAGAAGGAGAAGGAGGAGGAGGAGGAAGGGGAACGGGTAGGTTTAGGGGAAGAGGAAGAAGAAGAAGTTGTCCTCCTTCTCCTTCTCCTCCTCCTTCCCCTCTTCCTTCTCCTCCTCATACTTCTTCCTTCTCCTCATCCTCCTTCCTCCTCCCTCTTCCTCCCTCCTCCTCCTCCCTCTTCCTCCCTCCTCCTCCTCCCTCTTCCTCCTCCTCCTTCTTCCTCCTCCCAAAATGGGAAGAAATGTGACTTTGACTGTGGAATGATTGTTGGTGCTGGGATTTTCATGCAGAACTACAGTTTACAGAGGATGGTATGAAAAACAACTAATTTATCTATGAGTGGCAGTTCTGTGGGTGAAAATACCTTGCTAATGAGAAATATCAGAGGAGAATGGCCGGACAGGTTCAAGCTAACAGGAAGGCAACAGCAACTCCAATATCCACGCATTATAACAGTAGTGTGTGCAGAAGAGAATCTCTGAACACAGAACACGTTGAACAATGAAGTGGATAGGATACAGCAGTAGAAGACCACAAACGTACATTCAGTGGCCACTTTTTTAGGTACACCTAATAAAGTGATTATTCAGTATGTATAGTCATGAATGAAAGAAAGAGTTGACAGCAAGGTCTGAAAGCAGCATTGCTTGTATAACTGCAAAGATCAGACAAAGCCATTGTAGGAACCTTGATTAACCCATCTTGCGTATGTAAATGTGGCATTTTCCCCTGCCGTAGGCTGCATCTGGCTATTATTTTCCCTGTACACAAACATGACCTACGGTTCCTTGTAGCAATTGGCAGAGCTCAGACCTTTATTCAATTTAAACTGCAGGCAATTCCCCTTTCTTATCAATGATGTCATCCTGAAACCACCTGACTTCGTGTAGTTGCAGTTGTGAATTGAAGTGAAGGCAGAGTGATAATTGAGTGTTATAGCACTTGGGATCCAGGCAAGTCTTAAAGGACCGCCTATCAAATTAGAATTGATGTGCACTTGAAAATGAAAATCACTTATGTTAATTGTTGTGCTTGCCATTGCTCTTAGAGTCACCTTGGGATTTATCATTATTCCTGAATCCTTCATAGAATATTTTTCCTGTCTTGCACTTAATTGCTTTATATTTCTCCTGGAAAGTAAGTGCCACATTTTTTGTTGTAAACATCTATCTGTTTTGCAACCGCCTCAATTTAGTATTACTTGAGGACTGGACATATTTATTTTGACAGTTTCTGCACCTGAGTGATCAATTTATTGTACAAATCGGAGAGGCTACAACACCAAAGTCTATGAAAAAGAAATTATAAACAAACTCCTGGAGAAACTCAACAGGTCAAGCAGGTTTTTTTGGGGGGGTTGGGAAGAAGGAATTGTCAAAGATTAGAGTCAAGACCTTACATTAGGACTGAAAATGGAGAGGAAAGATAGTTGGTGTGAAGAGGAGTAAAACAGGGCCCATCACCCGTATTTTTCCCCCCTATCTCCTGGTTCTGTCTGACTTTCATGTCTCTGCTAGTGGCCCCATTACTTTCCTTGTTCAAAGGTTCAAAGGTTCAAAGGTCAAATTTAATGTCAGAGAAATGTATACAATATACATTCTGAAATGCTTTTTCTTCACAAACATCTATGAAAACAGAAGCATGCCCCAAAGAATGAACAACAGTTAAATGTAAGAACCCCAGCTCCGCCCTCCCACGCGTAAGTAGCAGCGATCAACAATCCCCCCTCCCCCCACCAGCAAAAAAAAACGTGCATTGGTACTATCACCGAGCCCAAGCGTGTGCTAAGCAATAGCAAAGACACAGACCAAGTTTACTCTAAAGGCTTCGCATTTCATCTGAAATTCGACAACCCACAGGTTCTCTCTCTCCCTGGCAAGGGAGAGGGAGGTGTCCCTCATTTTTACAGCGAGCGGGAGACATAGAACAACCTGCTGGTTTATGATGTTTAAAGTCTGTGTCGTCGCTTTCTTTGAGTTCTGTGTCCGAAGATCGCAAAGACTTCAGGTCCTCGGACCCGCTGCAAAAGATTTTCTGGCCTCCCCGATGACACACGAGTCTCCTGCCGTGACACCAACCCTCGATCCGCCCATCTGCAAAGCCCCGAGATCTTAGGCTTCTGAACATGATCGAAACTCTCATGCCAAACCCTTGGCATGTCGAATAACGGCCAGTCGGGGAACCCCGAGAACGGGTCCCATTCCCGCAAAGAACTGAAGCAGTTTCTGATACTACTGGCCTTTGTGTCCCCACTTTCATCCTCTAACCTCTTTCCCCATCTTCACCCTCCCCTCTCACCATGTACTCCATCTGTCTTATTTTTCCCTTGTGTCTATTTCCATTTGTCACCCACTGACTCCCAACTCCAACCTTCTTCCTCGCCATCACCCTTCTACCCTCTTTAGTCCACCCATTACCTACTGGCCTCTGTCGCACCCTCTTCCCCCACCCTTTCTCTACTGGCCATCTTACCTCCCCACTCTCAGTCCTGATGTAGGGTCTCAACCTAAAATGTCAATAGTTCCTTTTCTTCACAGACGCTGCTCAACATATTGAGCTCTTTCAGCAGATGTTTCTCTTTGCTTCAGATACCAGCATCTGCAGTCTCTTGCATCTCTAAGCACAGTGAGCTCTGGCAGCAGAATCACAGCATGGCAGGAGGTCATTCAATTGACTGAGTCAGGAGCTAAGCTGAGGAATGGGAAAGAGTGTATACTTACCATTGAAGGAGTGTGGCCAGGATGTTCGCACAGATTGCTGGTATGGCAGCATTGTCCTACAGGATCAACTAGGCCTGTTTTCAGAGTAGAGTAAGAAGTATAAGAGGGGATTTCATTGAATGATGCAAAGTTCTTATAGAACAAGTCATTCTGGCAGCCCAGTCAGCTGTGGGAGCAGTGCACAGAGGAGCAAACAAAGGTACAGAAGGGACAAGCAGAGCAGTCATTGTTGGGAGTAGGCTAGTGGTGAGAGTGTGAGAGTTAGGCTTTGGCTGGAAGGCGGCTTCAGCTTGGAAGAGACTTCGGTAAGTTGTCCTGGTAAGTTTCAGTTAAGTTTCTTTTTTTTTCTTACTGTATCAGGGGTACCTAACGTAGTCTAAATAGCTGTTGTGTGTTCTTCATGCCAGGTATTGGAGTCCAGAGTCTCCCAGGGAACTATATCTGCGTGAAGTGCATCCAGCAGCAGCTCACTGAAGACCCTGTTCGGGATCCGGAGCAGCAGCTGGGTGACATTCGACTTGTACAGGAGAGTGAGGAGATCATTGATCAGAGTTACAGGGAAGTAGTCTCCCCTAGGTTGCAGGAAGTGGATAGCTAGGTGACTGTCAGGAGAAGAAACGGGAAGGCGAATAGGCAGTTAGCACAGAGCACCCCTGTGGCTATTCCCCTCGATAATGACTATACTGTTTGGGATACTTTTGTGGGGTGACCTCCCAGGAGAATGCCACAGAGACCAAGTTAATGGCACTGAGCATAGGTCCGTGGAGCGTAAGGGAAAGAGGGAGATGAAGGGTGTGGTAATGATAGGGGCTCAATAGTCAGGGAAACAGACAGGAGATTCTGTGGACGTGAATGGGAGGTGAATGTTGCCTCCCAGGTGCCAGGGTCAGGGATGTCTCAATTCGTGTTCATGGCATTTTGGAGAGGGAGGGAGAGCAGGCAGATGTCTTGGTACATATTGATACCAACGATTTAGGAAGGAACAGCAAAAAGGTCCTGAAAAGAGAATTTAGGGAGCTAGGTAGAAAGCTGAGAAGCAGGACCTTCTGGGCAGTAATTTCTGGGTTGCTGCCTATGCCACACACCAGTGAGGGTAGGAACAGGATGATTTGGCAGATAAATGCATGGCTGAGAAGCTGGTTCAAGGGGCAGGGCTTCAGGTTCTTGGTCATTGGGATCTCTTCTGGGGGAGGTATGACCTGTACAAAAGTGACAGGTTGCACCTGAATCCGAGAGGGACCAATATTCTCGTGGGCAGGTTTGTTAGAGCTGTTGGGGAGGGTTTAAACTAATTTGGCAGGGGTGTGGGAACCGGAGTAAAGGGACTCAGGATAGGATGGATAGTGAAAAAGCAAAGATAGTATGCAGTCAGATTGTCAGGAAGGGGGGACAAATGATAGGGCAAAATTGCATCCATCAGGGTGAGTATCAGTTCATTAGGGATGCAGAATCAAGAAGGTAGCAAATGCAATACTCAAAGTGTTATATCTCAACTCACAGAGTATAAGAAATAAGGTGGATTATCTTGTTGCATTATTACAGATTACCAGGTACGATGTTGTGGCCATCACTGAATTGTGCTTGAAGGATGGTTGTAGTTGGGAGCTGAATGTCCAAGGTTACACGTTGTATCGGAGGGTTAGGAAGGCAGGTAGAGTGGGTGGCGTGACTCTCCTGATAAAAAATGGCATCAAATCATTAGAAAGATGTGACATAGGATCAGAAGATGTTGAATCCTTGTGGGTTGAGTTAAGAAAATGTAAGGGTAAAAGGACCCTGATGGTAGTTATATACAGGCCTCCAAACAGTAGCTGGGATGTGGATTACACATTGCAATGGGAAATAGAAAAGACGTGTCAAAAGGCAATGTTATGATAGTTATGGGAGATTTTAACATGCAGCTAAATTGGGAAAATCAGGTTGGTAATGGATTCCAGGAGAGTGAATTTGTTGAATCCCTATGAGATGGCTTTTTAGAGCAGTTTGTCATTGAGCCTTCTAGGGGATCAACTATACTGAATTGGGGGTTACGTAATGAAATGGAGGCAATTAGGGAGCTTAAGGTAAAGGAACCCTTCGGAGCCAGTGATCACAATATGATTGAGTTCAACTTGAAATTTGATAGGGAGAAAGCAAAGTCTGACGTAGCAGTATTTCAGTGGAGTAAAGGCAATTACAGTGGTATGAGAGAGGAACTGGCCGAAATAAATTGGAAGGAAATGCTGGCAGGGATGACAGCAGAGCCGCAATGGATTGAGTTTCTGGGAAAAATGAGGAAGGTGCAAGATAGATGTATTCCAAAAACTAAGAAATACTCAAGTAGCAAAATCGTACATCCGAGACTAACAAGGGAAGTCAAAGCTAAGATAAAAGCAAAAGAGAGGGCATACAACAAAGTAAAAACTGGTGGGGAGATAAAGAATTTGGAAGCTTTTAAAAGCCTACAGAAAACAACTAAAAGAATCATTAGCAGGGAGAAGATAAAATATGAAAGCAAGCTAGCAAACAATATCAAGGTGGATAGAAAGGCTTTTTCAAGTATATAAAAAAGAAAAGAGAGATGAAAGTGGATATAGGGCTGCTAGAAAATGAGGCTGGAGAAATAATAATGGGACGAGATGGCAGATAAACTAAATGAGTATTTTGCACTGTGGAGGACACTAGCAGTCAGCTAGGTGTTGAAGGGAGTGAGGGAAGAGAAGTCAGTGCAGTTACTATTATAAAGGAGAAGGTGCTCAAAAAGCTGGAAGGCGCAAAGGTGCATATGTCACCTGGACCAGATGAACTGCACCTTAGGGTTCTGAAAGAGATAATGGTAGAGATCGTGGAGTCATTAGAAATGATCTTTCAAGAATCATTGGACTCTGGCATGATTCTGGAGGACTGGAACATTGCAAGTATCACTCCGCTCTTTAAGAAAGGAAGGAGGCAGCAGAAAGCCTGTTAGCCTGACCTCAGTGGTTGGAAAGCTGTTGGAGTCAATTGTTAAAGATGATGTTATAGGGAAATGTGGGAGGATATTGCCCAGACACTTTAGATTGTATGCATAATTGCTTTGTACACATGTGTGTTCAGTCAAATACAATGTACATTCAGCTATGCAATTAGATCAATGTGTATTGATAAATCTGATAGGCGGGCGAAAGCAGCCTGTTGGCCCTAGCCTAAATGCTGCGGTATCATTTGCCAGATGGAAGCAGCTGAGACAGTTTGCAGTTGGGTTGGTAGGAGTCCCTGATGATCCTCTGGGCCCTATTTACACACCTGCTGCTGTAAATGTCCTGAACAGAGGGAAGTTCACACCACAGATACGCTGGGCTCCATTCTTTGCAGTACCCTGCGGCTGAGGGTAGTACAGTTCTCATACCAGGCAGTGACACAGCCAGTCAGGATGCTCTCAATGGTGCCCCTGTAGAAAGTCCTGAAGACTGGGGGAGTCATGCCAAACTTCTCCAGCTGTCTGAGGTGAAAGAGGCGCTGTTGTGCCTTTATCACCACACAGCTGATATATACAGTCCAGGTGAGTTCCTCAGTGATGTGCACACTGAGGAACTTGAAACTACTCACCCTCTCAACTACAGTCCCAAAGGGGCTAGCCTGTCTCCATTCCGCCTGTAATCCACGATCAACTCCTTCGTATTTTCGACAGTGAGGGAGAGGTTGTTTCTTTGGCACCACTGTGCCAGGGCATTTACTTCTCTGTCGGCTGTCTCATATTTGTTGGAAATAAGGCTGATCATTGTCATGTCATCTGAAAATTTTATCAGCAGATTGGAGCTGTGTATGGCAACACAGTCGTGGGTGTATAGGGAGTAGAGAAATGGGCTCAGGACAAAGCCCTGAGGGGCTCCTGTGTTGAGGATCAGAGGGGTGTCCACCTGCCCGCGATTTGACAGGAAATACAGGACCCAGCTGCATAAGGTGGGGTCCAAGCCAAGGTCTCCAAGCTTGTTGTCGAGCCTGTAGTCCAAGAACAGCATTCTAACATAAGCATCTCTCTTCTCTAGCTGAGTGAGGATGGTGCAGTGCTGTGGCTATGGCATTGTCTGTTGATCAGGTATTCCGCAGGGGTAGGTGTTGGAACCACTTCTTTTCAATGCCATATTTCGATGATTTAGATGATGGAATAGATGGCTTTGTTTGCCAAGTTTTCAAGTGAGATGAAGATTAGTAGAAGGGCAGGTATAATTGAGGAAACAGAAAGGCTGCAGAAGGACTTGAACAGATTAAGAGAATGGGCAAGAAAGTGGCAAATGAAATACAATGTTGGAAAATGCATGGTCATGCACTTTGCTAGAAGAAATAAATGTGCGGACTACTTTCTAAACAGGGAGAAAATCTAAAAATCTGAGATGCAAAGGGACTTAGGAGTCCTTGTGCAGAACACCCTAAAGATTAACTTGCAAGTCGAGTCAGCGGTGAGGAAGGAAGGCAAATGCCATGTTAGCATTCATTTCAAGAGGTCTAGAATACAAGAGCAAGGATCTGAAGCTGAGGCTTTATAAGGCACTGGTGAGGCCTCACCTTGAGTATTGTGAACAGTTTTGGGCCCCTCATCTGAGAAAAGATGTGCTGACATTGGAGAGGGTTCAGAGGAGGTTCACAAGGATGATTCCAGGAATGAGTGTCACAACCACGAATTCGGCAGCGCAGTAGATACGGCAATTGCATTTGTGAGTTTGCATGTGTCAGCTAATTATTATTTAATGGTGATAGTATTTATAGTCATAGTCATAGTCATAGTCATACTTTATTGATCCCGGGGGAAACTGGTTTTCATTACAGTTGCACCATAAATAATAAATAGTAATAGAAATAGCAATAGTAATATTACTATTAGTAAATAGTAAATAGTAATATTACTATTAGTAAATAGTAAATAGTAATAGTCATAGAAATAATAAATAGTAATACAATAGTAATAGAAAATAGTAATAAATAGTTAAATAGTAATATGTAAATTATACCAGTAAATTATGAAATAAGTCCAGGACCGGCCTATCGGCTCAGGGTGTCTGACCCTCCAAGGGAGGAGTTGTAAAGTTTGATGGTCACAGGCAGAAATGACTTCCTGTGACGCTCTGTGTTGCAACTCGGTGGAATGAGTCTCTGGGCGAATGTACTCCTGTGCCCAACCAGTACATTATGTAGTGGATGGGAGACATTGTCCAAGATGGCATGCAACTTGGGCAGCATCCTCTTTTCAGACACCACCGTGAGAGAGTCCAGTTCCATCCTCACAACATCACTGGCCTTATGAATGAGTTTGTTGATTCTGTTGGTGTCTGCTGCCCCAGCACACAACAGCAAACATGATAGCTGCCACCACAGACTCGTAGAACATCCTCAGCATCGTCCGGCAGATGTTAAAGGACCTCAGTCTCCTCAGGAAATAGAGACGGCTCTGACCCTTCTTGTAGACAGCCTCAGTGTTCTTTGACCGGTCCAGTTTATTGTCAATTCGTACCCCCAGGTATTTGTAATCCTCCACCATGTCCACACTGACCCCCTGGATGGAAACAGGGGTCACCGGTACCTTAGCTCTCCTCAGGTCTACCACCAGCTCCTTAGTCATTTTCACATTAAGCTGCAGATAATTCTGCTCACACCATGTGACAAAGTTTCCTACCGTAGCCCTGTACTCAGCCTCATCTCCCTTGCTGATGCATCCAACTATGGCAGAGTCATCTGAAAACTTCTGAAGATGACAAGACTCTGTGCAGTAGCTGAAGTCCGAGGTGTAAATGGTAAAGAGAAAGGGAGACAAGCCAGTCCCCTGTGGAGCCCCAGTGCTGCTGATCACTCTGTCGGACACACAGTGTTGCAAGTACATGTAGTGTGGTCTGCCGGTCAGGCAATCAAGAATCCATAATACCAGGGAAGCATCCACCTGCATTGCTGTCAGCTTCTCCCCCAGCAGAGCAGGGCGGATGGTGTTGAACGCACTGGAGAAGTCAAAAAACATGACCCTCACAGTGCTCGCTGGCTTGTCCAGGTGGGCGTAGACACGGTTCAGCAGGTAGACGATGGCATCCTCAACTCCTAGTGGAGGCTGGTAGGCTGGTTAACTCCATACTTGTCGTCGTAGGGTTTATCGAGACTTCGACATAGCATAGCAACACTTTGCTGCCTGTTTGCTTTCAGCCTTCCCTGAGAAATTGGACTTTTGAGTCAACTGACTTTGAAGACTAGCGGTATTTGTTAATGTTTAGATCTTCTTCTCAGCCACAGTATAGGCTTCGTTTCCTATTTGAGAGTTTTAGTTAACGGCCCTATTTGACCTAGCGTTTATTGTTTCTTTTCTCCTTTAACACTGTTCGCAATAAAGTTTATGAACTATTGACCTGCTTCAGTGTCTCTCACTCCACACTTGGGCCATGTCCGAACTTGGTAACAATGAGAGGGTTATCATACGGGAAAGTTTGATAGCTGTAGGTCTGTATTCACTGGAATTTAAAAGATAAGGGGGTGGGGGGGACCTCATTGAAACCTTTCGAATGTGGCAAGGCCTAGACAGAGTAGATGTGGAAAGGATGTTTCCCATGGTGGGCAGTCTAGGACAAGAGGGCACAACCTCAGGGATGCAGAGAAATTTCATTAGCCAGACGGAATTTGTGGAATTTGTTACCACAGGCAGCTGTGGAGGCCAGATCGTTCTGTGTATTTAAGGCGGAGATTGGTAGACTCTTGATTGGCCATGACATCAAAGGTTACAGGGAGAAGGATAGGGAGAGGGGCTAAGGAGGAAAGAAAAAAAGGATCAGCCATGATTGAATGGTAGAGCAGACCCGATGGGCCAAATAGCCTAATTCTGCTTTTAGGTCTTATGGTCTTATACTCTCAGACAAACTGGTAGATATTGGATGTTTCCTCTGCTACAGATAATCCTGGATACAGAGTTGCAACCTCATGCATTTAAGTTTGAGATGTCGAGAATCTTTTTGTTGGCCAAAGGGTGATGAACCAGTTGAATTCCCTACCATGGAAGGTGGTAGAGGTCATGTCCCAGAAAAGAAGGAGATAGTTAGATTTCTAGATATCAATGGATATGAAGAGAGAGTTGGAATATGGTTTTGAGATAGGGAATCAGCCCTGACTGCATGACAGAGCAGGCTCGGACTATTTCTACCTTGTGTGTCCTTCACCTACCAAGGATTAATATCTGCTCTTGACGATTTATCCACTCTCAAGTACTGTTGGGTTTTATTGTTCCTTCTCTGTATTAAGATTTAGCCCATCCTGTATCGCAATTAATCTACCGTTGCTGAGGCATCAGCAGAAGCTTTACACTTAGTAAAGACTGATGAAGAGGATTCATTTAGTACCTTGGCTGTGCTGTCTGCCTCCATGAATAGATTTTTTTTTGGATTCTAATTGACCCCATTTCTGACTTAGTGTTCACTCTTTATATATCAATATAATTTTGAATGTCCATTTATGTTTTCTGAAAAACTTTATTCACATTCTTTGCCTCTTTCATTTTCCTTTTCACTTACCCTCTGAAATTTCTGTAACCTGCTTCATTTTCATTTGTGTTATTAACCAGAGATACTATACTGTATGGGGAGGTTATTTATTCTGCTTTATTTTGCACATTATCTGTTTACTCATCTAGTGAATTCTGGCTATAAGTGTCACATCTTTCTCCCTTACCAGCTTGAGTCTAGACTGCATCTGAATTCTCTCCTCCTTAAAGGTGCTGGCACCTTGAATAAATGAAGTGTGACGATTGGTGGAACTCCAAGCACAGGTCCTGGATAATGTAATTCAAGTGATTACAAACAAGCTGAGCATTGTTGGAGTAGAATCCTTTCCGATTCAGAAAGATGTTCGCTCAGTGATAGTGAGAATATAAGTCGATGGGAGTGCAGAGCATGATATCTCGTGCCACAGAGATTGCTGGAGCGCTCCTTGCTCCTGCTTTCCTTTGGGAATTTCCAAATGTTCCTCCTGATACAGAGAATTGTCTTCCATGGTACAGAACTTAACAGTAAATTGAGCAGTGCAGTGAATCTCTCCTGAGGCGTATTAAAAGATTATTATTGTTAAGTGGGACAAGACCATTGTAGGCAAGGATAAATTCATTGTCCGTCCCTTACTGTACTTGAGAAGTTGGTCATGAGGCAGTTTCCTGTGTTCACTGGGTGAAAGTACTCCCATAGTATTGTTGGGCAGGGAGTTCCTAGACTTTGACTCACAGCAGTATTTCCAATTGTGGATATCCTGTGATCCATTGGACAACTGAACCATACAGTGAGCCTGTTTGTAATGATTATTGGATGACTCGTTCTATGATCTTATTCATCACAGGAAAATATTGTGAAAAGAGAGAGAGCGAGGGAGACTGAGAGAGAAAGGAAACATGCTCTTAGCCCACTGAGTCTATACTGATCATCAAGCACCATCGTTACACAAATCTTACTCTGAAATGTTGTATTCTTCACATATTCCCGTCAACTTGCTGCAGATTCTACCACTCATTTACACACTAGGCAAAATTTACAGAGCTCAAGAAACCTATTAGAGTGTCTTTAGGATTTTGAAGGAAATCAAAATGTTTCAGAAGTAATGCATGTACAGTAGTCACTCAGAAAAATGTGCAATGTAACACCAGAGGTCTGATGTCAGGTCGCAGAAGCTGTCTGGCAGCATTTGCATCAGCTTTGCTACTGTGCCATCCTTATCATTAACCCAAGAGATTTATCTTTGGTATAATTGGTATATATGAATATTAATGCATAATAAGAAGAGTGAATGACACTGCAAACTACTGATGCAGCAGAGAGTGGAATTGGCCTATCTCTAGACTGTCATGTGCATGTAAGCTGTGGTGCTGCCGACTAAGGCTAGAGCAACATATTTGCCCTGACTGATTCTTCTAGGAGTCTAGGTAGTGTGATAGCTTGAAAACCCCATTTAGTCTGTATACCCAAATGACATTGAGGAGTGCAAACAATAGAATGGAAATTGAAGAAGAAGGAATTGAATTGAATTGACTTTATTTCTTACGTCCTTCACATACATGAGAAGTAAAAATTTTTACAATACGTCTCCATCTAAATGTGCCATATGCATTCATAGTAATTTATAATAATTTATAATAAATCGAACAGTCAATGTAATATAGAGTAGCATGAGTTCATCAGTCTGATGACCTGGTGGAAGAAGCTGTCCTGGAGCCTATTGGTCCTGGCTTTTATGCAGCGATACTGCTTCCCGGATGGTAGCAGCTGGAATAGATTATGGCTGGGATGACTTGGGTCCTCAATGATCCTACGGGCCCTTTTAACACACTTGTCCTTGTAAATGTTCTGAATCATGGGAAGTTCATAACTACAGATACGCCGGGCTGTCAGCACCATTCTCTGCAGAGTCCTGCGATTAAGGGAGGTATAGTTCCCATACCAGGCAGTGTTGCAGCCAGTCAGGATGCTCTCAATTGTGCCCCTGTAGAAAGTTCTTAGGATTTGGAGGCCCATACCAAACTTCCTCAACCGTCTGAGGTGAAAGAGATGCTGTTGTGCTGGTGTGTACAGACCACATGAGATCCTCATTGATGTGGATGCTGAGGAACTTGAAGCTGTTTACCCTCTCAACCCCAGATCCATTGATGTCAATAGGGGTTAGTCCGTCTCCATTCCTCCTGTAATCCACAACCAGCTCCTTTGTTTTTGCGACATTGAGGGAAAGGTTTTTTGACACCACTGTGTCAGAGAGATGACTTTTTCCCTGTAGGCCACCTCATTATTATTTGAGATAAGGCCAATCAATGTAGTGTCATCAGCAAATTTAATTAGCAGATTGGAGCTGTGGGGGGTGATACAGTCATGGGTATACAGGGAGTAAAGGAGGGGACTCAGTACGCAGCCCTGAGGGTCTCCTTTATTGAGAGTCAGAGGGTTGGAGGTGAGGGAGCCCACTCTTACAACCTGCTGACGATCTGACAGGCAGTCCAGGATCCAGTTGCACAAGGCCGGGCCAAGGCTGAGGTCTCTGAGCTTCTTGTCGAGCCTGGCTGGAACTATGGTGTTGAATGCTGAACTGTAGTCCAAGAACAGCATAAGCTTCCTTCTTCTCCAGGTGTGTAAGGACAGTACGTACAGCAGTGGCTACTGTGTCATCTGTCGATCGGTTATGTCGTTAGGCGAATTGTAGGGGGTCCAGTTTGGGTGGCAGCAAGCTGCAGATGTAATCCTTGACCAGCCTCTCAAAGCTTTTGCTTATTATTGAGATGAGTGTGACAGGACACCAGTCGTTTAGCCATGTTACCTTGGTCTTTTTTGGTACAGGGACAATGGTGGATAATTTGAAGCAGGGATGGCACTCTACACTGGGAGGGGGAGAGATTAAAAATATCAGTAAACACACCTGCCAGTTGTGCTGTGCACACCTTGAGTGACCAAAATGATTCAATATACATATGTTCAAAGCAAAACACACTACTTTTAGTAGAGATTAGGGCCAATGTGGCATGATAACACATTTCCTCTGCCCATACCAAACAAATGATGTCACTTTTAAAGATTTTGCTCAGAAACTGTTGTCTTTATTCTAAGAGATTATAAATAGGTAAAAGGAGCCACAAGTAGAGTGAGACAATTCATGTGTTTATTGATAGTACATTGTACCATTTAGTAACTTATCATTGTGTTACAAATATCGATGCTCATTGATATTTACGTGTGTGGGGGGGGGGTAGACTGGTGTATTCCTGTTGACCACACAAAACCGGGTATGAAAATACCAGGAGTGGTGAACTTCTGGAGTATTTTACCTAAGAAGATTGTGGAGCCTAGGTCACTGAGGCATTCAAAGAGAGAGTAAGTTAATCTTTGAAAATTCAGGAGGGTTAAGTAGTACAGAGAATAGGCACAAAAGAGGATAGATATGGGGAAGATCAGCTATGATCATATTGAATAGGAGGGCAGGTTTATGGGCCTGAATGACTTGCTCTAATACCAATTTTATTTTGTTCTATGTACTTATGTAAAATGCCGTGTTGATGGAAACAACATCAAAAACTTCAGGAAATTTTGTTTACTACATGACTGGTGTAATTGCAGTCCACAGTCGGTGAGCCAAAGTCCTATTCTGATCTATAATTAAAAAATACTGGAAGAACTCAGCTAGTTAATCAGGGTGTGTGGAAAGAGAAGCAGTTTACAATTCTGGTCAAGAGAAAGCATTTTCTATGATAATTAGCTTACAAGTAAGAAGGTGGACTCTCAACTGAACCAGTCTATATCATTATGACCTTGCCCCTTATTGCACTATATTTTCTCTGTAACTATAACACTTTATTCTGTGCTGTTATTGTTCTACATTGTATTATTTGATGCACTGTTTTAATGAATTGATCTGTATGAACAGTATGTTTTCCACTGTACCTTGGTATATGTGACAACAACAAGCCAATTTATATTTTGTCACTGCAATGACCATCATATTCCAAGTTCTTAAAAGAGAAAGAGCCAAATGTTTCATTTGCTAAGAGTCATATTTTGACAGCCTGGAGATGTGACAGTGAGGTAAGCAACTAAAACAATCTCAATGACAATTCAAAATGACAAATTGACAGCTAGGAGGACATCATGCCCAGGGAAGTTCATTCAGAAATTGAGAATTCACATTCTATGGTATCTATGCCACAGAACTAAATGGTAGCAAAATTGACCTTCAGGTAACAATGCCATATGCTCGTTGACACTTCATGCTACTGATCAAAGGGTAAAGACGCTTTATTCTTTCAAATTTAGTTGGATCCACTAATAGAATTCACAATCAAACTGAAAGCCTGCTTTGAGATTTTAGTAACTGAAGGGGAATGCCAAGTGGAAAGACAGGATGTACTCTCTCCATCAGTATAATGACCTGTGAAAATTGGCCATCTGTGGGGAAGGGCTGAATGAGACAATACAAGCATGACATGCAAAAATTGTTTTCAGCATTGATACTTGAAATTCAGACATAATCTTTTGTTGGAAAGACCTGACAATATGTTTATAACTACAATGGCATAACAGAGTAGAATGTGCATATTTACAACAGAGCAGTTACGAAGCTAATCTTCAGCTAGGCCGGTTCAAATCTGTATGCCCTAGCAAGTTAAAATGAGAAGGAATAGGCTGGAACAGAGTGGTGTGCTGATAAAATCTAACAGTAGGTTGGACACACTAATAAGACAATAAAGCTGTATAGAAACAAACACGCACTAAGTTCAGCTGTAGACAAGGAACAATATCCGCTCCTCACTTCACAAGGATTATATGTAGAATTAGTAGAGCCAATTCACTACTTATATCATTTATGGTGCAGTACACTAGATGCTTGCAAAGAATCCCAAATTTATTGCAACAGACACAAATTGCTTCCTGATGTAGGGTTTTGGCCAAAAATGTTGACACTCCATAGTTGCTGCTTGAGCTGCTCTGTTCCTCCAGCATTTATGTGTGTGTTGCTCCAGATCTCCAGCATCTGCAGTCTCTTTTGTGTCAAAGGAAGTTATTAATTTTCTCAGTTGCAACAGGAATCAGTGCTTCCTGCCACATTGTATACTTGGAGATGCAGTTAATAAAATGAACACCATGATATCAAAGTATTTTGCTTATTTCTTGAATGCCTCAAGGTACCAAACACTTCTTAATGTGGTTCTTTCTAATCCTTGAGGGCCATTGTCAGTTAGGATCTCATAAAGAGACAGACATCTTTTTATTTATGATCTTAACTCCTCATTAACTGCTGTGTTAGAACAGCTGGCCTCACCCTATCAAAGACATTTCCTTTGTTCTACCCTGCCATCCCCCAGTTACTCCGTTACCTAAAAATGCTTTATTTTCCCTTTTTCCCTGTGTTGATAAAGCACCCAAGCCTTGGAATATTAACTGCCTTTCTTTCCACAGATGCTTCCTGACTTGCTGAGTGCCTTAGCATTTTCTGTTTTAATTTCAGCTTTCAAATATCTACGTATTTCCAGTTTGATTTTCACCAACTCTTCTATTTCTAACTTTAACACCACCTCTTCTATTTCTATAGTGCCTTTAACACTGGTAACTTGTTTGATAGAACATTTTATATACAGAATTGCATAAGAATTTCTTGAAGGAAGAAAGAGAAATACAAAGGTATAAGAGTTATTTGAAATGCTAAAGCCATGGGAGCTAGAGTGAATACAATTGGAAAAGTGCTTGTGCCCACGTTGGAGGTGAGCAGATATAAAACACTTAAAATGTTGGGAAGATACAGTGGAGTGAAGTCTTATCTGGGTTTGAAAACAAGGCTTAGAATTTAAAATCAAAGTGTTATTTAACCAGAAAGCAATGGAGGTGAATAAAAGCTGTGGAGGTGGATTAACAGGAAATAGTTCAATTTAGAAAACGGTTAACAGGACTTTCAAATGACCTCAGGTTTTATGGAGACATTTGAAAGGAGTTTCAGATGACCTCAGGTTTTCATGAGGACATTTAAAAGGATTTGTTGGACTTGTTAAATACAGGGGTAAGAAGATAATGCGTCAGATGAGCTGAACAGAGATGGAGCCATGTATTGTAACAGGACATAGTAATTGATGGTGAAGATAATACTGTGATCTGAAGTCAAATATGACACCAAGTTTGCTTGCAGTCTGCTTCAAATGCAGATAAACATCTGTGCAATATGCAGTTTGTGACTAGGGAGTAATATTTGTGTTAAGGTCAGGGATGATAACTTTAGTTGGCAGTATTCAAGTTTACTTGTCAATACATAGTGTCTGAATTTAATGTTTTGCTAAACTTTATGCAATTAATGAGTAATATAACATAACTAATTTCCTTTTAAGGAAGTCAATATTTTGTACCAGAGTTTCAAACAAAATTTTCAGTCTTGCCCATAAAACAATTGATTTCTGATTCTTCAAGATTATCAGGGATTCTTCTGATTATCCAAGAGAGAAAGACTTGCTTTGCTTAAAGTACTCTGTTAGAATTAGAAGAAAACAAAGTGCTTCAAGGACAATAAAGTACTTTATTTATGTGTGGTCACGGTTTTAACTTAGTAAGGGTAATTCACAATATGACTCAAATTGGCCTGTGTTCATTCATCTCATGTTGGCAGAGAACTGGCTACTTTATATACACATTGAAGAGATTGTCAGTAATTGTTATTGACTCAAAACCTAATAAGTGCTCTTCAAAACGACATGAGGAGGCCTTCACATTTGACAGTAGAGAAACTTTACAGAGACACAAAAAGTACTCTACAGGACATTTGAAGGTTGGTCTTGTTCATTTACGAATTTGGAGTTTGGTGACCTCCAACAAGTTGATCATGAAGTATTTACAGCAATGTCGTTGTTTAGAATGAACAGATGTGACATAAACATACATCTTTCACTTTCTATTCACAGCCTGCACTCTGTCAGACCCTGGCAAATAAAAACGATGATTTTCTATTCACAGAACACATGGAAGGAAGATCAGTGTTCTTACGAATTCTTGAGCACCTGCTCGGGGTTTGCCAGAAGGTTATCAGTGCACGAGGGCAATCATCCATCATCGTATCTTTGTCTGGATGACTCTGCTGTTGGGAGAAGGAATGAGACTGCATGTATGCAATAGTTTTTGTCGCCTTAGGCTGTGTCACAGCATCTCATAAGCAAATGCATTACTTTCAAAGAGAAGTCATGTTTGTTTGGTAATTTGGATGCAGTAAGATGGCCAAACAGATGTTCCATTTCTTGTTGCTGTTAAATTGGTTCTTTTATGGAGAGTCAGTTTAACAAACATTTTGAAAGATTATACCATAATCCCATTGCATTACATAGAATTTGGCAGATTAGATGTGATTAAATTCTAGAGAGGTATTTAATCTCCACCTGAGAGAAAAAAAACTCTTTTACCCAAAGCAAACATTAGAATATATTGAATCGTTTGTACATTTCTTAAGTATGCATTGGCTAAATACCAAAATTGTTTCAGCTTCATCTGACTTATTTCTGAGTGTTTTAAAGCAAAGATATCCCAGCTTTGGAATCTCCACCCTGCTTGCCTAGTGGTTTTTCCTGATGTTCAAAGATTCCATTACCTGGTATGTTCTTAGCAACCATCAAGTGTTGTGGCTGCAGGAATGCGTTGCTTTTGTAACTCAAATTTCAGGCCATGATGCTGAGGTTGAAGGATTGTTGATGTACATGCTACAGGTGACAGGCAAATACAGAAGAAGAGTATGTTAGACATGAGTGGGAATCCGCCACATCCCTGGATGTGTCATGGGCTGGGGGTGGGGGGAGGGGTATACTTTTATACCCAGCTTCACAAAAAACAAAAATATTTTTGGTGACCTCTGGTCCTTTAACTGTATCAACGCTGGGAAAGCTACGTAGAAAAGAGGAAAGTCTATGTAGACCCTATATACTGCTTAATTTCCTACAGCCGGGGCAAGATGATATGCCTCTTAATTACATGAATAAGAGGCACAATTGATACTTCTGAAAGGCTATAGCTTGAAATAGATTCTTTCTTCTTATAATAAAAGTGAAAATGTTGGAAATACTCATTTATCAGGCAAGATCCATGAAGGGAGAAATAGGGTTAACATTTCATTAGAACTAGGAAATGCTGGAAAGTGAGTAGGAGCTCCTGAAGTTTTTGCAACCCATGATGTGTGCATGGAAGGAAAGATATTTTTTTGTTTGAGTTGGTTTGCAGAAAATAGTGAAATGGAACCTCCGCCCAAGACAGCTTTTGAGAAGGAATTGAGTCAGCATTCTCAGAGAGAAGAATCAAGAGCATTAATGTGTTGAACAAGAATGGACTGAGGACAGTGATTCAAGAAGTACTGAATATTTTGAACACGCCTATGTTATCTGTAATAAGTGACTTAATTGAGTGAACTATGAGTGAAATTTTCCCTTCATGACTATGGGAAAGGAAAATTTCAGTTGGAATCCATGCAAAAAGTCCATAAAGCAAATAAATTCAATTAATTTCTAATCAATATCACCTCAAGAGCAAGAAGGGAAATGGAAAATAATGAAAGTAAAAGAGAAATAAACACTCTGATAGAGAGGGAGAAGCTCTTTGAGGTGAATCTTCCTGAAGAGGCAGAAGTAGAAAACAATAAAAACACTACAGATGTTGGAAATCTGAAATAGAAACTGAAAATGATGAAAACATTTACAGAAGAACAGCAGCTAAGTTATTCTTCTCATCTCCATGCAACAATTCAGAAATCTTTTCATTGAATGGTAAAATGCAAAGCTCGCCATTTGGTGCTAGCAGGTCTGAACTGTGCATGGGGCACCAGTGGAAGAATGAATATTTGCTCTCACCCATAACAGTATAATGATACTTTAGATTAGATTAGATTTTTTTATATTATGAGAACACTCAGTCCTTGTTGATTGTCATTTAGAAATGCATGCATTAAAAAATGATACAATGTTCCTCTAGAGTGATATCACACAAAAACAGGACAAACCAAAGACTAACACTGACAAAACCACATAATTATAACATATAGTTACAGCAGTGCAAAACAATACAATAATTTGATAAAGAACAGACCATGGGCACAGTAAAAAAAAGTCTTAAGTCCCGATCGACTCCTATAGTCCCTGATAACAGGTGGCAAAAAGGGAGAAACTCCCCTGCCATAAACCTCCAGGCACCGACAACTGCCAACTGCCGATGCATTGGAAGCACCCGACCACAGCTGACTGAGTCCATCCAAAAACTTCAAGCCTCCGACCAGCCCCTCCAATACAGCTTCCTGAGTGCCATCCTCTGCCGAGCTCCTTCAACCTCGTCCCGGCCACCAAAACAAGCAAAGCCAAGGACTCAGAGGCCTACTCCTCCAGAGATTTCAGACCACACAGTAGCAGCGGCAGCGAAGCGGGCATTTCAGAAGTTTCTCCAGATGTTCCTCTGCGCTCTTACGTCTGTCTCCATCAAATCAGAATTGTGCACAGTCCCCTACTTAACAAATACAGATATCATTCTGGAGCAGTGGCGTGCGCTGCATCACGCCGCCATCTTCTCCTCCCCCTCCTACTTGGCCCTAGCATTGACATTGCTCTCCAAAACTGGATCTTTTTTTACTTGCATTGTGGGTCACTTTCCTGCAGGCTTTACAAGCTACCAGTAGGTGGAGGGTTGCTGCAAAAATAAATCAGAAAGTTCAAAGTACCTGATCAAAGTATATACAGCACACAATCTTGAGATTTGCCTTCTTGCACACAGCCACAGAACAAAGAAACACAATAAAACCCTTATAAAGAAAATCCCCACACAACAAGATTATCAAACACCCAATGTACAAAAAAAGAGAAGGAATTGTATAACCAAGCAAGTGCAGTAAACAAATAACATTGACCAGAGTCCCCGAATGTGAGTCCAGAGCCATGGAACTACTGAGTCAGTTCAGCGCTGAACCGCCTTGATAAAATTGTGCAAATATTAAAAAGAAGTAAACAAAAACACAAGGAACATGAACTGCAGAGACCCCGAACGAGAGTCCATGGCTGCGGAGCGTGTTTAACGCTGAGGTGGCTGAAGCCCGTCCCGTAGCCCAGTGGCTGCAGGGCAACACCTGCTCCTGAACCTGGCAGTGTGGGACCCAAGACTCCTGCACCTTCCGTGCACCAACAGAAGTGAGAAGAGACTGGTCAAATGCAGCCAGCTGGCACTGGACACTTGTTTGTTTTCTACTCTCATCCGTGACAATTTTAATCTTTCTCGACACTTTAATTGATGTGGAGGAAAGGTGCCAACAATAGGTTTGTGTTCCGCCATTAGGTGCTGGCCACTCCATTCTCTGCTCTCATCCACACCAAATCCCCCAGCAGATTGCAGAAGCACCAGATAATTTAGTCAGCTCAAAAATACACCCTTAAAAGGCAAATTATAGGCTGCAATCATTTGCAGAAAAAGAGTATCTGGTAGCTTAGTGAGCTGTTGCTGGATGTTGACTTTGGTCATTGGCGCCATCTTGCTGGAATAATACTCGAAGCTCTCCTTCAGTAATGAAGGAACCTAAATACTTAAAATGCAGAACTTTTTTTCTACAAGTACGAGATGTAAACTGATTTTCTTTCTTAATGTTGATATAAATGAAATTAATGGAGTATGGTGCACTGCACATCATGGCCTAGTTTATAATAGTTATGTGTTGGTGAGATTACAAAGCAGAGGAAAATATTGTTTTGTGTCACCCATGACTATAAAAGTTAATGAAGCAGAATGAAAGAATTGATTAAAAATGTTGCTGGAAATAATCACCAGGTTACTTTTAATTTCATGAGATTACATTAAAAATATTAGTGTCATATTTCACAAGATCTCTTGGATATCAATTTGTTCTCTCTCCAGTTCCATTAGCAAAGTTCAAAGTAAATTTATTAACAGAGTACATATATGTCACCATCCCTGAGAATCATTTTCCAACGAGCATACTCAAATATCCATAATAGAATAGTAACCATGATAGAATCAATGAAAGACCACACAAACTTGGGTGTTCAAAATACAGTATGTGCAAAGGACAACAAGCTGTGCAAATACAAAAAGAAAGAAATAATCATAATAATAAATAAATTAGCAATAAATATTGAAAACTTGAGATGAACATTCTTTGAAAGTGAGTCCATAGCTTGTGGGAATTTCAGTAGTGGGGTAAGTGAAGTTGAAGTTGAACCCCTTTGGTTCAAGACCCTGATGATTGAGGGCTAATAACTGTTCCTGAACTTGGTGGTGTGAGTCCTGAGCTTCCTGTGACTTTTTGATGCAGCAGTGAGAAGAGACCCTGTCCTGGGTGTTACGTACCACATAACTGGGTTGCCAAACCAGCAGAAATGCAATGCTCGTTGGAGTCTGTGATTACTAGGAACTAATAAAGTTTTATTAAAGAAATAAATAATACAGTACACTAATCGCAAGGATATAAATGTAACAGGTTAGCAATGATAATACACACATATACACACAAATAGGGTAATAGGAATCAACCAAGCTCTATCGCAGTCTAGGGGTAAAATGATCAGTCTTAAGTGAAGCAGAGTTCAGTTCAGTTTAGTGCAGTTCGCAGTAATTGCTGTTGTCGTACCGTTGGAGAGAGAGAGTGAGAGATGCAGTCGGTTTCGGGCAGACCTTTTGATGTCTTCTGATCCCGTTGTGGTCTCCGACTGTGACCCCTCCGTTCCGGATACGATTGTTCTTCCGCAGTGAACCCGGCACCCAGGCAAGGGCGGACACACACCCCAGGTTCCCACCGATCATACCTTTACACCCTGTGAGCCTCTGACCGATTTCCGTGAACCGGTCCTCCAAACTCCTACCAACTTGTGGGGGCACACTGCTCTTTCCAGGGTCTCGTGGTATCCCGTGCCTTAGCAAACCTGCTCTTTTTATCCCCCTGCTGGGGTATCACCTGTCCATCAAACTTCAAGCAGTTCAGGTTCAAAGCAAACAGTCTGTCAATATCTGAATTGTGTTTCTTTCTCATTAATCTCTCTCTTCTCTCTTATTAGCATTTTAAATGTTTCTCCATTGTCTTCCGTTATCTCTCTCATTAGCATCATCGGTCCGGTAGCTCTGCTTGGCGTCACACATGACATGGGTAATAGAGGTGCCTGATGATGGATGCTGCTTTCCTGCGACAACACTTTGTGTAGATCTGCTCAATGGTGAAGAGGGTTTTACCTGTCATGGACTGGGATGTATCCACTACTTTTTGTGGGATTTTCCATTTATGGACATTGCTGTTTCCATACCAGGCTGTGATGCAGTCAGTAAATATACTCTCTTCTACACATCTATAGATGTTTGTCAAATTTTTAGACGTCATGCCAAATCTTCGCAGATTTCTATGTAGAGGCACTCCCCTGCTTTCTTCATAATTGCACTTAAGTGCTGGGTCCAGAACAGGTCCTCCAAAATAATAGTAAGGAATTTAATGTCGATGACCTACTCCTCCTCTGATCCTCCAATGAGGACTGCCTCATGGACTTGCTTTCCTCCCCCTGAAGTCAATAATCAGCTGCAAGGTCAGTTCAATTAGCATCTCATGAGATTTTTTTGAATGGCAAAGCTTTTCTGTATTTTGTTTTAACCAGCTTCATCTGAATCCTGTGACATTATTCTTATTCTGAATTCTGCTGCAGAAGGAAGGAGGCATTTCACATCTGGATCCTATCATTATTTACTTTCTCTGAGTCAGCTAGCCCCTTAACCTTCTTATCCCTGAGGAATACTGCTCATGTTTACCCACTCTGTCACCATAGCTCTATCCTAGCACCAAGTATTATTATCCTGATTAATCATCACTGGACTTCTGCCAAGGTTAACATGTCCTTCATAAGGAGACCTTTCCAAAAACCTGAAGGTGGTGTTTCAGATGCTGTCAGATTCCTGAAGTGTTATTATTCTTGCAGACAACTGCAGTCTTCTACCTATGAATTGTTAGACCCCGCAATTAGCTCTGGCAAAAATGACAGTATAATAAACTTCATATTATTATTGTAATGAATATTAGCCAGGAAACTTCCCTTGCTGACCTTTGAGCAGTACCATGGATTTCCTCCTCAGTTTTAAATCTCATTCCAAACAGAGCCTAATTAAAACACGACTGTGCTCCTGAACTTGTGTGGAGGCTACATTATGTTTTGAGTGAACAACATGCAAAAAAACTGAAGTGCCATCAAAGAGCTTGGTACATACTGAAACACTATTCTTCACCAGGTGTACAAAGCCGTATTTAAACTCTATTAAACGGATGTAGGCAATACAGTTAAGGCTAAAATTCATTGCCTACTAGAGGATAGTAGTGTGCTGCCAGCTTAAACCTAGTTGACAGTAACAGAATAGAAGTATTTATCTAAATCAGGACTGAGAATATCTCGGAGACAGAGGAAGAGATTGGAGGTTTGATAACAAAGAAGACCTGGCAAGATACTATTGTACATCTACCGAGTGCTACAGAGTTAAAGGTGAGAGGAGGAGAGATGAAGGTGCCATCCAAAATAACAAATGTGCTCCTTCCACTCAGGGCATGCATTTGCTCCACTCGGTAACACCATAAGTTGTTCTGTAATAACATGCCACTTCCCCAGTGGAGGAGTTAGTTAGTTAGTGACTGTTATACTGCTGGTGTTTAGGGCATTTAAGTCCTCCATCTCTGTCTGTCCTTGGCCATCTTCTCTACTGTGCCCCAGGTGTGGTTCAGGGTCCTCATTTCTGCCTCTACAGTAGGGTGTCAAGTTGTCTTTGGTCTCCCATGTTTCCTCTGGCCTTCAGGAGTCCAGTGAAGTGCTGTCTGGGTGATGGAGCTGGCCACTCTTCTTATTACCTGTCCAATCCATCTCCAACGTTTCTTTATAGAAACATAGAAAACCTACAGCACAATACAAGCCCTTCAGCCCACAATGCTGTGCCAAACATGTACTTACTTAGAAATTACCTAAGGTTACCCATAGCCTTCTATTTTTCTAAGCTCCATGTATCTATCCAGGAGTCTCTTTAGAGACCCCATTGTATCTGCCTCCACCACCGTCACCGGCAGCCCATTCCACACACTCACCAATCTCTGCGTAAAAAACTTACCCCTGTCATCTCTCCGTACCTGCTTCCAAGCACCTTAAAACTGTGCCCTCTCCTGTTAGCCATTTCAGCACTGGGAAAAAGCCTCTGACTATCCACACGATCAATGCCTCTCATTATCTTATACACCTCTATCAGGTCACCTCTCATCCTCCGTCGCTCCAAGGAGAAAAGGCCAAGTTCACTCAACCTGTTTGCATAAGGCATTGCTCATGACTATCGTAGCCATGTCCTCTCGGTGATTCTGAAGAAATACGGCGTAGTTGGAGATACTTCCTGGCCAGAAAATATGGAGGATCTTTCAGAGGCTTATGGTGTGGAATGATGACAGCTTGATAAGGTCGTTCTCTGTCATGCATCAGCATTCTGTCCTGTACAAGAGTGTCGACAGATCACAGCTCTGGTACAGCTTCACTTTGGTGTGGGCGCTGTACCTGGTAGATCCTATAGGTTGCTCATCGATCTAAAGATGCTTCTGGCTTTTCTGAGTCTGCACTGGATGTTATCCTTGGTCCCACCAGCCTGCTGAATGATGCTGCCCAGGTAGGTGAATCCGCACGTGCTGGGTAACTTGATGCCATATGCCTTGACGGGAGGAAGAGTCTCTACATTAAAGGTCATGGTCTCAGTCTTTCTCTGACTGCCTCTGAATCTAACCTGTCCACCAAAGGTACATGGGCATTGTTTTCTCTTGCAGATGCTGGTATGTATGTAAAGTCATCCGCAAAGTCAAGGTCTTCCAAGGTAGAGATTAGAGTCCACTTAATGCCTCTCTGCATATCTTTTGTTGTTTGCCTTATAATCCTGTTAATCACCAGGTTAAATAATATCACTGACATCACACATTGCCTAACTCCTGTCTTGACTTCAGAGCTCAAATTGCCGACCCTAGCTGTGCAGATGAAGTTAGTATAGAAACTCTGGATAGCTGGACAATTTTGGAAGGGATCCCATATGAGCTGAGAATTCTGTGTAGATGCTATCAAAATCCTTTTCAAAGTCCACAAAAGTCACATACAGTTTTCTCTGCCACTCCGTGCACTGTTCTATGATGTTATGTGATGTGAAGATCTGGTCAACACAGCCTCTGTTCTTTCTGAAGCCAACTTGCTCTTTCCTCAAGCACACATTAACTGCATCTGTAATCTTTTGGACAATGACTTTGGCAAGAATCTTGCTGAGCACCGACAAAAGTGTGATGCCATGCCAGCCATTGCAATCACTTAGCGCTCTGTTCTTGAGGATCCAAACAATAACTCCCTTTGTCCAGTTCTTGGGTACTTGCCCCCATTCCCAGATTATAGTAAGCAGTGGCTGCTGCAACTTCTGGTTCAGCTTTGAACAGTTCGGTATTCAAATGGTCAACTTTGCTGTTCTTTAATGATTTAATCGCAGCGACAATCTCTTCTTTCTCGGGTGGATCTGCGTTGATGTCGAGGTTGTCTGCTGCCTCTTGTATGTCAGGTTCTTCATTTGGTGATGGTCTATTCAGTAATTCTCAACAATATTTAGTCCATCGTGCTTCTTGCGCTTTCTCAGTTGTCAAAACCAGACCATTCTTAACTCTCATGGGACCACTGTATCTGGCTTGGAACTTTCCACATACCAATTTTGAAATCTGGTATATGTTTCCCTGATCAGCTTGATTGGTTACTGCTTCAACATCCTTTGCACGGTCTTCCATGCAGATTCTCATACTTTCCTCCAGGTTTCTTCACTTTCCTGTTAGCTTCAGTACATGCTAGTTGAAGTTTCTCCTTAATTCGTGTTGACTTTGCATCTAACACTTCTGTCTTAATTTTCCATCTTTCTTCTGAGGCTGTCTATGTTTCCTGCTGTATCAATTCTTTGTCCTTCTTTCCAGCTTTGTGTCCTAGATAAGCCTTGCTGCTTTTCTCTATATCCTGAAGGATCGTCTCCATGTACCATTGATCATTAAATGGCCAATCTGGTTCTCGTTATGTCCATTGGGTGAGCACCATGTCAGCTTGTGGATTTCACGGTGTGGAAAGAGAATCCCCCTTATGAACAGAATTCCAGCAGTCCTTCGCCACTGTTATTCATTGTTCCACATCCATGACCCTAGTGAAGTATGAGTTGTTATTTCCTGCTTTGGAGTTTAGATATCCTATGATGATGATTATGTCATGCGTGGTGTTAACTCTACTTCCAAATGCAGCTGTTCGTAGAAGATGTCCTTTTCTTCAATGTCACTCTTTTAGTTGGAGTTTAGAACTGGACCACAGTCAAGTTCACTTGCTTCCCTTTCAGGCTGACCCTTATCAGCCTACTGTTGATTGGTTTCCATTTCAGCAAGCACTTCTCAATGCTTTTCTTCAAAATGACAGCTACACCATCATGATGCTGACCACCTTCCCTTCCTGAGTATAAAACTGTTTTACCAGTTGCTGCCTTTAGTCTGCCAAAACCTGTCCATCTGCTTTCACTGACATCCAGTATACGTAGGTTATAATGATGTATTTCTGCAGTCATTTGTCTAGCTTGTCAGTATTGTACATGGTTCGTACATTCCAAACACTAATTTTGATCTTGACTTGGCGGTGTTCAGGGATTCCTTCATCATGCCTGTAGATTCCTCTTGGTGTTCATTACTGTCAGTCAAGCAAATCGGGATGGAGACTCAGGAATGCCATTGCACACAGATATAGGATTCTTCATTACTGTTTCTGTAACTATTTTGTTGACCAGTCAGGATTGTTAGCTTTAAGCTGAACCCCCAAACCTGGAGAGCTGGTGAACCACTCTTAGTCTGCCCTCTACACTTTGACCTGTTTGGCATTGGTGACCCTACCAAGAGTCAAAGCATTAGGCCTGACTCCAGCCAACATAGTTCTCTTGGTCAGTGAGACACACAAGTTTCCAAACCCGACAAGAAGGTTGTGATCCTCTTGGAGGCTTGGTGGAGAAATCAAGCGTTCAATTTGGTGGATCAAACTTGTATCTCTCTTTCTTTCAACCTTAAGTGTTCTTAGGCCCTTCTCCTCTTATCTTGAATGTCTCTCTCTCTCTCTCTCTCTCTCTCACTCTCTCTTGCTCTCTTTTAGTAATATCTGGTAAGATTTTAAAAAATGCTTTTGTTTAACTTCAGTGTAAAATATTCCGTATGATAAGTGAGTTAAATATCTAAACATCCAGAAGTGAGATCCATTTGAAGAATATTTCTAAATCTGCACAGATTTGTTTAAAAAAGACCTCTGCTTCACGACATATGATTGCTATATCAACACTCCCAAGATGAAAGCAAGGTGACATAGAAATGTTCACTCTTAGCACAAGTCTGTTTTCTTGCAGGTAAAGAAGAATGAAAGAATGAGGACAGACACAGCTGCAGAAAAACAAATGAAATAAAAAAGAAGGAAACATTCAAACAGATAAAGTTCAAAACAAATAAAAGATAAAACATTGCTGGAAACTAAGATTAGAGAAATTCAGCCCAACCAGTGTAAGGTATCAGTTTTAGCAAATTCAGCAGTTATGTTTATTAAGCATAGAACAGTTCAGCACAGGAGGCAGAACTTCAGCCCATTACATCTGAGATTACCATAATACCAAATTAAACCAATTCCACCTGCATGCGCATGGTCGGATCCCTCAACGCCTTACCTGTTCTTGCTATTGTTTTATGTAAAATGTGAACATCTTCTAATGAAACAACATACATCAAAGTTGCTGGTGAACGCAGCAGGCCAAGCAGCATCTCTAGGAAGAGGTGCAGTCGACGTTTCAGGCCGAGACCCTTCATCAGGACTAACTGAAGGAAGAGTGAGTAAGGGATTTGAAAGCTGGAGGGGGAGGGGGAGATGCAAAATGATAGGAGAAGACAGGAGGGGGAGGAATAGAGCCGAGAGCTGGACAGGTGATAGGCAAAAGGGGATACGAGAGGATCATGGGACAGGAGGTCCGGGAAGAAAGACAAGGGGGGGGACCCAGAGGATGGGCAAGAGTTATATTCAGAGGGACAGAGGGAGAAAAAGGAGAGTGAGAGAAAGAATGTGTGCATAAAAATGAGTAACAGATGGGGTACGAGGGGGAGGTGGGGCCTTAGCGGAAGTTAGAGAAGTCGATGTTCATGCCATCAGGTTGGAGGCTACCCAGACGGAATATAAGGTGTCCCCTCGTACCCCATCTGTTACTCATTTTTATGCATCCCCCTCGTACCCCATCTGTTACTCATTTTTATGCAAACATTCTTTCTCTCACTCTCCTTTTTCTCCCTCTGTCCCTCTGAATGTAACTCTTGCCCATCCTCTGGGTCACCCCCCCCCTGTCTTTCTTCCCGGACATCCTGTCCCATGATCCTCTCATATCCCCTTTGCCAATCACCTGTCCAGCTCTCGGCTCTATCCCTCCCCCTCCTGTCTTCTCCTATCATTTTGGATCTCCCCCTCCCCCTCCAACTTTCAAATCCCTTACTCACTCTTCCTTCAGTTAGTCCTGACGAAGGGTCTTGGCCTGAAACGTCGACTGCACCTCGCTTGGCCTGCTGCGTTCACCAGCAACTTTGATGTATGTTGCTTGAATTTCCAGCATCTGCATAATTCCTGTTGTTCGCGTTTAAAATCTTCTAATGAATTAACTTTATAGATTTATTAGTTGGCTGCATATGGACATTGCAAACAATGAGAGAAACAATAATTAATTCACAAATGTGGATGCAGTTAAGAGTTAATCTTGTTGGTGGTACTGGACACACATAAAGATAATGCAAGATTAGATAACTTTCGGTTCAGCACATTTTGTAAATTGAGATGAATTTCAACACAGTCATACCCTCAGTTCTGATAAAAAGTTCCAAAATCTGGGCCTCTGTACCTCCCTCGGCAACTGGGTCCTTGAATTCCTCACCAGGAGCACAGTCTATGCAGATCAGAAATAACATCTCTTCCTCCCTGACAATCAACACTGGGGCAACTCAAGGATGCATGCTTAGTCCACTACTTTACTATCTAGAAACCAAAGACTGTGTGGCTAGGCACAGCTCAAATGCCATTTATAAGTTTGTCAACAACATAATTATTGTTGGCAAAATTTCAGATGGTGACAAAAGGAGGTGAAACCCCCTTTTACAGGGCATTCCTAGAAATCTGGCTTGTTAGCCCCTTGCTAACAGCCACTGGATTCCGCGGCAAAAAACCCACCTTTCTCAAGCTTCATATGTCTTGGGTGTATACGACTTTGGTCCAGCCAAATCCGTAAGTTTGGGATGTCTTGCCCATCCAAACCGTGGTCTGAGTGAATGCTGTGTGATTTACTGCGCACACCCCCCCCCACCCGGGCAATCACACATTGGCAAGACATAACAGATCATACACTGCATACAATTAATAAGAAGTATATTTAAGAACATTAACTTAAGCAAACAGTTATTAAAGAAAATAAACAAAAAGGGCCCATTATACTTAAACAGTCACGTGTTCACAGTGGAGCTCAAATCTTGAATCCGTCTGTAACAGTCACGCTAGACCCTCAGTGTTCATGAAAGCACACACCACCTTGCAAAGGTCACTCAAGATCCATCTTGAACAAACGGGTTCTCTCGTGGGAGTATTGGTCCTTCCTCCTCAAAGCCATTCATCTGCACAAAGCATCTTGTGCAACAGGGATGGCATCCTCCACCATCTTCCTTCTTGTCTTCTCCCAGCTCCCACCAATGAAGACCTCGCCATTCCATGTTCTCTGGAACCTTCTCCCAATTCTACCATCCTGATTGGCTGACACCATTTTCTGAAGTTGAAAAACAAAGCCTCTTGCCTTAGCTCAAACCCAAACAGACTGAAAGCAGAACAGACTGCTCTTACAGAACTGCTAAAATGAAACACCAACAGCACAGCAGCAAGAATCTTAACTAGGGTGTTATAGACACACAGCAGGAACCCTGATCAGCTGGTTGAGTATTGTTGCAGCAACAACCTAGTGCCCAGCATCACTCAGATGGTATGTTGCCTCCCAGGTGCCAGGTCAGGGGTGTCTCAGATTGTGCCCACAACATTTTGGAGAGGGAGGGGGAACAGCCAGATGTCTTGGCACATATTGGTACCAATGATGTCGGAAGGAAAAGCAATGAGGTCCTGAAAAGAGAATTTAGAGAGCTAAGTACAAAGCTGAGAAACAGGACCTCCCGGGTAGTAATTTCTGGATTCCTGCCTGTGCCACATGCCAGTGAGGGTAGAAACAGGATGATTTGGCAGATAAATACGTGGCTGAGAAGCTGGTGCAGGGGGCAGGGCTTCAAGCTCTTTGATAATTGGGATCTCTTCTGGAGGAGGTATGACCTGTTCAAAAGTGCCGGGTTGCTCCTGAACTGGAGGGGGACCAATACTCTCTTGGGAAGGTTTGTTAGAGCTGTTGGGGAGGGTTTAAACTAACTTGACAGGGGTGTGGGAACTGGAGTGAAGGGACTCAGGAAAGAATGGATGGTAAAAAAGCAAAGATAGCGTGCAGTCAGATTGTCAGGAGGAGCAGACAGGTGATGGGACTTAGTAGCAGCCAACAGGCTGAGTATCAAATCACAAGGGATGCAGAGTCAGAAAGGACAGCAAATATGGTATTCATGGTGTTGTATCTAAATGCATGTAGTATAAGAAATAAAGTCGATGATCTTGTTGCAATATTACAGATTGCCAGGTATGATGTTGTGGTCATCACTGAAACGTGGCTGAAGGATGATTGTAGTTGGGAACTGAATGTCCAAGGTTACAGGTTATATCGGAGGGAAAGGAAGGTAGGCAGAGGGGTTGGTGTGACTCTACTGGCAAAGAATGGTATCAAATCAGTAGAGGGATGTGACATAGGATCAGATGGTGTTGAATTCTTGTGGGTTGTCATAAGAAACTGCAAGGGTAAAAGGACATTGATGGCAGTTATATACAGGCCTCCCAACAGTGGCTGGGAGGTGGACCACAGGCTACAACAGGAAATAGAAAAGGCGAGTCAAAAGGGCAATGTTATGGTAGTCATGGGAGATTTTAACATGCAAGTCGATTGGGAAAATCAGGTTGGTAATAGACCTCAAGAGAATGAGGTTATTGACTGCCTAAGAGATAGCTTTTCAGAGCAGTTTGTCGTTGAGCTTACTAGAGGATCAGCTATTCTGGATTGGGTGTTATGTAATGGACCAGAGGTGATTAGGAGCGTAAGATAAAAGAACTCTTAGGAACCAGTGATCACGATATGATTGTGTTCAACTGGAAATTTGATAGGGAGAAAGTAAAGTCTGATGTAGCAGTATTTCAGTGGAGTAAGGGAAATTACAGTGGTATGAGAGATGAGTTAGCCAAAGTAAATTAGAAGGAGCTGCTGGCCGGAATAGCAGCAGAGCAGCAATGGCGTGTGTTTCTGGGAAAAATGAGGAAGGTGCAGGACATGTGTATTCCAAAAATGAAGAAATACTCAAATGGTAAAATGGTACAACTGTGGCTGACAAGCAAAGTCAAAGCTATCGTAAAAGCAAAAGAAAGGGCATACAACAAAGCAAAAATTAGTGGGAAAATAGAGGATTCGGAAGTTTTTAAAAACCTACACAGGGCAACTAAAAAACTTATTAGAGAGGAAAAGATGAAATATGAAAGCAAGCTAGCAAATAATATCAACGTGGATAGTAAAAGTTTTTTCAAGTATGTTAAAACTAAAAGAGAAATGAGAGTGGTTATAGGACAATTAGAAAATGAGACAGGTGAAATAATAACAGGGAACAAGGAGATGGCTAATGAACAAAATGAGTATTTTGCATCAGTCTTCACTGTGGAAGACACTAACAGCATACCTGATGTTGTAGTGTGTGAAGGAAGAGAAGTGGGTGCAGTAACAGTTACAAGAGAGAAGGTGCCCAAAAAGCTGAAAGACCTAAAGGTAAGTCACCCGGACCAGATGAATAGATGAAAGAGGTAGTGTTAGAGATTGTGGGGGCATTAGAAATGATCTTTCAAAAATCATTGGACTCTGGCATGGTGCTAGAGGACTGGGAAATTGCAAATGTTACTCCACTCTTTCAGAAAGAAGAAAGGCAGCAGAAAGGAAATTATAGACCAGTTAGCCTGACCTCAGTTATTGGGAAGATGTTAGAGTCAATTGTTAAGGATGAGGTGATGGAGTACTTGGTGACACAGGACAAGATAGTACAAAGTCAGCACAGTTTCCTTCAAGGAAAATCCAGCCTGACAAACCTGTTGGAATTCTTTGAGGAGATTACAAGTAGGATAGATAAAGGGGATGTAGTGGATGTTGTATATTTGGACTTTCAGAAGGCCTTTGACAAGGTGCCACACATGAAGCTGCTTACCAAGTTGAGAGATCATGGTATTACAGGAAAGTTACTAACATGGTGAGAGCATTGGCTGATTGGTAGGAGGCAGCGAGTGGGAATCAAAGGATCCTTTTCTGGTTGGCTGCCAGTGACTAGTGGTGTTCCGCAAGAGTCGGTGTTGGGACCATTTCCTTTTATGCTGTATATCAATGATTTAGATGATGGAATAGATGGCTTTGTTGCCAGGTTTTCAGATGATACGAAGATTGATGATGTGGAGGGTAGTGTTGAGGAAACAGGTAGGATGTAGAAGGACTTGGACAGATTAGGAGAATGGGCAAGAAAGTGGAAAATTAAATATAATGTTGGAAAATGCATGGTCATGCACTTTGGTAGTAGAAATAAATGTGCGGAGTATTATCTAAATGGGGAGAAAATCCAGGAATCTGAGATGCAGAGGGACTTGGAAGTCCTTGTGCAGAACACCCTGAAGGTTAACTTGAAGGTTGAGTCAGTGGTGAGGAAGGCAAATGCCATGTTAGCATTCATTTCAAGAGGTCTAGAATACAAGAGCAAGGATGTAATGCTGAGGCTTTATAAGGCACTGGTGGGGCCTCACCTTGTATATTATGAACAGTTTTGGGCTCCTCATCTTAGAAAGGATTTGCTGGCATTGGAGGGGACCCAGAGGAGGTTCACAAGGATGATTCCAGGAATGAAAGGGTTCTCACACGAGGAACGTTTGATGGCTCTGGGTTTGTACTCGCTGAATTCAGGATGAGGGGGGATCTCATTGAAACCTTTCGAATGTTGAAAGGTCTAGACAGAGTAGATGTGAAGGACGTTTCCCATGATGGGAGAGTCTAGGACAAGAGGGCATAGCCTCAGAATAAAGGGACACCCTTTCAATACAGAGATGCGGAGAAATTTCTTTAGCCAAAGGGTGGTGAATTTGTTGCCACATGCAACTGTGGAGGCCAGGTTGTTGGGTATATTTAAGGCAGAGATTGAGAGGGTCTTGGTTGGACATGGCATCAAAGGTTACGGGGAGAAGGCCGGAAACTGGGGTTGAGGAGGAGATTTAAAAAAAGATTCAGCCATGATTGAATGGCGGAGCAGACTCGATGGGCCAGATAGCCTAATTCTGCTCCCATGTCTTATGGTCTAAAATAAGTTTCTAGTAATAGAGAGAAGCAGAAAGAAAACTGCAGGAAGAGACACAGGCCCAAACAGCTAGTATTATTTTTGAATTTGGTTAACATTGAAAGAGCCCATTTTACTTTTGAACAAAAAGTGACGAAAATTTAAAGGCTGAAACTGATAGGCTTTCAGACAAAAGGGAAAGAAGTAATTTAAAGATGAGGTAAGAAGGTGAACTGGTTCAAGCACTATCTTAGTGAAAGCCAGTGCTGGCTTGAGAGAATGCATGACCAGTTCCAGCTTTTTTTATGTATGTTACCTTGGTCTTAGGTCTCTAATGTACACTGCAGATAAAATTTCTTCAAGACTGTTCAATCCAATGGACACTAAAAGTTTCAGAAAGAGATAAAAAACTACAAATGCATAATGTCTAACAGAAAACTAAAATTGCTGTCAGTATCAAATAAGTATTGTAGTACATTGCAACACACTGTGTTAAAAACTATAAATTACAATAAGCATATATGAAAACATCTAAGAAGAGAGAAATACAGTGAGGAAGTGTTCATGGGAGGCAAGTCCAGGCCTAAACCTTTTATCAATACTTCATGAGTTTACATGAAAGGCCGTGCCTGAGACATTAACTTGTTACTTGTCAGGGCAGATGCTGCACCTGATTTACAGTCTAAAATGCCCTGATCTCCTTCAGCCTACCACTTTGTATTAGGAGCTGGCATTTTGTCTTCTGCTTCTGACCACTTATATCTCACCAGAAAGAACATCAAGTTGTTTTCCTGTATTTGGATACTTGTCAAACTTAAAACATCTTTCTTCTTCATGCCTGACCTACCATACATTTTCTCAACTTTCACTTTTTACCTTCTTTTTGCCTTTACTTTTCTTCCACTTCATGTTCAGAACCTACCAGGACTCTTGCAATTCTGGCTACCTGCAAAAAAAAAATCACCAAAAATGGTTGGACTGTGTACGTTCCAGCGGCTTTCACTCTGCCTGTCTCAATAGAATCAGAATAAGAATCAGGTTTAATATTACTGGCATATGTCGTGAAACCTGTTGTTTTGTGGCAGCAGTACATTGCGATACATGGTAATAAAAACTGTAAATTACAATAAGTATATATGAAAATAAGTAAAAAAAGAGGGGAAAAGAGTAAGGCAGTGTTCATAGGTTCACTGTCCCTTTGGAAATATGATGGCGGAAGGGAAGAAGCTGTTGCTGAAATGTTAAACGCATCACTTCAGGCTCCTGTACCTCCTCTTTGATGGTCATAATGAGAAGAGACGTGCCTTGGGTAGGGGGTCCTTACTGACGGATCCCATATTTTTTGAGGCATTGTCTTTTGAAGGTGTCCTGGATACTGGGGTGGCTAGTGCCCATGATGAAGCTGGCTGAGTTTACATTTTTTGGCAGCTTTTTCTGATCCTGTGCAGTGGCTCCTCCACACCAGAAGGTGATGCAACCAGTTAGAATGCTCTCCATGGTACATCTGTATAAATTCACGGGAGCCTTTGGCAACAAACAAATTCTCCTAATGAAAATAGCCCATCATGCCTTCTTTGCAATTGCAACAGTATGTTAGGCCTGGGATAGAGCTCAGACATGTTGACACCCAGGAATATGAAACTGCTCCACTTCTCATCTCTCAATGAGGACTGTGGTGTGTTCCCTAGACTTACCCTTTCTGAAGTCCACAATCAATTCTTTGGTCTTACATGTCCCGTTCACATCCACAGAATCTCCTGTCTGTTCCCCTCACTATTGAGTCCCCTATCACTACTGCTCCCTTCTTCTCTCTCTCTCTTTCCTTTTTGCATCACAGACCCATGCTTGGTGCCTGTAACCCAGTCAACATGGCATTCTCCCAGGAGGTCATCCCCCACAAAAGTATCCAAAGCAGTATACTTGTTTTTGAGGGGAATGGCCCCAGGGGTGCTCTGCTCTAACTGCCTATTTCTGTTTCTCCTGGCGGTAACCCAGCTACTCGCCTCCTGCAACTTTGGGGTGACTATTTCCCTGTAACTTTGATCAATTATATCCTCATACAAGCCGAAGGTCATCCAGTTGCCTCTCCAGATCCCTAACATGGTTATAGAATCAATGACCTTTACCACTATGAGATGGGTTGTTAAGCAGCCATGTTTAATCTCATTGCCTCACTTTATGTCCATGACAGTATAGGTTTCTCATCTCAGGTACTTGTCTAACTCCCTCATAAATTCCTTATGATATAAACTTCTGCTGTCTTTGCCAGTAAACTGAACAGGCAGATCCCTCTGGGGTAAAGAATCCAAAAGACATTTTTCCTTGGAAATGGATGATCCCTTCTCCTGAGACCTGGTTACTTTCCTTGTTTTAATATTCCCCAGCCTCTCATCATGTATCCTATCAATCCCTCTTAGGACAGTGCATGTTTCAATGATCAGTTTTTATTCCTGGGTGTCAAAATCTCAGAGGACCTGTCCTTCACCCTTTGCATAGACACAACCATGAAAAAGCTTCACCAGTGTCTCTATATTTTCATAGATGTTTAAGGAGATTTGGCATGTCATCAAAGATTCTGACAACTTCTAGAGATGTACAATGGAAAGGATTGTGGCCTGGGATGAGAACTGCAATCCACAGGAATGCAGGATGCTACAGAAAATAGTCAGTTCCATCATGGGTACAGCTCTCCCCACCTCTGAAGACATCTGTAAAAGGCAATGTCTCTGGAAGTTGGCATCCTCCATTTGGGACTCCCACCATTCACGCATACTTTCTTCTCAATTCTGCTGATAGGCAGAATGTACAGGAGCCCAAAGAACCATACTTCATGATTCTACAGTAGCTTCTTCTGCACTGCTATCAGGTTCTTGAACAGGTTCTGAAAAATCATAACTCTGCTTCGGAATGTATTTTCACTCTCTCAGTGTCGCATACTGTCACTATTTATGTTGTGTTTTTTGATGTATAATTTATGCTAAGTTTCTGTTCATGTATATTTGTCCTCGTACTATGCTGCTGCCAAAAGCTGATTTTCATGGCACCTGCTTATAAACAACAATAACCTTGAACTTGATCTTTGTTTGATTAAATTTAAGGGAGTACAGGACTATTTTACTCATTCCTAGTGATCTTCGAATGGCATCCCTCAGTCCTCCTAGTTTGAACTGCCTGACACTGCAGTTAAGTTTCCATCTCAATCACCCAGTCTTTGCTCCTAATTTACATAAGGGTCACCTTATGTTGCTTTCATATCTTTTCAATTCAAATACTCCAGGTTAGATGCTTCCCATTATTTTTAATTACCTCCTGTCCCTTTGAAAAATTGTGCTGTCATACCATTCAAACTTAAAGTAAATTATTTATCAAAGTACATAAACATCTCCACATACAACTCTGAGATTCATTTTCCTGTGGGCATACTCAATAAATCCATAATAGAATAATAACCTTTAATAGAATCAATGAAAGACTGCAGCAACTTGGGTGTTCAATCATTGTGCAAAAGAAAACAAACTGTGCAAACACAATAACAAAGAAATAATATAAATAAACAAACAAACAAACCAACAATAAATATGGAGAACATGAGATGAAGAGTCCTTGAAAATTGAGTCCGTTATGGGAGCTTCTCAATTTTCCATCATTACCTCTTATAGAAATAGACTATGCAGCCTATTTCATCCATGCCAGCTCCCAGCAGATCAATCCCATCAATATCATTCCCATTTTCTTTTTCGCTGTAGTCAGTCCTGCAACTATTTGTTCTTCATTTACTCATCATCCTTTGATTCTTTAACCACACATCCAGAGTAATTTTACATTACCATATACCCACTCCCTTCTTCCTATCCACAGCCTTTCTGCATTCCTCAGTTTCTTTCTCACTGTTAACCAGCTAATCCATTATCACTCTCCACTGGTCTCCATTTACATTCTTCTCTCCTGTGCCTCCCCTCATCATCTCTCTGTTATCTCTCTTTCTGTTACATTAATCCATAATTTTCATGATATCACAATAACATGAAAAATGCACAGTACAGTAAAGGTTTACAGAGGCCTTATGTTTACATACATGTATTAATTAAAATCACTTTATTGAGTATAATATAGAGATGCCTCAGACTGGTATTTGTAAAAAAGTTGTCATATTATAATCAGCATGCTACATTATTTGAATAGGACTCAGTCAAACCACTAGCTTTAACTGCATCTGGAAAGGTCTTTCTTTGAGATGCCCTTCCTCTGTCTGAGGCTGGAATAAGTATTTTTATTACATTTTATGATAGATCACATGGAACAGGCCACATGTAATACAACCATTAAGGTACTTGCAGGCAATCTTCTTTTATCCAGTGACATTCTTCCTGTCTGTGGTTGAGAATGGAGATGAAGATCTGGGAAGTGGCTGTATAGTAGGTTGGGTTAGGGTAGTGATAAAATTGGATTGGAAGTAAAGGTCGGGGTGGTGATGAGGCAGGACATAGTATTGGAGTTGGTAGTAATAATGGAACTGTGATGGAGGTAGAGATCGGGAAATGGATGGAGCTGAAGTAGGCATGGAAATGAAGATGGAAGTGGGAATTATCTTAGGGAAGAGGAGAGATTAGTCACTTACATGCATGTGCGGATCACTTTAATCTTAAGGATTTACCAATTGTTTTCGAATATAAATTAGCTCAGATATTTCTTCCATTATAGGATGTTTATTTGTCTCTATGCTTCTGGAATAGTCTCACCAGCTACAGTTTGTTTTTTTGGAAAATTCTGGGCAGATTCTCTACTTCAAGGCAATTTTCTGAATGTGTTTTGCTGTCATGGAGCTTTGCTTATTTGATGGGTGGACCGGAGAATCCTGGTATTGCAGAATCAGCCCTCATGTTGCAAGTGAGCTACTGACATTCCTATTCACTGCTTTTGGTATTTTATTAACTAATCTTCTAAATTATTGAATTTATCAGTCAACCTCTATAAATAAATCAGAAAATTTTTGAAAAATTCAGAAAAGTAATCAACAATTTATTAGCAGGTTGAAGATGGTTGCTTAAATAGAACTATGTTAACTCATTATGAAGAAGTCAATAAACTGTGATAAATTTTGATTGTTAAGTCAATATATTTTAGTTTCACTTGCATGCCAGGCATTTATAAATTGCAGATTTATTGACAATTTTCAATGCCCTAAGATGAGTGGTGAAGCTCCAACATGCAAGGAAGTGAGGACAACAGCATTGTAAAGTAAAAACATTCAGATGTAGAGTTAATGATTATTGTAATTTTTGAGGAATCTGAATGGGTTCTGGATTATACCCAGTTTGCTTACTCATGTTTAATGCTGCCCTAGAAAATTAACTCTAACTTAATTTTATATGTGGTCAGAAGCAGAAGCTGCAATACTCCTTGGAAACGCTTTTCATGTACACTATTTTTAGCTACATGATGCTAGGTAATGGGGAAGGTCACCTGATGTGTTAACCTAGTTTCTCTGCAGAAATAAAAATAGAAAATGCTGGATATATTCAATAAATCAGGCGGTATCCACAGAGAGATGGAGATTTAATGTTTTGGGCCAGTGACCTTCCATCAGAACTAGAGAAGTGAGAAATCAAGGCATGTTTCAAGTTGCTGAGACAGTAAAGAGGTGGAGAGAACAAAAGGAATGACTGTGATAGGGTGGAGACCTTGCAAGTTTAGACGACAGAAATGCAAAAGGTGGTGAATGCTTGTTAATCACAGCTGATCTTTTTGGCAGAGTTGTAAATACAAAAGGCAAATGAAGGCAGAGGAAAAGCAGACAATGCTCAAACTGTGAAATGCAGAACACAGCAATTACAGGAGCTTTACAAATACCGTCTGACTTGCTGAGCATTTCCAGCATTTCCTATTTTTACTTTAAAGCTACAAGTCCTGGTGGCTGTGTATACATTTCACCAGTTGCCATTCCTCCTTAATGCGTTGCCTTTGTACTCTGGTTTGGTGCATGCCATTGTTGGCACTGTATAGAACAAGCCTGAACCTCAAAATAGCTCAGCTTCACGTCTCACAATGGATAGCGTTTTGACACAGTTCTCCAGCTAACCACCAATTGCATGTCTCAAATTAAAAATGACCCCTTTAAGTGTGAATTTAGTTGCAGCTCCAGTGACCCTGATTCAACCCTGATCTTCAGCATTGTTTGTTCGTGTTATTTATCCATTTATTTATTTAGAGGCTCAGCACGGTAACAGGTCCTCCAGACCCACTGAGCCCAAACCACACAAATACACCCATGTAACCTATTAACCTACTAACCTGAGCATGTGGGAGGAAACTGCAGCAACCTTGTCAGTGTGGAATTTGCACATTCTCCCTGTGACTGCTTGGGTTTCCTCCAGTGCTCCAGTTTCTTCCCACATGATAAAAATGTGCAAGTTGGTAAGTTAATTGACCATTACAAATTATCCTTTTTGTGTTGATGAGTGGTAGAACCTGGTAGAATAGTTAGTGGCAATGTAAAGATTAAAGAAGGCTTAAAGTAGGGTAGTGTAATGGTGGTTGATGGTTAGCATGGATTCAGGGCTGAAGAACCTATTGCTACGCTCTATCACTCCATGACTCCATCGTATTTTTCTTCTCTTTACAAAGGCAGCAATCTGCAAAAACCCTTGGGTAACTTAGCAATAAGGAACAATTTAGTAATGAGAAGTTGGAAAGTGACAATCTGATCAGTATTTTCTTATCTTTGCCAAGCTTAGTAACTGATTTTAATTAGTCTTGAGAGTAAGTATACCTTTGGGAACTCGTATGAACAGCGGACTAAAGTGTAACAGCAGCCAATAATCATGGATTGGATTTATCTTTCACTGGACCAGATATTCCTTTTCACAGCTGCAGGAGCATATTTAAATGCATGACTACAGAGTTTGTCTCAGCCTTACTGTGTGGTCTGAAACCATTATGAACATACACTCAGTGGCCACCTTATTAGGTACCTCCTGCACCTCATAAAGTGGCCACTGAAGGTATGTTCGTAGTCTTCTGCTGCTGTAGCCCATCCACCTCAAGGTTAGATGTGTTGTGCAATCAAAGATGTTCTTCTGCACACCATTGTTGTAATGTGTGACTTACTGTCACCTTCCTGTCAGCCTGAATCAGTCTGACCGTTCTCCTATGATAGTGGTCGCTAACCTTTTTAAACCCAAGATTCCCTACCTTGGCCTTAGTGAAAGGCGAGATCGACCTACTAAATTGTTCAGAGAAAAACAGCTCAGATTGTACTTCTAACTTGAGGCCTTTTATTTGGGCTAATTGTATTTGGATTACATAAAATGCTTTTGTCAAACTTTCAAATTAATTTAACCAAGAAAACACTGTAACTAGCATATCAAACAGGCCATAGCTGTCTTTCTTTAAGAATATTACAATACTTCATACTTTTAATTCTAAGTTTCACTATTTAATTTTATTTCAACATGAAAAATAAATGAATAAAAATTGACTGTTGCACTCAGTGTGATGACTAGGGCTGAATACTTTCTGCTTGTTACCTGAAAATTGGCTCATAACTACAGACAGCCAGTCTGAGACAGTGTGTGAGGTGTCTGTCAGTAAGATAGCTCCTGTACTTAGATTTAATAACTTTCATCTGTGAAAATGCAATTTCACACAGATAAGTTGACCCGAAGTAGGCACTGAATTTTAGTGCCCATGTGGTGAGATGAGGAAACTTCTCCTTGGTGACAAGCCCCCAAAAGTCACCGTCCCTTGATTGAGGTCATTTTGCAAATCAATTGTTTCCATTTCAATATCACTTGGCACACCAAATACTTGCTGGAATCTGGCTGCTATCTGTTCTATATCGATTGGCAGAAATGGGTTTGAAATAAATGCAGCAATATCTTTCATGATGTTGAACTCCCCAAAACTCAATTGCCAGTTTGTCTAGGTAAGCACTGCTCAGGGCAACAAGTATTTTTTTCCTTGATGGCCTGTAACTTTTTCTCTAAGTTGGGAAAGTGTGTCAGCCTCCCGTTCCTTAAATTTGAAATCCAAACACCGAGCTTGGTCTTAAACGCATTTACTGCGTTTATCATGTGGGTAAGGTGTTGGTCTTTTCCCATGAGCTCGTTGTTAAGTGTGTTTAATTTAGCTGTCAGGTCTGTCAGAAACCTAAATCCAGTAGCCACGCATCATCTGACAGTTCCTTGTGCTCCTTGTTTCTTGTCGACAGAAAAGTCTTTATCTCAGGCAGCAAGTCAACAAATTGTTGCAGCACTTTTCCGCGACTCAACCACCGAACATCAGCATGAAGAAGTATGTCTCTGTAAGCGGCATCGAGCTCATCCAATAACGCCTTGAATAAGCGGTGCTGAAGCGCTTTTGCTCGAATCAAGTTTATCAGTTTGACCACCAGTGTCACTACATGAGAAAAGTCTAGGACCTTCCCAGCCAAGGCCTGCTGATGAATCACACAGTGATAATTCAGGAAGTCGGGAAAATCAGGGTCATTATGGCACAGTGCTATAAAACCAACGCGCACACCACGCATTGCTGGGGCCCCATCACTAGTAATTGCCACCAGTTTACGAATGAGAATGTCATTTTCACGGACACTTTTTAAAACTCATTGTAAATACCCTCACCTCTCGTTCTTTCTTTTGATTGCAAAAGAGTGAGGAAATCTTCCTTTGTTGTAAAATCCTAGAAAGCCATTCTGACAAATACAACAAGCTGGGTTGTTTGCATTACATCCGGGTATTCATCGAACTGTAGTGAAAGATATTCACAGAGTGACAAGTCCTTTAACATTTGTCGATCCTTATTTTGAGCAGCATGTTTTGTGAAAAACGATTGCTGGGCCTTCAATCCCGATTTCAGCTCCTCAACTTTCCTGGTACAGATTGCGCTATTTGGGGGGTAGGTGTCTTTAAATTTCTGGTGATTGATATTGTGGTGCCGCTCCAGATTCCCTCTTCTAGTCAGTGCTTGTGTTTGGTGGCACAACATACATAAACACTTGTCTTTTGCCAAGGTAAATAGAAATTCCTCTTCCCATTCTGGATGGAATTTGTACATTCTCGCCTTCTTTCGTGGAGCCTCCACCATGCTAGCTAGCTACCTTGCAGTAGAGCTACTAGGACTTGATGTATATATCACCAGTGAGTGCCATATATTGATGTTTGCGACAGTCTGTACTCTTAGCTAATCTAATTGGTCACTTTGATGCAGCACAAGCTACACTGAAAAACATACAACAGCTAGATCGAAAGAGAAAGAGAGGCGCTAACTTTTCAGTAAAAACTAAAATTAATGCTAATTACTAGCACACTATCCGAAATGCTAAACATGAATTCACGCTATCAAAGGCAAAAAATTCGAAAGAAAGAAAGAGCAGTACAACTGATCAAACTTTTGCATAACTGACGTAATATAAATAGCAGCATAATAGAGTCAAAACCGATTAAAGTTGACCAAATTTTAGTTAAGTCATGAATGCATTAGTGAGTCATTTTTACCCACATGTGTTGTTTTCTTTCACCATTGGACAGTTTGCCTGTTTGTTCGTTTATGTTTAAGATAAACGAAGCTCTCCCACGCTCCATGGAATTTAACAGACAGCGGCAATAGTCACATGATGTTAGCACACATCTGATGCACAATACTGGGCAGTGGAAAAAGAGTAACACAATAACCAGGGAAAGCAACTAAGTGTGGGTTAAAAATGACTCACATATGTGCTCTAGGGGTAAAATTTGCTTTTGCATCAAAAGATTTATCAGGCATAATGTATTTGTGTATTTATTTTTCTTTTTTTTCGGGATCTACTCAAAGATCAACCGGTCAATCACAATCGACTGGTTGGCAACCACTATCCTATGACATCTCCCATTAACCGGGTGTTTTTGCCACAGAACTGCCACTCACTGGGTTATCTTTTTTTTGCTTTTCACACCATTTTCTGTGTGAACTCTATAGGCTGTTGTGTGTGAAAATTCCAGGAGATCAGCACTTTCTGACATACTCAAACAAGACTGGATCCAAGAATCATTCCATGGTCAAAGTCACTGAGGTCATATTCCTTCCCCTGTTCTGTTGTTTGGTCTGAACAACAGCCAAACCTGTTGACCATGTCTGCTTGCTGTTATGCATTGGGTTGCTGCCACATGATTGGCTGATTAGATGTTTGCATTAACGAGTGGGTGTACAGGTGTATCTAATAAAGTGTCCACTGAGTGTCTGTCACTACTGAGACAATAATGGCCATTGAGAAAAGCTGCAGATCATGCCAAAGATGTCTTCTTGGAACACTGCTATGTGTGTTGCGTTTGAATGGTCACCAAATTCACCCAGGTTTTGTTCCAGGTCTGCAGTGTACCCACCATCAATAAATAAAGAGAAAGGCTTGTACTTACTCAGCACCTTTCTTGTTCCTTTCAAGGCATTTCAAAGCACTTACAGCAAATGAAATATTTTTGGTATAGTCACTGCTGTAATAAGCAAGAGAACCATGTTTGCAAATAGATTGCTGCCTACCTCATGCCAAGTTGGCATAGATTTGAAATGATGGTATCAAGATAGGAACAATCAGCACTTTATATAATACCTTTATTCATTAAGTTAACAGAGACATAGAATTTATCTGTGCAATCAAATGAGAACACCAAATCCCTGACTCCGTTAAGGCTTTTGGACCATGGCAAGTTGGTTTAAATGCTTCCTTCATCTATTGCTGTCTGTGTCTGGGCACTAGCCTCAACCTGACAGGCAGAATGCTGACTGTCAAATGAAATGGCTCAGCTGCCAAGTTGGTCAAGGATCTCGACTGGGTCCCGGTGTGGTAGGCAATTGGACAAGAACAAAGAACCACCTCCTGATTCAACAATGATAATTGTTAAATAATTAGGTTCTCTCCGACCATGCCTAGATTAAAGAGCATTAGCTGTAAGGAGAGGTTTGACAATCTCGGATTGAATCTCTGGAACGTCAGTGGCTGAGTGCCAACCCGTTAAAAGGATATAAAATTATGAGAAGCATACATAAGGAAGAACAGCAGCATCTATTTCCCAGGCTGGGAATATCAGATACATGAGGGTTTAACTTTAAACTGAGAAGGTGAAAGTTTAAAGAAAGTTTAACAGGCAATTTCTTTAAGGCAGTAGCCAGGAGTGCACTGCCAGGGAGAAATGGTAGAAGAGATACAATTGCAACGTTCAAGAGATATTTAGATGGATGTATGATCAGGCAGGGAATGGAGGGAGATAGTGTATAAATTGGCATTACAATTGGCATAGCTATCATGGCTGAAGGACTCGACTCTGTGCTGTTATGTTCTAAAACCATTCCATGTGGGTGGGAGGACCCAGTGGTGCGCAAAGAATAGCTGGTTCACGTGCTGGGAACCTCATGACACTGATTACACACAGTCCAAGCTTCAGCCTTTCCTATTGAAATAAATAAAGAGGTGTCAGGCTCCCAACGCAAATAGCATTCATCCAGTACTCATACAGTACGTACAATGGGTGCACTGTAATCCATTTATATCGGCAAAAACAGGTTAACTGCTGTCTATATACTCATCTATACCTTGGCTGGCTTTGCCATCTCAGCATAGCAGAAGTTGTCAAATGCAGAAAGGAGGAATAATTAGCATCTGATTACTATGAGTCTGTAGACATTCAGAGTCTTGTTGCTCTCTAAATCCATTATTTTTGAAATCATACTGCACTATGAATAAACTGATTTAAATATCTTTGGCTCCATGCATAATTACTAATCACAGCTGGTTGAAAAACAGGTGCATCTCAGATGGTTCTTCAACTGATTGTCGTTTTGTGATGTCACTTGGCTGGTATAGGTTCCATTAGCTGATGATGATAGTCGCAGCTGAGAAGAAAAAGCAATGGCAAAAGCTTAAAAATTGGTCGGGCAACACACACAAAATGCTGGAGGAATTCAGCACGCCAGGTAGCATCTATGGGAAAAGAGTAAATAGTCGACATTTTGGGCTGAGACCCTTCATCAGGACTGGAAATAGGATGAGACATCAGGTTAAGAAGGTGGGAGGAAGGGAGGAAGAAGTAACAGCTGGTAGGTGATAGATGAAAAAGGGAGAGGGAGAGGGGTGAAGTAAAGAAGCTGGTTGGTGAAAGAGATAAGGGGCTGGAGGAGGGGGAATCTGATAGGAGAGGGCAGAAGAAAGGGAAAGAGGAGGAGCACCAGAAGGATATGATGGGCAGGTAAGGAGATAAGATGAGAAAGGAAAACATGAATGGGGAATGGTGAAAGAGAGGGAAGTTTGAGAAATTGCTGTTCTTGCCATCAGGTTGGAGGCTACCCAAACAGAATATAAAGTGTTGCTCCTCCAACTTGAGTGTGGCATCATCACAGCAGCAGAGGAGACCATGTACTAACATGTCAGAACAGGAATGGGAAGTAGAATTGAAATGGCTGGCTACTGGGAGATTCTGTTTCTTTTGGCAGATGAAGTGTAGGTGTTTGGAAAATGAGTCTCCCTGTCTACGGCCAATCTCACTGTTGGGTGACAGTCAGAGGGGGGAAAGTGAAGGTGAGCAGACAGGTAGTGCAGAGCACCCCTGTAGCCATTCCCCTGAATAATAAGTTTACTGTCCTGGTTACTGTTGGCAGGGACGACCGACCAGGTGTGAGCCATGGTGGCAGGGCCTCCGGCACTGAGTCTGACCTGGTGGTGCAGAAGGGTGGGACGGAGAAGAGGAGAGCTGTCATCATTGGAGACTCTATAGTCAGGGGAGCAGACAGAAGATTTTGTGGATTTGAGAAGGACACCTGTATGGTTTGTTGCCTCCCGGGTGCCAGGGTCCGGAATGTCTCTGACCAGGTGCACGACATCCTGGCACGAGAGGGAAAGCAACCAGAAGTCGTGATACATGTTGGTACCAATGACATCGGCAGGAAGAGGGATGAGATCCTGAAGTGTGAGTTTCAGGAACTAGGCAGAAGGCTGAAGAACAGGACCTCAAGGGTGGCGTTCTCAGGATTGCTGCCAGTGCTACGTGACAGAGATGGTAAGAATTGGAGGAGATGGCAGTTGAATGCGTGGCTGAGGAGTTGGTGCAGGGAGCAGGGTTTTAGATTTTTGGATCATTGGGATCTCTTCTGGGGAAGATTGGACCTGTACAGATTGGATGGGTTGCACCTGAACTTGAGGGGGAGCAATATCCTTGCAGGTAAGTTTGCTAGCATAGTTCAGGAGGGTTTAAACTAATTTGCAAGGGGGATGGGACCTGGAGCGATAGAGCAGTGAAAGAAGTGCATGGAGTAAAGCCAGATCTAACATACAGAGAGGCTTTGAGGAAAGAGAAGCAGAATAAACGGTGTAAAGACAGTAAGGTAGAAGGGCTGAAGTGTGTGTACCTCAATGCAAGAAGCATCAGGAACAAAGGTGATGAACTGAGAGCTTGGATACGTACATGGAATTATGATGTAGTGGCCATTACAGAGACTTAGCTGGCACCAGGGCAATAGATTCTCAATATTCCTGGATTTCAGTGCTTTAAAAGGGATAGAGAGGGGGGGAAAAAGGGGAGGAGGGGTGGCATTACTGGTCAGGGATACTATTACAGCTACAGAAAAGGTGGGTAATGTAGCAGGATCCTCTTTTGAGTCAAAATGGGTGGAAGTCAGGAACAGGAAGGGAGCAGTTACTCTACTGGGGGTATTCTATAGGCCCCCTGGTAGCAGCAGAGATACAGAGGAGCAGATTGAGAGGCAGATTTTGGAAGGGTTGTTATCATGGGTGACTTTAACTTCCCTAATATTGATTGGCACCTGATTAGTTCCAAGGGTTTAGATGGGGCAGAATTTGTTAAGTGTGTCCAGGATGGACTCCTGTCACAGTATGTGGACAGGCCAACTAGGGGGAATGCTGTACTAGATCTAGTACTAGGTACTGAACCGGGTCAGGTCACAGATCTCTCAGTGGGTGAGCATCTGGGGGACAGTGACCACCGCTCCCTGGCCTTTAGCATTATCATGGAAAAGGATAGAATCAGAGAGGACAGGAAAATTTTTAACTGGGGAAGGGCAAATTATGAGGCTATAAGGCTAGAACTTGTGGGTGTTAATTGGGATGATGTTTTTGCAGGGAAATGTACTATGAACATGTGGTCGATGTTTAGAGATCTCTTGCAGAATGTTAGGGATAAATTTGTCCCCGTGAGGAAGATAAAGAATGGTAGGATGACGGAACCATGGGTGACAAGTGAGGTGGAAAATCTAGTCAGGTGGAAGAAGGCAGCATACATGAGGTTTAGGAAGCAAGGATCAGATGGGTCTATTGAGGAATATAGGGAAGCAAGAACGGAGCTTTAGAAGGGGCTGAGAAGAGCAAGAAGGGGGCATGAGAAGGCCTTGGCGAGTAGGGTAAAGGAAAACCCCAAGACATTCTTCAATTATGTGAAGAAAAAATGGATGATAGGAGTGAAGATAGGATCGATTAGAGATAAAGGTGGGAAGATGTGCCTGGAGGCTGTGGAAGTGAGCAAGGTCCTCAATGAGTACTTCTCTTTGGTACTTACCAATGAGAGGGAACTTGACGATGGTGAGGACAATATGAGTGAGGTTGGTGTTCTGGAGCATGTTGATATTAAAGGAGAGGAGGATTTGGAGTTGTTAAAATACATTAAGACGGATAAGTCCCCGGGACATGATGGAATATTCCCCAGGCTGCTCCACGAGGCGGGGGAAGAGATTGCTGAGCCTCTGGCTAGGATCGTTATGTCCTCATTACCCACGGGAATGGTACCGGAGGATTGGAGGGAGGCGAATGTTGTCCCCTTGTTCAAAAAAGGTAGTAGGGATAGTCTGGGTGATTATAGACCAGTGGGCCTTACATCTGTGGTGGGAAAGCTGTTGGAAAAGATTCTTAGAGATAGGATCTATGGGTATTTAGAGAATCATGGTCTGATCAGGGACAGTCAGCATGGCTTTGTGAAGGGCAGATCATGTCTAACAAGCCTGATAGAGTTCTTTGAGGAGGTGACCAGGCATATAGATGAGTGTAGTGCAGTGGATGTGATCTATATGGATTTTAATAAGGCATTTGACAAGGTTCCACACGGTAGGCTTATTCAGAAAGTCAGAAGGCATGGGATCCAGGGAAGTTTGGCCAGGTGGATTCAGAATTGGCTGGCCTGCAGAAGGCAGAGAGTCATGGTGGAGGGAGTACATTCAGATTGGAGGATTGTGACTAGCAGTGTCCCACGAGGATCTGTTCTGGGACCTCTACTTTTCGTGATTTTTATTAATGACCTGGATGTGGGGGTAGAAGGGTGGGTTGGCAAGATTGCAGACGACACAAAGGTTGGTGGTGTTGTAGATAGTGTAGAGGATTGTTGAAGATTGCAGAGAGACATTGATAGGATGCAGAAGTGGGCTGAGAAGTGGCAGATGGAGTTCAACCTGGAGAAGTGGTGAGGTGGTACACTTTGGAAGGACAAAGTCCAAGGCAGAGTACAAGGTAAATATCGGGACACTTGGTAGTGTGGAGGAGCAGAGGGATCTGGGGGTACATGTCCACAGATCCCTGAATGTTGCCTCTCAGGTAGATAGGGTAGTTAAGAAAGCTTATGGGGTGTTAGCTTTCATAAGTCGGGGGATAGAGTTTAAGAGTCATGATGTAATGATGCAGCTCTATAAAACTCTGGTTAGGCCACAAATGGAGTATTGTGTCCAGTTCTGGTCACCTCACTATAGGAAGGATGTGGAGGCATTGGAAAGGGTACAGAGGAGATTTACCAAGATGCTGCCTGGTTTAGGGAGTATGGATTATGATCAGAGATTAAGGGAGCTAGGGCTTTACTCTTTGGAGAGAAGGAGGATGAGAGGAGACATGATAGAGGTGTACAAGATAATTAGATAGAGTGGATAGCCAGCGCCTTTTCCCCAGGGCACCACTGCTCAATACAAGAGGATGTGGCTTTAAGGTAAGGGGTGGGAAGTTCAAGGGGGATATTAGAGGAAGGTTTTTTACTCAGAGAGTATTTGGTGCGTGGAATGCACTGCCTGAGTCAGTAGTGGAGGCAGATACATTCGTGAAGTTTAAGAGACTACTAGACAGGTATATGAAGGAATTTAAGGTGGGGCGTTATATGGGAGGCAGGGTTTGAGGTTTGGCACAACATTATGGGCCGAAGGGCCTGTAATGTGCTGTACTACTCTATTTTCTATGTTCTATACAGGAAGCCACACTGAGAGCACCAGATACAGTAGAAAAAAAGTGATCAGGCTCTTTTTTTAAATGTAATGATACCAAGTATGATAACAAATTGGGAATGCTAACCTTCTTTAGATTCCTACTCATCTTGAAAAATACTATACCTATAAACTTAAAGAAAATGAAATAACTGGTCTGCTGTAATTTCCAGCCCATTGAATCAAAATCAGGTTTATTATCACCGGCATGTGACATGAAATTTGTTAACTTAGCAGCAGCAGCTCAATGCAATACATAATCTAGCAGAGAAAAAAATAAAATAAATAATAATAAATAAACAAGTAAATCAATTACATATATTCAATAGATTTTTTAAAATGTGCAAAAACAGAAATACTGTATAGTTTTTAAAAAGTGAGGTTGTGTCCAAAGATTCAATGTTCATTTAGGAATCGGTTGGCAGAGGAGAAGAAGCTGTTCCTGAATCGCTGAGTGTGTGCCTTCAGGCTTCTGTACCTCCTACCTGATGGTAATAGTGAGAAAAGGGCATGCCCTGGGTGCTGGGGGTCCTTAATAATAGATGCTGCCTTTCTGAGACACCACTCCCTAAAGACGTCCTGGGTACTTTGTAGGTTAGTGTCCAAGATGGAGCTGATTAGATTTACAACCTTCGGCAGCTTCTTTCGGTCCTGTGCAGTGGCCCCTCCATACCAGACACTGATGCAGCCTGTCAGAATGCTCTCCATGGTACAACTATAGAAGTTTTTGAGTGTATTTGTTGGCATGCCAAATCTCTTCAAACTCCTAATAAAGCATAGCTGTTGTCTTGTTTTCTTTCTAACTGCATCAATATGTTGGGACCAGGTTAGATCCTCAGAGATCTTGACACCCAGGAACTTGAAGCTGCTCATTCTCTCCACTTCTGATCCCTCCATGAGGGTTGGTATGTATGAATCTATGCCAATACTGAGGGCATTCCCATTAATCCCATTCTACAACATATTTCCCTGTAATCTATCCTCTTTCACATGTCCGGAAACTCCATTATTAATTCTCCTGCTAGCCAGCTACACGAGGGGTAACTTATAGAAACCGATTAACCTTACATCAATATGCTAGACAATGACATTTTATTGAAATGTATCCATTGGATTACTTGACAGAAACTATCATTTCAAGGCTACCATCTTAGCAAATTTATAAATTGTAAGTCTAAGAACCAAAATCTAATAGAAACATAGAAACATAGAAAATAGGTGCAGGAGTAGGCCATTCGGCCCTTCGAACCTGCATCGCCATTTATTATGATCATGGCTGATCATCCAACTCAGAACCCCGCCCCAGCCTTCCCTCCATACCCCCTGATCCCCGTAGCCACAAGGGCCATATCTAACTCCCTCTTAAATATAGCCAATGAACTGGCCTCAACTGTTTCCTGTGGCAGAGAATTCCACAGATTCACCACTCTCTGTGTGAAGAAGTTTTTCCTAATCTCGGTCCTAAAAGGCTTCCCCTCTATCCTCAAACTGTGGCCCCTCGTTCTGGACTTCCCCAACATCGGAAACAATCTTCCTGCATCTAGCCTGTCCAATCCCTTTAGAATCTTATACGTTTCAATCAGATCCCCCCTCAATCTTCTAAATTCCAACGAGTACAAGCCCAGTTCATCCAGTCTTTCTTCATACGAAAGTCCTGCCATCCCAGGAATCAATCTGGTGAACCTTCTTTGTACTCCCTCTATGGCAAGGATGTCTTTCCTCAGATTAGGGGACCAAAACTGCACACAATACTCCAGGTGTGGTCTCACCAAGGCCTTGTACAACTGCAGTAGTACCTCCCAGCTCCTGTACTCGAATCCTCTCGCTATAAATGCCAGCATACCATTCGCCTTTTTCACCGCCTGCTGTACCTGCATGCCCACTTTCAATGACTGGTGTTTAATGACACCCAGGTCTCGTTGCACCTCCCCCTTTCCTAATCGGCCACCATTCAGATAATAATCTGTTTTCCTATTTTTGCCACCAAAGTGGATAACTTCACATTTATCCACATTAAATTGCATCTGCCATGAATTTGCCCACTCACCCAACCTATCCAAGTCACCCTGCCTCCTCTTAACATCCTCCTCACTGCTAACACTGCCACCCAGCTTCGTGTCATCCGCAAACTTGGAGATGCTGCATTTAATTCCCTCATCCAAGTCATTAATATATATTGTTAACAACTGGGGTCCCAGCACTGAGCCTTGCGGTACCCCACTAGTCACCGCCTGCCATTCTGAAATGTATCATATTTATCCACTCCCCTAATTTCTCTCTCAATATATTATTTTTAATTAATTCACAGAATGTAGTTGTTTCTGGTGAGACAAATATTCAATGTTAAAACATAAAACAGTACAGAATAGTACAGGCCCTTCAGCCCATGGTGCTGTGCCGACCTATATAAACCCGTTCCACAGCCAACCTAACCCTTCACTCCTACACAGCCCTCAGCCCTTCATAACATGCCTATCTAAGTCTCTTAAATATCCTTATTGCACCAACCTCTCCACCACTCTCTGTATAAAAAAAAATCTACCTCTGACATCTCACTGAAACATTTCCTCCACTCACTTGAAATGGATGGCTTCTGATATTGGACATTTCTATACTGGGGAAAAGGTGCTGGCTGTCAAGAGAGCTTGACAGGGAGCTTGTTGATCTCTGCTTCCCCTATAGAAAGCAGTGATGAGCCACCTTTTTGAATCTCTGTGGTGCTGGTAAATCACTGCTAAGTCCCTACATATATGGGTGTTTACAAATATGTGATGGTCCATGCTGTCTTTTGGGGATCCTGTTGTATGCTTTGTCTCATAAAGGTAAATTGCTCATTGGAAGCGAGTTCCTGGATTTAGAACTAATAATGACAAAGGAACAGCAATATATTTCCTGGTCAGAGCTACATGTGACCGGCGGAGGAACTTGAAGCTAATGGCATTCTCGTCTATCTGCTGCCCTTAACTTTCCAGAGGTGCTGTTGAAGTAACTTCAATCAGTCATTGCACTACATCTTATGAATATTATACATGTACTACAGCTATTGTGAACTGACAGCTGAAATGGTAACTGCTTAGAAGTGATAGTTGGTTCCTTTGCTCTGTACAACATCAAATCTGTTGGAACAGCACTGATCCAGGCAAGTAAAAAAAAACTACATCACACTGTTGGTCTATATAAACATTGATTATAGAACAGTCCAGCACAGCATTGGTCCCTTGGCCCATGATGTGTTGATCTTTCAACCTACTCCATGATCAATCTAATGCTTCGCTCCACATAGCCCTCTTGTTTTTCTTTCATCCATTTGCCTATCTTAGAGGCTGTTACATGTCCCTAAAAATATCTGCCTCTACTACCATACCTGGCAACATGTTTCATGCCCTGACCTCTCTCTGTAAAAAATCGAGCTCTGACATCTCTCCTACACTCTTTTCCAACCTTTGTGCTGTCAAACAGAGTTGGGGGTGTATGAAGTGAGTTACTCACTGCCATCATGTGCCCGCTTTTTGTTTATAATATTTAGTGGCTGGTCTAGTTAACCTTGCAGCCAATGGTGAGATTTTCCTTCCCTTTCCCTGAACCTTGATGGTGTAGAATTTCGAGATGGTTTTTGCAGTGAAGAGAGATCATCAGTCGATAAGGGACAAAGCACAGCAGCATGCTTGAATGAAAATTAGATAGTAAAGTTCTTCCTGCCCGGTACAACACTACTTGTGAATTAGGTTGTGCATGGTGCTTCAAGCAATGGCTTTTGGTCAGCCATTTAGTGAATAATAGACAGAAAATATGACGTTTCTTTTGCACCCCATAGTTTGACAAGCAAAATTATGCCCCAATCAGGATGTGCCACTGTAGTGTAGCGATTAACGATATTACAGCCCAGGGCATCAGAGTTCGGAATTCAATCCTAGTGTCCTCCATAATACAGTTGTACGTCCTCATCCTGGAATGCAGGGGCGTCCTCTGGGTGCTCCAGTTTCCTCATATAGTCCAAAGACAAACCAGATAGCAGGATAATTGGTCATTGTAAGTTGTCTCATGATTAGGCTGGGGTTAAATCAGGGGTTGCAGGTGGCTCCACTCAAAGGGCCAGGAAGGTCTATTCTATGCTGTATCTCCAAATAGAGAGAGAAAGAAAGAAAAAGAGAGTTGCAGGCATCAAACATGGTAACAAAAAGTTCCATCAATCTCTTAGTGAGCATCACAAATAGTGCTTCTGCGTCACAACTCCAGTTGCCGCCGTTGCTGTCTCTGTGGAGTCTATATGCTCTCCCTGTGACTGCTTGGGAGACCCCTGGTTCCCAATGAGGTAGCAGACTGGTAAGACAAGAACAGTACGTTTATAATACTTGTAAAGCACAGCGGCCAGTTGACCCTCCTTCCACATCCCAGGAATGTTCTGCCTAGAAGGTTGCTATAAAGTATCTCCGATGCAGATGGATTACAGGAGAATGGAGAAAAGAGGGCAGGTGTAGGACGGGAATTGAAGGCATGTCAGAAAGAAAAAGTCACAAGGAAATAATTTGGGGAATAGGATTGTTGGTATTGTTTTGAGAGCAGGCACGGGCAGTGGGATGAATGCACCATAAGGAAATATTAGAAAAAGGAAAATAAGCAAAATTCTAGGAATGTTGGAAATTAGAAACTAAAAGTTTAAAATGTCAGGCAGCATCTGAAGAAAAAGCAGAGTGAGTATTTCATGTCAATGAGAACACATCAATTCATCAAATTTATTATAGAAGCCAATTGATTCTGGAACCAGATCAGACACCAGTAGTGGGAAGTTAAGACGCAAAGCTGGTTACACCACTAATGACAGGATCACAGATGCAACAATAGACAATTCTTCTTTTTCATTCTGAATGCAAGATAAAATACAAGGCTTTGAAGCAGATTAAAGCAGCAGATGTATTGTCTAGTCTTTTCCTTGAGAATGTGAGCTGTGAAAGTAATGTTCACACTCCAATCAAGTGATTAATGATGTTATGTGTCAATTTAGGAAATTGCAAAGCAATTACAGAAATGCTTTTTGTGACTAGTCAGAGTTGGAAATGTATCAATGAAGAGCTAAGATCAATTAGTTCCACTGAAGGGAATTGTCATGTGATGAAGGGAAAAATGGAGAATGTGTCAGCTATGAGCTACAGCTTTAAGACCAAAGACATTGACTGAGTTACATATGGAATGCTTTGGATTGGAGTAATGAAAGAAATTTTACGGAAAGTTTTACAGAATGGTCAAGTTTGGATCGATCTGCCAGCTGTGTAGATTAACACGTGGAAAAAGTGCAAATGCGTACAAGGTCTAAGTGTCACAGTATGCGCTGACAAACGACTGAACCCAGGTGTGGAGGAACAACAGACTCCCAAGTTGAGACAGAAACAAGAGTTTATTCACAGGAATTCCAACAACATCAGTGGCTTGACCGAGTGACACTGAGATGAATCACTCTCGAAACACACAAGGACCCTTGCAATCAGAGCTAATTGGGAGTCCCATTTAAATAAACACAGTACATAGAAGACTTGAGCTATTCAAAATAAACTTGGAAGACTCAACAGAAAGCACAAGGGCTTAGTGACTCAAGGTAAGACAATTAATGAAGACAGATCTCGTACAGGCCCACAGGGTTCATGACAGTACCTCCCTCCCCCTAAGACCAGCACATTACGGCCCAGGGATCCAGAGGAACTCGAGACTGGGCTGGTAAATTCAAAACAGACCTGATGCTCTCGAGTCAGAGCTGAAAAATGTGGGAATATTCCATTTTACTTGGAACATAGAATTAAAAGGAACACAGAATCAAATTTGGAAACGATGAATAGAAACATGGAATAGTCTTCAGAAGTCTGGAATAGGCTTTGGAAACATGAAAGGCCATGGGAGACTCAAGAAACCTTGACAACCTTGAATGTGGACTCGAGAGTCTTGGAACATGAACTCAAAATATGGACCCGAGAAACGTAGCTTCGGGAAACTTGGAATGTAGCCTTGCAACAAACACTAAGAACAGAAGGCAACCTTGCCTCCAGCCAATTGATGTCCAAGCCAGTGTTGAACCTCTGCTAGATCAATTTATTGCGCGCGGTCCTTCTGTCATGACGTGTGCTGAAAATGACTGAACCAAGGTGCGGAAGAATGATAGATTCTCATGTTGAGGCAGAAACAAGACTTTATTCATAAGAATTCCAACTGAACATTGGGGCTTGACTGAGCAACACTGTGAAATGAATCATTCTCGAAACACACAAGGACCCCACAATTAAAGCTACTTGGGTGTCCCCTTTAAATAATCACTGTATGCAGAAAACCCAAGCCAATCAAAATAAACTTGATAAAATCAAACAGAAAGCACAAGTGCTTAAGTATTCTAGATAGTTAGGACGGGTTGCACTTGAATCCTAAGGGGACCAATATTCTGGCGGGAAGATTTGCGAAGGCTACTGGGGAGACTTTAAACTAGAATGGTTGGGGGGTGGGAATCAAATTGAAGAGACTAGGAGAGAGGAGGTTAGTTCACAAATAGAGAAAGCTAGTAGACAGTGTGTGAGGGAGGATAGGCAGGGGACAGAGAACGGGAGCACTCAGACCGGAGATGTAGGGGAGAAGGAAGAAAAAGATAACAAAGTTGTTTGCACCATTAGGGATAAACAGAGAGTAAGATGTGGAGAGTTTCTTAAATGCATCTATTTTAATGCTAGGAGCATTGTAAGAAAGGTGGTTGAGCTTAGAGCATGGATTGATACCTGGAAATATGATGTTGTAGCTATTAGTGAAACATGGTTGTAGGAGGGGTGTGATTGGCAACTAAATATTCCTGGATTTCGTTGCTTCAGGTGTGATAGAATTGGAGGGACAAGAGGGGGATGTGTTTCATTGCTTGTCAGAGAGAATATTACAGTGGTGCTTTGGCAGGATAGGTTAGAGGACTCATCTAGGGAGGCTATTTGGGTGGAATTGAGGAATGGGAAAGGTGTAGTAACGCTTATAGGGGTGTATTATAGACCACCTAATGGAGAGCGAGAATCGGAGGAGCAAATTTGTAAGGAGATAGCAGATATTTGTAGTAAGCACAAGGTTGTGATTGTGGGAGATTTTAATTTTCCACACATAGACTGGGAAACCCATTCTGTAAGAGGGTTGGATGGTTTGGAGTTTTTCAAAAGTGTGCAAGATAGTTTTTGCAGCAATACATAGAGGTACCCACTAGAGAAGGGGCAGTGTTGGATCTCCTGTTAGGGAATGGGCTAGGTCAGGTGACGGAGGTATGTGTTGGGGAGGAGTACTTCAGGTCCAGTGATCACAATGCCATTAGTTTCAATATAATTATGGAAAAGGATAGGACTGGACCCGGGGTTGAGATTTTTGATTGGAGAAAGGCTAACTTTGAGGAGATGCGAAAGGATTTAGAAGGAGTGGATTGGGACAACTTGTTTTATGGGAAGGATGTAATAGAGAAATTGAGTTAATTTAAAGGTGAAATTTTGAGGGTACAGAATCTTTATGTTCCTGTTAGGTTGAAAGGAAAGGTTAAAAGTTTGAGAGAGCCATGGTTTTCGAGGGATATTGGAAACTTGGTTCGGAAAAAGAGAGAGATCTACAATAAATATAGGCAGCTTGGAGTAAATGAGGTGCTCGAGGAATATAAAGAATGTAAAAAGAACCTTAAGAAAGAAATTATCAAAGCTAAAAGAAGATATGAGGTTGCTTTGGCAAGTAAGGTGAAAATAAATCCAAAGGGTTTCGACAGTTATATTAATAGCAAAAGGATAGTGAGGGATAAAATTGGTCCCTTAGAGAATCAGAGTGGATGGCTATGTGCGGAGCCAAAAGAGATGGGGGAGATTTTGAACAATTTCTTCGGTATTCACTAAGGAGAAGGGTATTGAATTGTGTAAGGTAAGGGAAACAAGTAGGGTAGTTATGGAAAGTATGATGATTAAAGAAGAGGAAGTATTGGGGCTTTTAAGGAATATAAAAGTGGATAAGTCTCCGGGTCCTGACAAGATATTCCCTAGGACCTTGAGGGAAGTTAGTGTGGAAATAGCAGGGGCACTGACAGAAATATTTCAAATGTCATTAGAAACAGGGATGGTGCCGGAGGATTGGCGTATTGCTCATGTTGTTCCATTGTTTAAAAAGGGTTCTAAGAGTAAACCTAGCAATTATCGGCCTGTGAGTTTGACATCAGTGGTGGGTAAATTGATGGAAAGTATTCTTAGAGATGGTATATATAATTTTCTGGATAGACAAGGTTTGATTAGGAACAGTCAACATGGATTTGTGCGTGGAAAGTCATGTTTGACAAATCTTACTGAACTTTTTGAAGAAGTTACTAGGAAAGTTGACGAGGGTAAAACGGTAGATGTTGTCTGTATGGACTTCAGTAAGGCCTTTGACAAGGTTCCACATGGAAGGTTAGTTCGGAAGGTTCAATCGTTAGGTATTAATATTGTAGTAAAATGGATTCAGCAGTGGCTGGATGGGAGACGCCAGAGAGTAGTGGTGGATAACTGTTCGTCAGATTGGAGTCCGGTGACTCGTGGTGTGCCTCAGGGATCAGTACCGGGTCCAATGTTGTTTGTCATATATATTATTCATCTGGATGATGGGGTGGTAAATTGGATGAGTAAGTATGCAGATGATACTAAGATAGGTGGAGTTGTGGATAAGAAGTAGGTTTTCAAAGCTTGCAGCGAGATTTAGGCCAGTTAGAAGAGTGGGCTGAAAGATGGCAGATGGAGTTTAATGCTGATAAATATGAGGTGCTACATTTTGTTAGGACTAATCAAAATAGGACATATATGGTAAATGGTAGGGCATTGAAGAATGCAGTAGAACAGAGGGATCTAGGAATAATGATGCATGGTTCCCTGAAGGTGGAATCCCATGTGGATAGGGTGGTGAAGAAAGCTTTTGGTATGCTGGCCTTTATAAATCAGAGCATTGAGTATAGGAGTTGGGATGTAATGTTGAAATTGTACAAGGCATTGGTAAGGCCAAATTTGGAGTGTTGTGTACAGTTCTGGTCACCGAATTATAGGAAAGATGTCAACAAAATTGAGAGAGTACAGAGGAGATTTACTAGAATGTTACCAGGGTTTCATCTCCTAAGTTACAGAGAAATGTTGAACAAGGTGGGTCTTTATTCTTTGGAGCATAGAATGTTGAGGGGGCACTTGATAGAAGTATTTAAAATTATGAGGTGGATAGATAAAGTTGACGTGGATAGGCTTTTTCCATTGAGAGTGGGAGAGATTCAAACAACAGGACATGAGTTGAGAGTTAAAGGGCAAAAGTTTAGGGGTAACATGAGGGGGAACTTCTTTACTCAGAGAGTGGTAGCTGAGTGGAACGAGCTTCCAGCAGAAGTGGTTGAGGCAGGTTCGATGTTGTCATTTAAAGTTAAATTGGATAGCTATATGGACAGGAAAGGAATGGAGGGTTAAGAGGTGAGTGCAGGTTGGTGGGACTAGGTGAGAGTAAGGGTTCGACATGGACTAGAAGGGCCGAGATGGCCTGTTTCTGTGCTGTAATTGTTATATGGTTATATGCTTATATAACAATTAACAAATGCAGGTGCACAGGCCCACAGGGCTCATGACACTAAGCAACTCCTTCTGTTAAGGCACATATATTTTACCGAAAAGAGACAAGGCATTTGTAAGTTCTAGCTGGAAGTTAAGCTCATGAGATATTCTACCTTTCAGCAATATTTTCAAATCATGGTCAGCTGGAGGAAATAACCTTTGAAGGCAGACCACAGTTTAGTAGTTCAACAATTTTACATGAAGGAATGTTTTCAAACATAGCCTGGTATTCCCATGTTACTGAAGAAGCTGAATGAACTAACAGGGAAATCAAAGATGCAGTTAAGAAGCAAAGTCTACAGGGAATTTCTTCCTTTAGTATGAAACATCATTTGACAATTTTCCTGTTAAAGTATTGAGATGTTCTACATCTTCATAGTACTACAGCATACAACCCCAGCACTTTCCCTTGCACTCAGTGGAAACTTTGGCATAAACCAAACCACACTGACAGTGGAACAGAAATAAGATTTTTCAAAACCAAATTTCAATTTAGATTTCACAGACAAGAACATTTTAAGTTAAAGATCATGTGGGTTTTTTGAATTTTCCTAACAAATAAGATACAGATGAAGGGGAAACTGGAATGGCTCCTGCTGTTTGTCGTTCTGAATGGTGCCTTGTTCTGCTTATGAATGAAATTGAGAGTATTCATGTAAATCATATGATCCAGTGAGACACATATGGCACAGTTGATTTACAGGCACATTTTGATTGTGATTCTGATTTGTGATCCACTACCTGTAAGAACAAAATGTCTACACCACCACTACAATTATCACAGCAGGTGTTTCAGTGTGGTCAAAATCTGCAATGTTGCCTGTTTAAACTGTAATAGAGTGTTCTTAGTGGGTAAGCATCTTGACCACATTCACCCCAGCAAGTCATATAGTGAGAACATTTCTTCTGAAAGTGGAGGTGGTGAAGAATTTCAGCAATGAGAAGAGAAATCAGAGTCACATTTGTTATCACTGAAGTGTATGACATGAGAATTGTTACTTTGCAGCAGCAGTATAGTGCAAAGACAAAAACAATTATAAATTACAAAAATAAATAAATAATGCAAAGAAAGGAATTCTTGGTTTTTAGGGACTGTTTAACTTGAAAACCCATGGTAAGATTGGATCTTTGGGTTGTTCTTAAATGTGTAATATCGATATTTTTCATGATTTTACCTATATAAAGTTAGAACTAGTATATTGAAAACAAAAGTTACATTATACATGACATGTTTTTTGGATCAAGGCATGATTTTTTTTTTAGGTTCACGGTTGAAAGGGATGATTTTGGGGACAGGTTTCATGTTTAGGGACAAGGGTGTGGGGGATTTTGGGAAAGTCCTGTTCGGAGCTGCATTTTAGATTTAATTCACAATTTATGTATGAACCTCAAGGCTAGGGGATGAAGTCAGTTAAAGTTATGTTCCGAAGAACTGTGAACCAAGTTAATTGGAAGAACAGACAACACTGATTGTGTATATTTCGGTATCTATAATATAGGTGCGAACAGGGAGGTATGATGGTGGGAAAATCCAGGCATTTGAAACTGTTGTATGTAGTTCAAAGGAAGCATTGCAAATATGGAATTGTCCTTTGGACTTTAGCCTGAATTGTCCTTTGATGTTTAGCATATAAAATATTGTGTAATATTGGGCCAGGGCAGACTTGCTTTGAAAGGGGGTCTATCTCTCTATCTCCCTCTCTCTCTCACAAACAAACATACACACACACACACACACACACTTGTGACTCCAAAGGCTGTCAGCTTAGTTGTAATATTTTGTTGAATATTCATGCAACAACAAGGCCGGAACCTAAGCCTCCTCTCTGCATTTGAAGGTCAGTGGCAAGAGCATGATTGCATGTCAGAGGGAGCTTGGAGTAAAGTCTTTTGTTAACAACATGAAAACTGATGAAATTGACACATTTTTAGCAGACCAGAAAATAGTATTCCAATTGTGGTCTTAATAAGGTAATATAAATTACATTAAGATGTCATAATTATTGTTGTATATTCAAATAACATTCACAGTTTCTTTCCTGCTGTTATGAGATTCTTGAATGAACCTCTGGTAGGATAAAAATGAACTCTTGACTTCCCAATGTAACTCCTTGTGATCTGGCACCTTATTGCTTAGCAGCACTGCACTTTCGCTGTAATTGTACACTATATTCTGCAGCCTGTTATTGCTATTTCCTTTGTATAACTTCAGTGTACTTACATTTTGTAACGATCTGTGTGGATGGCATGCAAAACAAAGTTATTCCCTGTATTATGGTGCATGTGCCAATAATAAATAATTACCAGTTACCTTCAAAGGATTGCCTTCTTTCTTGTTTGTTGTATCTTTTAATTCCCAATGCTGCTATACTGCTAAATTCCCATTGCTATACTGGTCTCCTTCCGTCATCTGTGTCTTCTTTCTCGTTGCCATTTGGCGGGTTGGGGGTTTGAATACTTCTGGGCATTGTGTTTTTTTTTGTGAGCGGGAGTTTTTGGGGATTTGATGTTACTGTCGCTGATTTTTTCCCTTGTGGGCAATATGTTAGTTCTTTTGCAAGAGAGGCAGGTTGAGGGTTTGGGATTTGATGTTGTTGTTCCAGCTGCCATTGTCCAATTGGGTGATTTGTTAGTTTTTGTGCAAGGGAGGGGTAGGGGGTTTTGGGTCTGTGAGTTTTTGTTTCTTTTTCTATTTCATGTTGGGAGGGGTGTTAATGTCTTTTCTTTCAATGGCCTCAATGCTTTTTTCATGGCTTTCTGGAGAAGATGAATCTCACAATTGTATTCTGTATACATGCTTTGATTATAAAATGAACCTTTGAACCTTTGCTCCACATTGACCCTGCTCATCATATTATTTTCTATATTCCCTACCTATTAATGTAAAGCCAACATGTCTGTAGTTTTCTCTTTCTGATCTTCGCTCCTTAAATTGTTGATGCACAATTCCTTATTACAGATGTTTGAGTGCAGACTGATAGTGGATAATTTACCATCATTCATTTGTCTCCCTTCCTGTAGAGAAGTTCTACCTGAGAAATAGTGAATTAAACAATTTGCACTCATCAATCTTTCTTTCCCTTTACTCTAGACCAGTGGCAGAGGTGCGGGGAGTAGGGGGCGGGGTGTGGAAATCACAGGACTGACAGAGAGGTGGTAACAAGGGAACAATCACTCTAACACTGAAGGAACCAGTGCCAATGACATTCAGCGAGTGCTGGATTGCAGACCTTTTACTGTAATTGAAAAGCAGAAAAAAAACTGCTGATGTTGGGAATCTAAAATAAAAGCAGAAAATATTGGTCATACTCAGAGGGCAGGCAACACACTAGCTAACCAACTGTGTACCTAGCATTTTTTGTTTTTAATACAGCTTTTAATGTCCCTTGCTTTAGCATAATGTGCTTTAGTATTTCCAGCTGCTTAATGTATTTCATTAATTTTAGTTTCATTTTCTTTAAATATTAATGTTATATTCTGCAAATAGATTTTTGTAAAATTACTTTTATTTTCATTGTTCTAAATTGTCTTTGAAAATCAACGACAATTTAGAGGTTGTTGAAATCGTTTGCAGTTTGTGGCATAAACTTTCTGCACTATTCAACTCATTGTTCAGTGTTTGCTCGAGCCAGAGAACAGGTCTTGAGACTACAGATAACCAACAAAATGGGGCCATTGCATCTGGCTGAAGCAGGTGGAAGCAGATGAAGTTTGCAGTCAGCATTTACAGATGGTGTGTCTGAACCAACACAACCCAGCCTCTGGGTCTTCATCTATTCACCTTTTAACACCTCTGTCACCTCTATCCAGGAGCGATGTGAGGATGCAGAGGAGATCTACAAACAAAGGATCTAGGCAGAGTAAATAGGAAGGATCTATTTCCATTTTAAGACCATAAGTCTAGAAGCGATAGGAGCATAATTAGGCCATTCGGCCCATCCAGTCTGCTCTGCCATTTCATTGTGGCTGACCAATTTTCCTCTCAGCCCCAGTCTCCTGCCTTCTCCCTGTATCCCTTAAAGCCCTGACCAATCAAGAATCTATTAACCTCTACCTTAAATATACATACTTGGCCTCCACTGTTGCCTGTGGCAAAGAATTCCACAGATTCACCACCCTCTGGCAAAAAAAAAATCCTCCTCATCTCCATTCTAAAAGGATGCCCCTCTGTTCTGAGGCTGTGTCCTCTGGTCTTTTGGCCTCTTATCTATGTACGAAGTACCTTTCAAATGCCATTAATGTACTGCACCTCCCTCAAATACTTCCTCTGGCAGCTATTCCATATTCTGACCAATCTTTGGGTAAAAATAGTTGCCCCTCAGGTTCCTATTAAGCCTTTCCCCTTTCACCTTAAATCTCTGCGCTCTTGTTCCTGATCCTTCAAACCTGAAGAAAACACTGTGCACATTATTCTCCACATAATTTTATACACCTCTATAAGATCACCACTTATTCCCCAATGTTCAGCATGGATGAACTGATGAACTTCTTCACCCCTCCCCAACACCATCCCCCTGCACCACACTCCTCATAATGCACCAGTTAGCCACACTAGGGGAAGTTTACATTAGCAAATTAACCTACCAGCCAATGAGCCTTTGGAACGAGGGTGGAGGACAGAGCAACTGGAGAAGCCCATCTGTAAACTCCATGTAATCAGCAATGGATGTCAAACCTGAACCGTAATCCTGGAGCCGTGAGACAGCGGTTCCTCTGGTGATGCCACTTTGCCTCAGGTTAAACAAATATATGTCAGAACATGTGCAAAATGGCCAGCTTTATTTCTCGGACTTGTCATTAGCCTCTAGTAGATGTGGCAAAGGCAGGAGGATCATCTGTCCCTTTTTCCCTGTCAGATTCAAAGTTTTAATCTTCAAAAACTCTTTTTCCACAGATAACAAAGACTAAGATGACTAAGTTAGAAATGATGGTAAGTTTTGTCATCAATATCTGGCTTCATTGGGGGATGGCTCCCAAGTCATGGAAAGTGTTTTCCTGTGTAGTGTCTTTTCCAGAATTTAAAGTAAATTTATTATTAAAGTGTATATATGTCATTAAATACAACCCTGAGATTCATTTTCTTGCAGGCATTCACAGTAAAACAAATAAATACGGCAGAATTAATGGAAAACTACATACAAACAAAGACAATCAAAGAGTAGCACACAAAGACTGACCAGTGACCATGTATTTTCAAGTGTTCACTAACATCTAAACTTTGATGTTCAAATAAGGGACATTCCAGGAATACAAAGGCATGCCTCTGGATGCCATCAGCATTTACTGCCACATGGCACAAAATGTGACATCTTGTGTGTGTTTTTGATGTACAACATTAAGGCTTGCAGAAGGTTGTGGAATAAAAGGCAATACCAAGCATAACAGGCACTTTTGCGGCAGCATATGGATCTCTCACCAATGTTCTGCCTGCCATATATTCAATCAGTTCTACAGTGTTTTTCTTCCTCATTGGACTAGTTTGCTGCCAAGCTTCACAAAATCAGAGCTGAGAACATTGGTTCTTTGTGCATTGCAGCTGCTGTGATGAGGTCTGTAAGCAGATTAACCTAGAGACTATGCACAGGATTAGTCAGAATTGGCAAAAGAGAAAAATAATGCTTCTTCTCCATATGTCTGCATGCTTGCAACAGAAACTTTTCTCCACATCCCTAAATGCCTTATGTGAACTGTATAAAAAGAGAGAATGCAGATACAGGAATATGGAGCAAAAAAAAAACTAACTTCTAGGACAGCTCAGTGCTCAGGTAACATTCTTGGAGACTAAAGACTGCAATCAGGATATCTGATGTAGGGTTTCAACCCATACTGTTGACTACACTTTTGCCTCTATAGATGCTGCTTAACTGGTTGAGTTTCCCGGGAGTTTCTTTCTTCCCCATGTAAGCTCTTGATTACACAAAAACCTGAAAATAGACAAAGCTTGATTGGTAATAGAGCCGTAGTAGGTGGTAGGAATGTCTATGACCCTTGCTTTCTGAATCCAAGAGCCTCCTCATCCATGAAGCTTTTCACTAATGACCAGCCCCTGGCTTACCCTCTCACCCTAGTGACTACACTCCGAAGGAGAAGGAGGTCAGTCAAGTGATTATGACAGCACACGAGAGCAGTGAGAGCAGACCCGGTTCTGGATTCAGTTAATAAATACTCTTGAGCATTTAATCCTGTGTACAGTTTAATTTAAATCAGTTAGAATGAGCTAAAGTTTGTCCTCAAATAACAATGCTACAGTTTCTTCATGCATATATTATCAACCCAGTTTGATTGAAAGCTGCAGTAAAAGACTGAGATAGGGTTGGTAAGGTTGAATGGCTGTGAAGATTGTCAGTACACGTTTGAATGTCCTATGAGCCTTAAGGTGAAAGAATGGTGAATGGAGGGGAGGGAACGTCGACTCAGGCCATGAGATGCCTGCATCGGGCATTTTCATGCCTTACAAGGCACAGATTGGAAGTCTGTGTGGGGCGCCACTCCTCACACAGACACTAGAGCAATGTGTGGTTAAGTGCCTTGCTCAGGGACACAAACACGCTGCCATAGCTGACGCTCAAACTAGCGATCTTCAGATCACTAGACGAACGCCTTAACCACTTGGCCACGTGCCCAACACAAAATGGCAAATGCTGACAGGCAATCTAGCATTAAATCTACATTTTTAAAAATCATTACAGTAGATTATTAGTACATTAACAAAATCAAATGTTCTCCTGTGAAAAAACTTCTCACCTTATCTCCCTCAATTGCCCGTCGCCTCCCTCTGGTGCTCCTCCTCCTTCTCTTTCTTCCATAGTCTTCTACCCTCTCCTATCAGATTCCACCACCTCCAGCCCTTAATCCCTTCCACCAATCAACTTCTCAGCTCTTTACTTCACCCCCCGCCCCACGTATCACCTACCACCTTGTACTTCTTCCACCCCTCCCCCCACCTCCTTCCTTTCCAGTCATGAAGTTCGGCCCAAAACATCAACTGTTTACTCTTTTCCATAGATACTGTCTGGCCTGCTGAATTCCTCCAGCATTTTGTGTGTGTTGCTTTGTCTTTAGAATGCTGCTGCTTCTTTGGGGGGGGGGGAATTGCACCCATAATTGCACCTGTAATGTGTTGGGTTGTTTCTGGTTTTCTGTATTTTTTATTTTGAATTTGTTAGTCTTTTATTATGTATTTTTGATCATTTTGTGTTTCCACAAGGAACCCCTCTGTTTTTGGGAAGGGGTCTCCAACTCTGCGCCAGGCATTTGACACTTCGTTGTCAATATCTAATCTTCTCCGATTGTGAGATTTTCTTCCATGGAGGATAGCGCTCTTACATTGTTAACTATTCTTCTGCAGTGATAGTTTCTTAATTTTTCTGGGTTGTACTTTCATTTAAATTTAGTGGTGTTTACTTCTTTTCACAATTGCATATGCTTGCATGGAGTGCTGAATCCTGTTATCATTGATGAAAGTATATCCTTAGAGGTTTTATCTGACTATTGTGTAGATTTTTTAATGACTTATTCCTCTTCCTCCTTCTGTCCTAGGTAGTGTGAATCTGAGTGTGCTCAAGTGTACATTGCGATTTCTAAAATTTGTCATTTCATTTCTTATCTTTCTTTGTAAATCTTCCAGATGGTTTCAGACCAAGATATTATGAATGTTTTAACATGGGTATATAGAAAGCGTTAAGTGCCTTTGTTATATTTTTACTATTGAGCTTTGTTTGGCTATTTTTCTTAAGCCTCGATCTAAATTATGTCGAAAGCTTTTCCTTTATTACACTATGATCTATTTACTTTGCTTATTGATATCCCAGATACTTATATGTTTCGTACTCATCCATCAGTTATAATGTATCCTGCTGTTCTGTTTCATATTCTAACTCTGTTGCACCTTTCTTTATGTTCAATATTTTGCACTTATCTAGTCCAAAGTTTATGATTATATCTTTAGTAAATAGTTCAACTATTTGAATGAATTTCTTTAGCTTGTCTGATGAAGGAGCGTGCAATTTCAAATCATTCATGTATACAAGGTTTGTCAAGATATAATTCGTTTGGTTGTCCCTGAATTGATACCCAATTTTCATCTGATTCAGTAAATTAGAGAGCAGGTTTAAAACCAGACAAAACCATAGTGGGCTTAGAGAATTGCCCTGGAAAATGCCTCAGTCTAGTTTGACAATGGTGGTTGTTCTTTTTTGGTTGGTGATGGATAGGGTGGTTATAGAACGCCAATACTCCATCAGATGTCATGGGAATTTCTCAAGTAGAGGATCTAATTTATATATATTAAAAACTTGTATTAACCTTGCGTGTGGGACATAATCAAATGCTTTTTGGTAGTCAATATGACAACATGAAAGATTTCTGCTTTTCCACCGAGCTTGATTTAGAGTTACAGAAATTATTATCAGATGTTCTTTACATCCTTTTATACCCTTATGGTATCGTTTCTGCTCATCTGTAAGTATATTGTGGTTATCTAAGTAAGAGGTGATTAATTGCATGATACATGATGTTACAATTTTATATATAGTTTGTAAGCAAGTGATAGGATGATATTTTGATTGGTCATTTGTGATTTCTCCTTTAAGTAAGAGACATGTTTTACCTTCTGTCAAAAATTTGGGCATTTTTTCAGGTTTTTTAAGAATTAAAATTATTATTATTATTATTATTCACCCATTTCACTATTGGGTGGGTGTGTTTCGTCTGGGTGCTCTGATTTCCTCCCACGTTATTAAGACGTCCCAATTAGTAAGTTAATTGGTTATTGTAAATTTTTCCGTGATTAGGCAAATGTTAAACAGGTGGGTTGTTGGGCAATGCAGATCAATGGACTGGAAGGCTCTTCTCCACACTGAATCTCTAAGAAAATAATTTCGGGGAGTTGTTAAATTACCGGAGTAGTTATTCAGATGTGTGTATATTGAGCCGGAGAAATTAATTCCAAACCCACTGTGGCGGCTGGAGATTCAAATCTGTTATTGTTAATCCTTCATCAGATCTAATCAAACTCGTGTGTTAAAATAGCTTTTCTCTTTCCACAGATACAATCTGACCTGCTGAATATTTTCAGCTGTTATTGATTTTGTTTTCAGTTTCTCAGCAGAATTTTGCTTTTCAGCTATTGATTGACGCTTCATGCCTTCTGAAATGATCCAGTAAACCATTTACTTTAAGGACAAATATTGATGAATGCTGGCTTCAACCGTGATATGACCATCCTGAAAATGAATAAGAAAATAGGACAAACGGTTCTTAATCAATGCTGTCACTATAAATAAATTTTTAATCAGGCAATTCTTTCTTTTCCTTGTTACAGTACCCAGTCAATTAACTTTCACTTTTGTTTGACAGAATCAATAACTTTAATCCAAAGCAAATTTAAAGTCAGCTACTTTTTTCCTTTTTTATGTTATCTCAATATCAGGTTCCAATTTACAAGTAAAACTAGTGTTCACACAATAATAATTTAACACTCAGTAAAGATTTGGCACCCATTTTTTCCTTTATCTCCAACTTTGCCATCATTAAAAGTTGTAGTGAAAGGATATCAAAGCATGTGTTGTTTGTTTCTGACAACAGAGAACCTGGAAATATGTCAGAAGCATGTTTATTCACAGAGCATCATTGACCCTTGTTCTTATTAATGTACTGATGAAGAGTCTCGGCCCAAAATGTCAATTGTTTATTCCTCTGCATAGATGTTGCTTGATTTGCTGAGTTCCTTGGTGTGTGTTGCTCATTGACCCTTAGATTTAGACCATAAGACCATAAGACATAGGAGCAGAATTAGTGTATTCGGCCCATCAAGTCTACTCCACCATTCCATCATGACTGATTTATTATCCCTCCTAACCCCATTCTGCAGGCTTCTTCCCATAACCTTTGATGCCCTTACTAATCAATAACCTGTCAACCTCCACTTTAAGTATACTAAATGATTTAGCCTCTACAGCTGTCAGTGGCAATGAATTTCACTGATTTACTCCCCTCTGACTAAAGAAATAACTCCTCATTTCTGTTCTAAAGGGGTGTCCCACTATTCTGATGCCGTGTCTTTTGGTCTTAGACTCTCCCACTATTGGAATCTTTTTCTCCACATCCACTCTATCTAGGCCTTTCAATATTCAACAGGATTCAATGAGATTGCCCCTCATTCTTCTAAACTCCATCATATACAGACCCAGAGCCATCAAAAGCTCCTCATGTGTTAACCCTTTAATTCCAGAGATCATTCTCACAAACCTGCTCTGGACCCTCTCCAATGCCACCTCATCCTTTCTTAGAACAGAAGCCTAACACTGCTCACAGTACTCCAAGTACAGTCTGACCAATAACGATTCAGTCTAACCTGCTTGCTTTGATATTCTAGTCCTGTTGCAATGGATGCTAATAATGCATTTGCCTTCCTTCCCCACTCTCAACCTACAAGTTAACAATTAAGGAACCCTGCACAAGGACTCTCAAGTCCCTTTGCACCTCTGATTTTTGAATTTTCTTCCCTTTTAGAAAATAGTCTGCACTTTTACTCCTTCTATACTTCCCTACACCATATTCCATTTGCTCTTTCTTTGTCCATTCTCCTATTCCATCCTTCTGTGCACTCCTGCTTTCTCAATGCTACCTGCCCCTCCATTAATCTTTGTATTGTCAACAAATGTAGCCACAAATCCATCAATTCAGTCATCCGTATCAAAGTTCAGGTTCAAAGTTCTCAGTTTAAAGTATATGTGCAGTACTGTATACAACTCTGAGATTCATCTTTCCACAGAGAGCCACAAAACAAAGAAAGAAAACCATGGACCCCATTCAGAGAGAAACATCACACACACAACGTGCAAAATAAAAAGAACACATCACGCAAACAGCAAAAAAAAAGCAAAAAGCACAGAATATGAAACATCAAGTCACAAATCATCGAATCATTCCTGGCATACCCAGTTCAGCTCAGTTCAGTTCAGTTCAAACTAGTGCTATGTTGTTCATTGACTTCAGGTTGCAGAGCATGTTCTCCTTGATCAAAATTGCACAAAATAGCAACAAAAAAAGGGGCAACCAGAAACCAGAAACACATCATAATGCGAACTACAGAGTCCAGTCCACAACTCACATCGGTTAAGACCCAGGACTCCAGCACCATCCTCCAGCAGTATCCAGCAAGAGGGAGAGAGAGACCATTCGAACACAGGGATCTTCCTCTGGGAGCAATGGATGAGAGGGAGAAAGAGACCATCGCACGTTGTCATCTTCTTATGGCAGCAGCAAGCGAGAGGGAGAGAGAACCCGGTCACCCACAGGTAGATGGTGCTGAACACCCACTCACCTCCACTCTCCTTAATGATTTCAATCTTCCTTGATGATTTAGTTAGCAAGATCAGGGAGAAAAAAGGGTCGATTATAGGTCCATGACCTGTCTCCAGGCTGCACACTTTGCTTGAAACTTCACCAAGACCACTCGGAGACAGCAAAGTGCCAGATCACTAATCGGCCTGAAAACACACCAGCAAAATGTAGATAATAGACTCCAACAGTAGCAGAACCATAGTTGAAACAAAAAGAGGTGAAAGAAGTAGTTCAGTGAAATGAATGGAGGAGGACACCCTTGGTCGCGTTGTTCACTGGCACCATCTTCATTGAAGTTCAACTTGTAAACCTTCATAGACATATAACGTGAAAAGAAGCAGTCCCTACACTGACCCCTTGGAACACCACTAGTGGCAGTCACAAACCATATGAGACCCCATTTACTCCCACTCTTTGCCGCCTGTCAGTCAGCCAATATTCTATACATGTTAATATCTTTCCTGCAATACCATGAGCACTTATCTTCTTAAGCAGCCTCATGTGTAGCACCTTGTTAAATGCCATCTGAAAGTCCAAGAAAACAACATCTACTGATGCTCCTTTATCTATCCTGTCTGTTACCTCCTCAAATAATTCTAATAGGTTTGTCAGGTAAGATTTCCCTTTTAGAAATCCATGCTGACTTTGGCTTATTTTGACATGTGCCTCCAAATAATAGAGATTTTCCAACATCTTCCCAACTGCTGAAGTCAGGCTAAATGGCCAATAATTTCCTTTTTTCTGCCTCCCTCCCTACTTAAGAGTGGATTAATATTTGCAATTTTCCAGACCTCTGGAATCATTCCAGAATCTCGTGATTCTTGAAAGATCATTACTAATGCCTCCACAATCCTTTCAGCTACCTCTTTCAAAATCTTGGGGTGTAGTCCTCCTGGCCCAGAATATATCAATCATAGTCCAGATATTTTTGTAAATCGGGAACACTGGCTCAATGTGTAAAACCTTGCAAATCATGAGGATTTCCTCATGGTGAATACTGTCTTTCAGTGAAGCACGTACAGCTTCTTTATCCTGAGGAATTCAGCAATGCTGGACATCGCCAGTGGCTATCACTGCCCTTTACTTCTCTGGCTATTCAAACCAGCCCTGTCTCTAACCACAGCAGCTGAATGAAGATTAAAACAGTCACACAATTACTGGTACCAATGGAAAATATCATAGGGCTCCTAAAAATCTGATTTCTTTGGCAGTAAAAGTCCAGGAGTTAACCAAGCAGATGTAAAGATCTCATCAATCTCTACTATGTGTTGTCAAACATCAGCACTTGAAGATTGAAGCTCATGGTGGAGGACAGGATGGAGACTAAAGGACTGTGTCTTTCAGAAGCAGGAGAAACAGTAAGACTATCAGGAATATGTTTTTGTTCACAATCTATATGAAGAGGTGCAGTCGACGTTTCAGGCCGAGACCCTTCGTCAGGACTAACTGAAGGAAGAGTGAGTAAGGGATTTGAAAGTTGGAGGGGGAGGGGGAGAAGACAGGAGGGGGAGGGATAGAGCCAAGAGCTGGACAGGTGATAGGCAAAAGGGATACGAGAGGATCATGGGACAGGAGGTCCGGGAAGAAAGACAGGGGGAGGCGGTGGGGGACCCAGAGGATGGGCAAGGGGTATATTCAGAGGAACAGAGGGAGAAAAAGGAGAGTGAGAGAAAGAATGTGTGTTTAAAAATAAGTAACAGATGGGGTACGAGGGGGAGGTGGGGCATTAGCGGAAGTTAGAGAAGTCGATGTTCATGCCATCAGGTTGGAGGCTACCCAGACGGAATATAAGGTGTTGTTCCTCCAACCTGAGTGTGGCTTCATCTTTACAGTAGAGGACGCCGTGGATAGACATGTCAGAATGGGAATGGGATGTGGAATTAAAATGTGTGGCCACTGGGAGATCCTGCTTTCTCTGGCGGACAGAACGTAGGTGTTCAGCAAAGCGGTCTCCCAGTCTGTGTCGGGTCTCGCCAATATATAAAAGGCCACATCGGGAACACCAGACACAGTATATCACCCCAGCTGACTCACAGGTGAAGTGTTGCCTCACCTGGAAGGACTGCACCTCTTCCTAGAGATGCTGCCTGGCCTGCTGCGTTCACCAGCAACTTTTATGTGTGTTGCTTGAATTTCCAGCATCTGCAGAATTCCTGTTGTTCACAATCCGTAGGCTCACCTCCTAGACAAGAAGAGGAAGCAGGAAGTGGTCACATGGCATATAAAGGACTCTTTAATATAGAGACAAATTTCATAAGTAAAATATATTGCCTTAATGTAATCCATACTGCAGTGTTAAGAAACATAAACATACAATCCTTCCTACCAATGTAATACGCTAATCAGATGGGAGAATCCAGAAGATGTATAAAAAATCCCTCACATTTGCAGATCCAGTGCACTGATTGAATAAGTCTCTGCTTCTGTTAGTTAACTGGCTTACAAAAGCATCTCTGCATTGCCTGATGAAAAGCATCTCACTTTAGTACATTCTCCCAGTGAAAATCTCTATTCTTGAGGCATAAGCAGTAGTTACAGATCACCATACAGGTTCCTACCTCCACGCCCCATTGGTACATGGGACCTCCTCCGGACATGCTTCTATCTGAGTGACTGTGAGGAACTGTCTTCCTTCATTAGCAGCATCCATGTGACCAGGTTTATGTCCCTGACACCTGGTTGCTATTGATAGTGGTGATGTCCTTTCTGGCTGTATTGTTCAGAGAAATGAAGAGTTGCATTGGGTCTTGTGCTGTTTTAGAGCTTAGTTCTGGGTTTTGGCCAATCTAACACTCACTTGATATCTTGGTAACTAATTTATTTACTTTTCTTGTAAGGAATCCAATTGATCATTGACAAAGAATATATTCATGCTTTAGTGCATGACAATTACATGCAATCTTATTTCTGGGCATAATGCTTAGTTCTAACATAATTTGAAGGGCTGCACCTCTTTTACTCAACATGTTTGAATTTTCTTAACTTTAATTAATTTTTCAATTAAGACTATAAGTGTAAAATTTCATTTGCACTCATTCAGCTAGTGATTGTTTAATCTGCACTTTAACAAGAGAAGGCTGATGATCACCAATATAAATGTGCGATTAACCCAGTTTCTCCTCACCAGTTTCCGATGAAAGAAAATGTTGTCACATATTCTACTATCGGTGAGACAGTGATTCAATGGAAATAATTTCATGATCCTCAATATTTATAAACAGGTGAGAACCTGTTTAAGGCTCAAGAAAATGTTAAATTTCTTGCACGATTCTTAGATATCCCAGTCTCTTAGATTAAATGTTAAAAGAGGGAAATGAGGTTTCATACTTGTTTTACAAAGCAATAAATTATAGATTTACTAAAAGGAATATAACAGAACAATGAAGGGTAAAAATATTAATAGGTGGAGTTAGTGAAGGGTATGAAATTTAACAAAAACAGGTGATAGAGTTCTTGACAAACAACAGTAAGGCATCATTTAGTAAGTAGCACTAAAGGTGCCTGCTTTGACATGGTACTGTGGCTGGCTGCCTCTTGGAGCAGGCTTTGGTGAGGTCATTGTGACCTATGCTGACTTAATGATCAATGACCACAGTGATATATTGCTGTAGCAAGTATGCTCTACTATACAGGTCAGAATTGGCCTTTGACTGAATACTAATAACTTCAACGAGTGAAGACATGGGCCCACACTAGAATGTTCAAGCAAACAAAAACGAAGCTGAAGAAATAATGCCTCATATGGGAAAGCCTGAGGATAGCATGACCACAAACCATTGAGAGAATGAACAGCAAATAGAAAACAAAGATGGTCCTGAGATAGTTATGAATATTTTAGCCTATTGTAGTAAATATTAAGATTATCTGCATATAAGTTTATAGTCACACATTCTCTGTGTTTTATGGCAGACATAGTATTAACCTTAAATATCCTGATCTCTTACATTTTACACGGTTGTGGTAAAAGAGATATTAATACCGTAGTTAGTTGGACAATGTTAAATCAATTAAGTCATGACTAATGTAAATAGCCCTCAGTCCTCAGCAGGAATAATTATTTGCTACATTCTGTTTCTCCTCTGTTCACTATGGTTTATATCTAAAGAGTAATTTTAAAAGTTTATTGTCATTTGATTGTGTGTATATATCATAAATAAGTTAATAAAATATAATTCCAATTACATGTAGTGTGCAGCACAGGTAAACAGTAAATAATAAACAGTAAACAGCTTGTTGTCTGAATGATGAGACCTCAGTGGTGGCAGGGTTTTCATTAGTCTCACAGCCTGAGGGAGGGAGATGTTACCCAGCCTGGCAGTCCTAGTCCTGACGCTTCTCTACCTCCTTCCAGACAGTAGTGGGTCAAAAAGGTTGTGGGATGGGTGGTAAGGATCCTCAACAATGCTTCGGACCCTTTGTTCACAACGTTCCCAGTAAGTATCACAAATAGGTAGAGGGAGACCCCGGTGATCCTTTCAACAGCTTTTACAGTCCTTTGTAGGGCCTTGTGTTCCAATGACTTGCAGCTTCCAACCACACAGTGATGCAGCCAATCAGGATACACTTGATAGCTGTCCTGAAGAAAGTTGGTATAATGGGGGCAGAGAGCCTTGCATGTCTCATTCTCCTCAGAAAGTGTTGATGCTGTAGTGCCTTCTTGACTAGTGAAGAGGTGATATGTGTCCAGGTTAGGTCATCTGTTGTATGCACACCAAGGAACTTTATGTTTTTCACTCCTCCATGACAGAGCCATTGATGTGCAATGGAGAGTGGTCGATACGAGCTTTCCTGAAGTCCACAATCATCTCTTTTGTTTTGTTCACATTAAGGATCAAGTTCTTGTTCTTGCATCACTGGATGAGCCTGTCTACATCCTCTCTGTATGTCGACTCATCATCGCTGCAGATGAGGCCAACCACTGTTGTATCGTCAGCAAACTTGATGGTGTGGTTTGACCTGGATCTGGCAGTATGATTGTGAGTCAGCAGCGGACTGAGCAGACAGCCCTGGGGGTCAACAGTGGTCAGTGTGGAGCTTGAGATATTGCTGCCAACTCAAAAATGACAGGTGTCTTTCCATACAGAAATCCAAGATTCAGTTGCAGAGAGGGGTGATGAGTCCCAACAAAGAGAGTTTACCCACCAGCCTTTGAGCGATGATCGTGCTGAGCTGAAGTGGATGAACAACATCCTGGCATATGAGGCATCGTTCTCTAGGTGGGACAGGATGGAAAGGTGTGGCGAGCTATGCCATCATCAGTGGAATAGTTTGAGTGGTTGGTGAACTGGAAAGGATCCAACGAAGCTGGAAGGTGGAACTTTATATGATCCATTACATTCCAGAGATGTTCGCAAGTGAAGCCAAATTCAATAATGGAGTGAGGGTAGGACCAGTCTGGATTAAAAGGGAAATGTGCCTGGAAATGGAGGACGAAGGGGAGTTCCTTAATGAAGAATTTTCTTTAGTGTTCACTTGGGAGGGGGGCTTTGACAAATGTGAAACATAGAACAGGCTAATGTAAACTTTGAGAAAGAGGCAGTATTAGAGTTCTGAGAAACATTAGGATAGATATGTCCCTGTGGCCAAACAAGATATACCCTGGTTACTAGGGAAATGAGGGAGGAGATTTCTGATGAGTTGATGATGATTTTTGCATCTCCCTGCTACAGGAGTAGTACTAGAGCATTAGAGGATTGGTATGGTACTTCGATTGTTTAAGGAAGATAATTTTGATAATTCTGGGAATTATAGACTCACAAATCTAATGTCAGTGGTGGAAAAATTAATAGACAGAATTCTTAAGACAGGACTTACAAGCTTTTGGAGAAGCATAGTCTTAGTCGTAATAATCAGCATGGTTTCCTAAGGAGCAGGTCATGCCCCACAAGTCTAATTAAATTTTTTGAGGAAATGCCAAAATAAATTAATGAAGATAGAGTTGTGGATGTGGTGTAAATGAATTTTAGTAAGACATTTGACGAGGTTCTCCATGGTTGGCTCATCCAGAAAGACATACAGTAAGTAATGGGATACATGACAATTTTGCTCTGTAAGTTCAGAAATGGCTTGTTCACAGAAGTCAGAGGGTAGTAGTAAATGGAGGATATTCTACCTTCAGGTCAGTGACCAGTGGTGCTCCACAGGGATCTGTTCTGAGGCCTCTGCTCTTTATGATTTTAATAAATAACTTGGATATGGAACTAAAAGGGTGGGTTAGTAAGTGTGTAGATGACATGAATGTTGGTGGTGTTGTGGATAGTGTAGAAGATTGCCAGAGGTTACAATGGGATATAGGCAAGATGCAGAGCTAGGCTGAGAAGTGGCCGACGGAGTTCAATCTGAAGAATTGTGCAGTGATAATACCTTAGAAGATTGAACTTGATTGTGGTGTACAAGGCTAATGGCGAGGTTCTTCATAATGTGGAGGAACAGAGGGATCTTGGGGTCCAAATCCATAGATCCCTCAGAGTTGCTGTACAAGTTGATAGGGTGGTTAAGAATGCGTATCGTGTGGGCCTTCATTAGTAGGGACTGAGTTCAAGAGCTCAGCATGGACTTGATGACATGTCCTGGAGGAAAATCTATTCTGAGTCTAGGGCGGACAAAGATAATCCAATACAAGTAAGCAGAGGCAAGCGTGTAGGTTCAGCAATAACATGATTCAGTATTTTTCAGAATAATTGGTTAATTTGAGATTAATTGAATGCTGACAACTAAGGGGAAGGGACTGTAATCTGTTGAAACAAGGAGAAAGAGTTCACAGAAGCTTTAGGATAACAGTTCTGTTACTGCAAGGTGAGAAACAAAGGGTGAGGCGTGAGGTTCAGCAATGGAATAACGTGGACTGAGGCTGGCCGAGGCAATATACAGAGAGAAGCTGAAAGTTGCCGAGTGCTGAGGAAGAGCACAGGATTTCTGCAATTTATAGAGTTGCTAAATAGACTGAATGTTATACTGATTGTGTGGAAGAATCAAGAAAGGACAGGATGACAATGTAGAAACAGCTCATAAGTTCTGAAAGGTATCTGAAGGATTAATAACAGGCATGGTCATTAACAGCAGCCAACCACGGCATTGCTTGATTGAAGACAGTTGATTCAGAACTGCAGGTCTTGGATATGACCCTGAAAGAGGAATTATCAATGTGACACCAAAGCTTTCCACTTTCTTCCTGCTACCTTTGTTGTCCGGTGTCTATAGTTATATGGATAAGTTAATAACTTCTGTGTCATTTTATGTGGACACATTGGTTCATGCAGGTGAGGTAGAAAAATGTCTTCAAGGTTGTAATAATAACTGCATTGAGGAAATAGTTCCATTAATAGGATACCAGAGCCAATGAGTCATCAGTCTATCTGGGAAGGTGACAAAATACAATTAATGGTGCCTGGAGCAGATATTTAAGCGATGTCAAATTAAGTTTGCGGCATTCAGTGAATATGAGGAGCAAGGGCTTGAATGAATTCATAACTGGTTGAACTAAAACAGTAGATAAATCTAAACAGTTAACTGATTGCAACAGAAGAGAATATAGATATCCTTCAGAAATAGTTTAAATGATGAATTATGATTCTTGATAAGTTGCTGCACCCAGATATTACACATTTATTTACTACTGTCCTCAATAAAGAAAATTCTGTTTATAGCTCTCCCTCGGAAGATTTGATCTGGAACTAGTAACACAATGGAACCTATAAACACTAATGCTGTCAACATGACAAAATAATCAATTAGAGTCTAACATTTCAATGAGAGTTTTCAGAGTCTAACTCTTTAATTTTTGTGATGACCCTTGTTACTTCCTTGATGCAGAACTATATATCGAACCATAGAATCATGCATGCAGAAACAGTCCTTCGGCCTTACTGGCCATGCCAATCAAAATTCATACCTAAGCTCATCCTACTTGTCCATGTTTAACCCATATTCCGTTAAACATTTCCTATCTATGTACCTGTCCAAGAGTTAAACGTTTCCCATCCATGTACCTGTCCAAGTTCCTATTAAATATTGTTAATATACCTTCCTTAACCACTGTCACCGGCAGCCCATTCCATATACTGACCACCCCCTGGGTGAAAAGTTGTCCTTCAGGTTCCTATTAAATCTCTCTCCTCTCACCCTAAACCTACGTCCTCTAATTTTTGATTTCCAAATCTTGGAGAAGGCTGCGCATTCACCTCATCTGCTCAGCCTATATATGTAACTTAATTTCTATCTGAGTTCAAATTTTATTTAGCAGCTAGGGAGGATAACTTCAGGTAATTTGATAACAGGAGTTGGTATTCAATTTGTAACTAAAAAACACCAAATTCTTACAGCAGGTTCGTCAGTGGCTTTATGGATGGAATTCTGCTTCTTATCCACTCTGATCCTTCTGGTATGATGCAGCAAGCCGCTCAGTTCAAAAGCAACTGTGCAGACAGGACTAAATGCTGGTTTTGCCAGCAGCAGCCTCACCATATTATAAAATAATCCTGCATTTATAATCAAACAATAGCTTTATTAATCAAGTTAATATCATCTGTTATGTTGGAGCAGAATATATCAGGATAGTCATTTACCTGAACTATTAATATCCTTCCTCTTCTCAGACTTGATCTGATCTGCTGAGTTTATCTAGAATGTTTCTGATTTTAGGATTTCCATTATCCATGGTACGTTGCCATTAAAATAATAAAAAAGCATTCAAGTTTGTAATAAGTCCATGACCATCAATTATTTTCTCATGGAACTCATCTGAGGCCCAAAATAATACAATTCATCATTTCTGGGATATGTTTGATGGTTCAATAAGAAAATATAATGTGTTTTAATTTTTTCCATTTAACAACCTACTAAAATTTGAAGTGTGTGGGTGTTTCCAGATGTAATTAATGTAGCAATGCAAACAGTTAAATTTGAGAACTGAATGCCTTTGACATTGAGGAGTTCTCCTTATAACTTAGTATATTAGAAACACAAGACATTGTGGCACACAACCCGAGTAGCTTAGGTATTGTCGCTCACTCCATGACTCTCTGGTCCACTTATCTTTCCACATACACCCCTACCTTATCCCTGGCACTTTCCTCTACCCTTGCACTAAATGTAACTTCATCACTACCATCCAAGGACCAGAACAGTCCTTCCAGGGGAGGCAAAGGTTCATATGCATCGCCTTCAGCCTTGCCGACTGCAATTGCTTGATTATAAATGCAAGGTTATTTTATAATTTGTTCACATGATGAGGGTGCCACTGGCAAAATCAGCATTTAATTCTGTCTGCAGTTGCTTTTGAACTGAGAAGCTTTTGATGTGGCCTCCTCTACGTTGGCAGGCCGAAGCGCAGACTTTGTCTGAATTGGTGACTGTTTTGCAGAACACCTACACTCACTCCACAATGTCCATCCCAAACTTCCAGCTGCAGGCCATTTCAACTCCCTTCTCAATTCCCAAACCGACCTGTCCATCCATCCTTGACCTTCTCTACTGCCAGGATGAAGCCCAATACAAACTGAAACAGCAGCACTTTATATTCCGACAAAGGCATGAAAATTAAGTTTTTCAATTTCAGGTAACCTGCCTTGTTGTGTATCTAATATTTCACTAATATTATAAATATATTGTTTGATTAAGCATTCTTTTTTTACATAATTCATTATGGGTTAGATGTAAAAGTACTTGAATGGCATATGTCAGCAAGCCACCATATCATATGTACATTCTTCACAAAAGTGAAAATGAAGAGTACACTGTTATCCCTGGCTCTCCTGCGTTTTTCTTTCATTTTATAATTTTCGGAGTGATAAAACACAATAGTGGCAATGAGTAAGTTTTAAAATGAACCAGAGACCACTATCTCCCTGTTGAAGCACAGTGAGATGTTTGAGTTAGAAAATAAAGCGCAGCATGCTTTCTTTGCAAGAAGAAAGAACTGGTGAAGTAAATAAAAAGCATAGCATATCTTTTTTCTTCTTTGGAAGGGAACAGAGATAATAGAGCTAAAAAAAAAAAAGGCAGAAAACAAATGCATTAGGGCTGGCTAAAATGAAAAGCTGGATTCATTCAGGAAGATAACTGTGTTATGTATACTGAAAATAATTGAGCAGTATTTTAAAACAAATGGGATGGATAGTTGATGAGAAACGAGTTGCAGTTTTGCTAAGAGCATACAGGTTGCTTCGAAGTTTGATTGTTCCAACCAGACCAGCTGAAATTAGCTTTACAGACACCATGAAAGTAATGCATCGACATTTAGAACTGAAACCATTGTTGATTGCAGAACACTTTAGGTTTCATAAGAGGAAGGGAAGTCCACTTCTGCTTCTGTGGCTGAATTGAAGAAATTGCTTGAGCATCACAGATTGGACCTGTACAGATGAGACAGTTTGCACCTAAACTGGAGGAGGACTAATATCCACGGAAAAGCTTGGTGGGGGGGGGTGGAGTTTTAACTAGAGTTGCACGGGGTTAGGAATCAGAGTGCCAGAACCGGTGGTAGAGTGGTTGTGGAGACAGAATTTGTTAAGACCCCTTACAAAGACAGGAAGCAAAAGGTTGAGCATGGAGGGTTCTGTGTGTGGTGGTAATAATCTTCTGAGGTGCTGTGGGGAAGGCAGTTGAGTTGAGGGTGTGGATTGACATGGAATTATGATGTTATAGCCATTAGTGAAACTTGGCTACAGGAGGGAGCGGACTGGCAGCTTAGTGTTCCAGGGTTCCGATGTTTCAGATGTGATAGAGGCAAAGGAATGAAGGGTTGGGGGGGGGGTGGCATTGTTAGTCAGTGAAAATGTTACAGCAGTGCTCATGCAGGACAAATTAGAGGGCTTATCTACTGAGGCCATATGGGTGGAGCTGAGAAACAAGAAAGGTATGACCACATTAATAGAGTTGTATTATAGACCACCCAATAGTCAGCGAGAATTGGAGGAGCAAATCTGCAGAGAGATAGCAGACAACTGCAGAATACATAAAGTTGTGATAGTAGGGGATTTTAATTTTCCAAATATTGATTGGGAATCCCAAACTATTAAAGGTCTAGACAGGTTAGAGTTTGTAAAATGTGTTCAGGAAAGTTTTCTAAATCAATATATAGAGGTACCAACTAGACAGGATGCAATATTAGATCTCCTATTAGGAAACGAGTTAGGACAGGTGACAGAAGTTTGTGTAGGGGAACACTTTGGTTCCAGTGATCATAACACCATTAGTTTCAACTTGATCATAGATAAAGATAGATCTGGTCCTCGGGTTGAGTTCTAAACTGGAAAAAGGCCAAATTTGAAGAAATGAGAAAGAATCTAAGAAGCGTGGATTGGGACAGGTTGTTCTCTGGCAAGGATGTGATTGGTAAGTGGGAGGCCTTCAAAGGAGAAATTGTGAGAGTTTGTATGTTCCTGTCAGGATTAAAGGCAAAGTGAATAAGAATAAGGAACCTTGGTTCTCAAGAGATATTGGAACTCTAATAAAGAAGAAGAGAGAGATGTATGACCTGTATAGGAAACAGGGAGCAAATAAGGTGCTTGAGGAGTATAAAAAGTGCAAAAAAAAACTTAAGAAAGAAGATCAGAGTGGTCGGCTATGTATGGAACCAAAAGATATGGGGGAGATCTTAAATGGGATTTTTGCATCTGTATTTACTAAGGAAACTGGCATGGAGTCCATGGAAATAAGGCAAACAAGCAGTGATGTCATGGAACCTATACAGATTGGAGAGGAGGAGGTGCTTGCTATCTTGAGGCAAATCAGAGTAGATAAATCCCCAGGAGCTGACAGGGTATTCCCTCAGACCTTGAAGGAGACTAGTGTTGAAATTGCAGGGGCCCCAGGCAGATATATTTAAAATGTCGGTATCTACGGGTGAGGTGCCGGAGGATTGGAGGATAGCTCATGTTGTTCTGTTGTTTAAAGCAGGCTCTAGAAGTAATCCGGGAAATTATGGACTGGAATATTTGACGTCAGTAGTAGGGAAATTATTGGAAGGAGTACTGAGAAATAGGATCTACAAGCATTTGGATTGACAGGGACTTAGCAGGGAGAGTCAACATGGCTTTGTGCATGGTAGGTTATGCTTAACCAATCTATTAGGGATTTTTGAGGAGGTTACCAGGAAAGTGGATGAAGGGAAGGCAGTGGATGTTGTCTACATGGACTTCAGTAAGGCCTTTGACAAGGTCCCACGTGGGAGGTTATTAAGAAAGATTCAGTTGCTAGGTATACATGGAGAGGTGGTAAATTGGATTAGACATTGGCTCAATGGAAGAAGCCAGCATGTGGTAGTGGAGGATTGCTTCTCTGAGTGGAGGTCTGTGACTAGTGGTGGGCCACAGGGATCTGTGCTGGGTCCATTGGTATTTGTCATCTATATTAATGATCTGGATGATAATGTCGTAAATTGGATCAGCAAATTTGCTGATGATACAAAGATTGGAGGTGTAGTGGACAGTGAGGAAAGTTTTCAAAGCTTGCAGAGGGATTTGGACCAGCTGGAAAAATGGGCTGAAAATGGCAGATGGAGTTTAATACAGACAAGTGTGAGGTATTGCACTTTGGAAGGACACACCAAGGTAGAACATACAAGGTAAATGGTAGGGCACTGAGGAGTGCAGTAGAACAGAGGGATCTGGGAATACAGATACAAAATTCCCTAAAAGTGGGGTCACAGGTAGTTAGGGTGGTAAAGAGAGCTTTTGGTACATTGGCCTTTATAAATCAAATAATTGAGTATAAGAGTTGAAATGTTATGATGAGATTGTATAAGGCATTGCTGAGGCTGAATTTGGAGTACTGTGTGCAGTTTTGGTCACCAAATTACAGGAAGGATATTAATAAGGTTGAAAGACTGCAGAAAAGGTTTACAAAGATGTTGCCGGGACTTGAGAAACTGAGTTACAGAGAAAGGTTGAAGAGGTTAGGACTTTATTCCCTGGAGCGTAGAAGAATGAGGAGAGATTTGATAGAGGTATATAAAATTATGATGGGTATAGAAAGAGTGAATGCAAGCAGGCTTTTTCCACTGAGGCTAGGGGAGAGAAAATCCAGAGGACATGGGTTAAGGGTGAAGGGGTCAAAGTTTAAAGGGAACATTAGGAGGGGGCTTCTTCACACAGAGAGTGGTGGGAGTGTGGAATGAGCTGCCAGATGAAGTGGTAAATGCGGGATTACTTTTAACATTTAAGAAAAACTTGGACAGGTACATGATTGAGAGGTGTACGGAGGGATATGGTTCAGGTGCAGGTCAGTGGGACTAGGCAGAAAAATGGTTCGGCACAGCCAAGAAGGGCCAGAAGGCCTGTTTCTGTGCTGTAATGTTCTATGGTTCTATGGAGGGACTAATGTCCTGAGCTGCATATATTTCAATGCCAAAAGTATTGTAGGAAAGGCAAATGAGTTCAGCGCATTGACCACCACATGGAATTATGATATTGTAGACACGAGTGAGACTTGTTTGCAGGAGGGGCAAGACTGGCAGCTCAATATTCTGGTGTCGAGTTGTTTTAGATGTGATAGAATGCAAGGGATTAAAGGAGGATAGGTAGCATTACAGGTCAGGGAAAATGTCACAGCAGTGCTCCAGCAGGACAGAGTGGAGAACTCGTCTAGTGAGGCTTTATGGGTAGAACTAAGGAATAAGAAAGGTATGACCACATCGATGGGATTATATTATAGACCACCCAATTTAGAAGAGCAAACTTGTAGAGAGATTGCAGACCATTGCAAGAAAGGTAAGGTTGTGATAGTAGATGATTTTAACTTTCTACATATTGAAGGAACTCCCATACTTTGAAAGGGCTCAATGAGATAGAGTTTGTCAGCTGTGTTCAGGAAAATTTCCTTAATCAGTGCATGAAAGTCCCAACTAAAGACAATGCAGTACCAGATCTCCTTTTAGGAATAAGACAGTGCAGGTGACCGAAGTTTGTGTACGGGAACGCTTTACATCCAGTGATTAGTTTCAATGTAATTATGGAAAAGGATAGGTCTGGTCCTTGGGTTGAGATTCTAAGTTGGAGAAAGGCAAATTTCGATGGTATCAGAAAGGATCTGCTATATGTGGATTGGTACGGGTTCTTTTCTGGCAATGCTGTACTTAATAATTAGGAGGCCATCAAAAGTGAAATTTTGAGACTACAAAGTTTCTATGTCCCTGTCTGCAACAGGTGAGGTACCAAAGGATTGTGGGGATAACCAATGTTATTCCATTGTTTATGAAAGGCTCTAAAAATAAACCAGGAATTTATAGGCTGGTAACCCTGACATCAGTAGTGGGAAAGTTATTGGAAGGTATTCTGAGGTACAGGATATATGAGTATTTGGATAGACAGGGATTAATTAGAACAGTCAGCCTGGCTTTGTATGTGGTAAGTCATGTCTAACCAATTCAATGGAGTTTTTTGAAGAAGCCACCAGGAAAGTTGATGAAGGCAAGGCAGTCGATGTTGTCTATATGATTTTAGCAAGGCATTTGACAAGGTCCCACATGGGAGGTTGGTCAAGAAGGTTCAGTCACTTGGAATTCAAGATGAGGTTGGAATTTGGATTAGACATAGGCTTTGTGGGAGAAGCCAGAGAGTGGTAGCAGATGGTTGCCTCTCTACCTGGAGACCTGTGACTGGTAGAGTGCTGTAGGGATCAGTGCTGGGTCTGTAGCTGTTAGTCATCTATATCAATGATCTGAATGATATTATGGATAACTGGATCAGAAAATTTGCAGATAACATCAAGATTGTTGGTGTGGTGGACTGTGTGGAAGAGTGTCAAAGTTTGCAGTGGGATCTGGACCAGCTAGAAAAGTAGCAGATTGAATTTAATGTTGACAAGTGTGATGTGTTGCACTTTAGGACGACTGACCAAGGTAGGTTTTACACAGTGAGCAGTGGGCACTGAGGAGGGTGGTGGAACAAAGGGATTTGGGAATACAGGTCCATAATTCATTGAAAGTGCTATCACAGGTAGACAGGGCTGTTAAGAAATCTTTTGGCACATTGGCCTTCATAGGTCAAAGTATTGAGTACAGGAGTTGAGATGTTATGTTAAACTTGTATAAGAAGTTGCTGAGGGCTAACATGGAGTATTGTGTGCAGTTTTGGTCACCTAACTACAGGAAAGAAATAAATAAGATTGAAAGAGTACCAAGAAAATTTATGAGGATGTTGCTGGGACTGGAGGACCTCAGTTATAAGGAAACACTGAATAGGTTAGAACTTTATTCCCTGGAACATAGAAGATTGAGGGGAGATTGAATAGACATATACGAATTTATGAGTGGTATAGATAGGGCAAATGCAGGCAGGCTTTTTCCATTAAGTTGGGTGAGACTAGAATTAGAGGTCATGGGTTAAGGGTGAAAGGTGAAATGTTTAAGGGGAACCTTCTTAAGTCAGAGGGTCATGTGATTGTGGAATGAGCTGCCAGCGCAAATGGTAGATGTGCTTTCCATTTCAACATTTAAAACAAGTTTGGATAGGTACATGGATGGGAGGGATATGAAGGGCTATGACCCTGGTGCAGATCAATGTGACCTGTTTCTGTACTGTACATTTCTATGACTCAATAACTCCATTGCCATTTCAGTGATATACTTAAAGATGCACAGAAAATTTGTCTAGTTTGTGAAATCCTACAAGAAAGCATTCAGAAATGGCACCTACCTGAAGCAGAACTCGTGCTTAAATGAACAGTAGAAATTGTTGTACCAATGGAAACGGCAGACAGAGACGCAATTGAGTTGCAATCAGGAATGGATGTGAGCATGAACAAAATTGCAACATCTAAACAGAAACCTAGCAGGCCAAGCAACTTATGTTATAATATTCATAAAAATATAATGATGCAGAATAAGCGTGTATACAGTGTACACCTCCCAACCCACTGAGATTATCTCTTGACCAGCCTCAACACCCACGATGCAACACCGCAGCTAATGCTGTCCTTGCGTACACAGGCACATATAGAATATTAGTAAAAACACAAGCAGGACACATACAAAGAGCATTTCAGGCAGATAAGAATAAATAGACTGCACAGGGAAGAGATAAATGACAAGTTGCAGTTTCAAGAAGAGCACCAACCTGCATGCTGTTGATGAAAAATCTGTCAATGATGAAAGTGGCACAGGACTGAGTAGCCTTCAAATTTCCAATGTGAAAACAAGAGACAAGCAATGTGGCTTACATCTAAAGTGAACAGCAAATTAATTAAAATAGAATTGGACGCTGGCTTGGCTGTTTCAGTCATTCCACAACATGTGTTTTGAATGGCATTTCAAAGACACTAAACTGAATCCTGCAGCTATCCAACTAAGAACTTATACTGGAGAACATATAACTTCTGTGAGAATGACATTGGCAACAGTGGAATACAACAACCAACAAAGCTTGCATGTGGAAAAAACAGGAGGGTAAGGATTGCAGGGTCATAATTGGCTGAGACAACTACAACTTGAATGGAGATCCATCTATCATGTGCATGCCTCATCCCCTGCAATAGAGTCAACTGCAAGCGAATTAAGAAAGGTGCTGGATCATGCCATAACAGTGTTCAAGGGTGGCACTGGAAACTGAAACATATCAAAGCTAAAATACTGTTTCTAACAATGCTACACCCAAGTTTTACAAATCCCATCCTGTTCCTTATGCCTTCCCTGATAAAATAACCAGTGAGCTAGATCGTATGGACACAGAAGGATTTTTTTCTGAGGTTGAATGGAGCCCATAGCAATGTGAGTAGTCCCAGTAGCCTGGGTCTGTCCGAATCTGTGGTGACTTTAAGGTCATCATCAACCCAATACCCTTTGTCCAGGATAAAGCATATCCTTGCAAACCTTTCTCCACCTAGAAGAGTCCAAAGTGATTCTCACTATATACACTCACAAAGGGCTTTATCATTACAAGAGGCTTTTTTTGGTGTGGGCACGTGGCCAAGTGGTTAAGGCATTGGACTAGCGACCTGAAGGTCGTGAGTTCGAGCCCCAGCCGAGGGGAACGTGTTGTGTCCTTGAGCAAGGCACTTAATCACACATACTCTGCGACGACACTGGTGCCAAGCTGTATGGGTCCTAATGCCCTTCCCTTGGACAACTTTGGTGTTGTGGAGAGGGGAGACTTGCAGCATGGGCAACTGCTGGTCTTCCATACAACCTTGCCCAGGCCTGCGCCCTGGAGAGTGAAGACTTTCCAGGCACAGATCCATGGTCTCGCAAGACTAATGGATGCCTTTATTATTAGGCTTGTTTTTGGAGTAGCATTTGCACCTGCACCATGGCAGACAGCTGTAAACCAGGTGCTGCAAGGCTGCCCAGGCACTCAGTATTACCTGGATGACATCACCGTTACCAGTAAGAATGACAAGGAATATCTCCAAAATCTCAGGACTGTGTAAAAAAAGATTAGAAGTTTATGGGTTCAGAGCATGATTTGCAACAAATGTGAGTTATTTAAGTCAAGCATCACTTAACTGTGGTCACAGTATTGACACACAAAGATTACACAAGTTTCCTGAGAGTTTTCAAGCAGTGGTGGATGCCTCAAGGCCAAAGGATGTGTCACCGTTGTTGTTCTTTTTAGGATTTGTCATTTACTGTGACAGGTTCCTGCCAAACCTGACTCCTATGCTCCTCTCTTGAACTTATTACTACAGTTCAGGAAGAAAAGGCAGTGGACAAAGCAGTGTGGGGAGGCTTTCAAAAAAATAAAGGAGATGGGTCATCAGACCCTGTACTCACACACTATGATCCTCACCGTCCAGTACAGCTTTCCGGTGACCTATAGTATAGATGCAGTCATCTCGCTTGTTATGAGTGATGGAAGTGAATGCCCCATAGCTTTTGCATCATGTTTCCTTAACGACTGCTGAGAAAATTTACGCACTGATTGATAGAGAGGCCTTGAGTCTGGTTTGAGGTGTAAAAGGTTTCAACTACTACCTGTACTTTGTACGGAGGAAAGTTTACCCTAATTACTGATCATCCACCACTAGTGTCCATTTTCAATCCACAGAAGGGAGTAACACTAATATGTAGCAGCAGCGGGAATACAGAGATGGGCTCTCTTTCTTGGAGGACACAAATACAAGTCAAATTCAAGGGGATGACTAATCATGGATATGCTGATGTATTGTCCTGTTTACCTTGGAAAAGGAAATAGCTGAAAAATTTACAAAAGAGGGCACTCCTCTTGATGTATTCTCCCTAATGCAAATCAAAAGTTTTCCTTTTATGGCAGAGAGGATCCAAAGGGAAACCAGAAAAGGCCCCACATTGTCTCAGCTCCATATGGCCACATATAACTGCAGGAATTCCATTTCCCCATTTTTACCTGCACCACGATGAACTTGGCCTTGATGAGGGATTGTCTTATGTGGGGTTTGAAGGTTGTTCAAATTTCACGTAAGAGATCATTCTAACTGCCTGTATCTCCTTCTAGTACAGGGAGGGGTCACTCCACAAGATCAAAATAAGCTGCAGAGGTTGTAAACTCAGACAGCTCCATCACGGGCAATAACTTCCTCAGTGTCCAGGACATCTTCAAGGAGCAATGCCTGAGAAAGTTGGCAGCCATCATTAAGGACCCCTATGACCCAGGACATGCCCTCTTCTCATTGCTACCATCAAGAGAAGCTACAGGTGCTTGAAGGTGCACACTCAATGATTCTCCTCTGCCATCTGATTTCTGAATGCATATTGAACCCATGAACACTACCTCACTACTTTCTTGCACTACCTATTTAAATTAACATATATAATTTAAATTAATGTTAATTTAAATAGGTAGTGTCATAAAGTTAACAAACTTCATACACATGCCGGTGATAATAAATCTGATTCTGATTCCGGTTAAAATTTTAAAAGTACTGCAGATATATGTATGTACTCACAGCAATTCACAATTTTTTAAATTATGTGTTGCAATATACTGCTGCTGTATAACAACAAATCTCACAACATATGTTGGTGATAATAAACCTGATTCTGATTCTGTTGTACCATCCAAGCTGAGAGTGAAAGTATTACACACAAGATGCTGGAGGAACTCCACAGGTCGGGCAGCATCCATGGAAATGAATAAACAGTCAATGTTTTGGGCTGAGACCCTTCTTTCTGACAGAGCTAAAGTGTTGCTGGTCATGTAGGCATGAATGAAATGAAAGTGTTGGCTTAGAGTTTTGTCTGATGGCCTGGGATAGATCAACAGATTGAACAGCTTGCTATGCACTGTTCTGGATACCGACACATGCAGAAGATGCCAAGAGCAGCACCTCTCCATCCCCACTGACGGACTGCATTGTCCTAGCAGAGTATTCGTTTGGACTTTGCCGGACTATTCATGGACACAAATTTCTTGGTAGTAGTGGATGCAGTTGCAAAGTAGCTAGAAGTGTTCCCAAAAGCCTCCACAACAGCCTTGAATATTGCTGATGTGTTGAGCCTCTTCTCAAGGGCTGGTGGTCAAGAACACTTTCCACCCAGCTACAAATTGCTTGGCTGAAATGTTTGTCTGTACTCCAAAGAGCGCACTGTGATCAAAGTCAGCAGAACACACTACACTAACACTGAATCCAAAGCTCACTAATTTCCTCCTTGCATATTGCAATGCAGCACACTCCACAACCAATAATTCACCAGCTTTGCTGTTCCTGGTTCACTCCTTGTGCTCATGCTTGGATCTCCTCAAACCAAATCTCAGAAGGACTATTGAAGGGTCTCAGTCCATAACGTCGACTGTACTCCTTTCCATAGATGCTGCCTGGCCTGCTGAGTTCCTCTAGCATTTTCTGTGTGTTGCTTGGATTTCCAGCAACTGCAGATTTTCTCTTGTTTGTGATTGGATTACTACACTGCGAAGTCTTTTCTAGGGATGCCTTCCCTGAAGAAGTTAAATCTTCCCTTTGTTCGGAGTTCAGTGAAACCCTCTCTCATTGATCCCCGTCTGTGATCTCTGCTGCTCAGTCCTGCTGAAGGTTCTCGACCTGAAACATTGACTATATTCTTTTCCATAGATGCTGCCTGGCCTGCTGAGTCTCTCCAGCATTTTATGTGTTACAGGTGTCCCCACTTTTCGAACGTTCCCTTTACGAAACCTCACTGTTACGAAAAACCTACGTTAGTACCCTGTTTTCACTTTCAGAAGGTGTTTTCACTGTTATGAAAAAAATTCAGCGCGCAATAAAAAATTCAGCGCGCGAAAAAAATCACCGCGCGAAAAAAATCACCGCGTAATAAAAAGCAGCGCGCGCCCCGAGCAGCCGCTCTCCCCGGATTCGGAACGGCATTCTCGCCAGCATTGCTTTAACATGAGCCCGTGAGCAGTCGTTTGCAAGATGAGTTCTATGGTGTCGGAAAAGCCTGAAATAGCTCGTAAGGGTGTTACACTTAACATAAAACTAGACGTAATTAAGCATTTTGATCGTGGTGAATGAAGCAAAGACAAAATGAGTTTGGCTCGTGGAAGCTGATGAAGATGATTTTGAAGAGGTTTTGGCATCCCATGACCAAGAACTGATAGATGAAGAGCTGATGCAATTGGAAGAGGAAAGGATAACAATTGAAACCGAATGAGTAATGATAAAGTATGGCTTTAATTTTGAAAGGGTATGTAGGTTTAGGGGATATTTGCAAGATTCTTTGAGTCCTTACAAAGAACTGTATGATAGAAAAATGCGCGAGGCTCAGCAGTCAAGCAAGCCTTCCGCATCAGCCACAGCAGACGACAAACCTTGAGCTTCGACATTAAGGCAGGCAATCATAGAAGAAGATGAGCTGCCTGCCCTGATCGATGATGAGATGACACCCCCGTGTCCCACCACCCCAACACCCGGGCCCCGGACAGATACTGTACCGATTCACGGAGAATGCAGCAGTAGCCGGGAGGCACACAGCACATCTTTAAGAAAAAAGCCGAAATAAACATGCCAATTAATTAGATGCCGCCCTACACGTAATCAATTAGCATGTTTATTTCGGCTTTTTTCTTAGAGATGTGCTGGGTGCATCCCGGCTACTGCTGGACCACTGCGTGCTTCGCGGCAATGTATCGGTTGGTGGCCCGGAGGGTGGGGGCCACTGCACCACCCAGTCTGCGACGACTCAGCCTAACACACCATCATCAGTGTGCTCTGCGCTGTCCCGATTCCGGTAAGTGATACTACACTGTACATACATTATTTCTACTTTATATCGGCTGTGTATTTTTACGTGCCATTTGGTATGATTTGGCAGCTTCATAGTTTAAAGATTACTGGAGAGCGCTTGCGCCGTGTTTTTGCCAACAGCGCTTGTGTGAGATTTTCTGCCGACGGCGCTTGCGTGAGAGTTTTGCTACGGAGAACAGTTTAGTAATGATTGTGGAAAAATATTTCTACTTTATATAGGCTGTGTATTTATCATATCATTCTGGCTTTTAATATATGTTACTGTTATTTTAGGTTTTATGTGTTATTTGGCATGATTTGGTAGGTTATTTTTGTGTCTGCAAACACTCACAAAATTTTCCCATATAAATAAATGGTAATTGCTTCTTCGCTTTACGATATTTCGACTTACGAACTGTTTCATAGGAACACTCTACCTTCGGATGGCGGGGGAAACCTGTACTTGGATTTCCAGCATCTGAAGATTTCCCCTTGTTCGTTTTATATAATTCATTATGGGTTCTATGTAAAATTACATGAATGGCATACATCATTACTCCATCACATCATATGTGCATGTCTCACAAAAGTAAAATTGAAGAGTAAATATTTATCACTGCCTCTCCTGTGTTTTTCTTTCAATTAGTTTTTGTAGATCCAAAACATAACACCGCCTGCCACACCTTTTTCTTCTTTTTTCCCTCTCTCCCCAACCACTTTTCTCTGCTTCTTTCCCTTCTGTTTCTCCAATTCTCTAATTTTTATCCCCCTCCCCCCCATATCCTTCTATTAACTTCACACATAAGATCTGGGTTCAAACTGTCGTTTAACTCTCCCTTTTCCTCTAATGGTTCCCATTCTCACTTCCTTTACATATCACAATCCAACACTGGTGTTCCTGCTCATCTTCCTCTGGCATTTGTCTTCAATCTCCACCTTGCTCCATCTGTTGTTGTTTTTTATCTTTTTCACTTTTTCTTTGCCTGTCTCCCATCTATCATTTACTTGCCACAATCTCCACTGCACCTTGACGCACCTCCCCTACCTGACATTTGTGTTGTCACCTGCGAGTTGATACCAAAGATCGGAGCCTAATAATTGACCAATGGTCCTGAAGTTGATGGCTGAAGTCTGGAAACTGGACACTGGCGGCCTATCCCGGAATTGGGTGAGTGGGAGGGAGGAAGGGGCTTGTTTTGTTGTTGTCGCTCTGTTGTTTGTTGTGTTCTGTATTGTTCTTCTGAGGAAGTGAGCAAGTGTTGGTGCTGCAATGTCCCCAGCATATCCTTACGTTGTGTTGTTTGTTATCTCCATCGACGTATTTCACTGTGTTTCGACGATAAATCAGTCTGAGTCTGAATCTTCCTCGCCTCCTCAGTCCACCTCAATGTCCCTTCTTGCCACTCTCCTTCTCCTCTTTACACTGGCCATCTCACCTCCCCATTCTCAGTCCTGATGCAGGGTTTCAGTTTGAAATAGTGACAACTTTTCTCCGATGCTGCTCCATCTGCTGATTTCTTTCAGTAAATTGTCTGTAGCTTAGTATATTGGCTAGATTGTACATGATGTGGTAATCATTTTGTTTTGGCTCCCCGCATCTCACTTAACTTTACCAATCATCTGTAGTACCACTGATGTAGCCAAGCTCCAGACTTACTGCATGGCCCTCTGGGCCTCTAGCAAAGCAGAATGCTCCAGGAGTAGCAACTAGACCTGCGGCAGTGATACTCAGGATATTCTGCTGGCATTGTGACAGCTCACTGTATTTTCATGTTCAAGTTTAATGTCATAGACATGCATACATATGCATAAATATCATAAACATTTGCTTTCTGCAGGTTTTTTGACAAGAAAGGAAATTAGCATGAGCTTAATCTAACACAGACACTAGAGATTCTGCAGATGCTTAAAATGCATAACGACATGCACAAAATGCTGCAGGAACTCAGCAGGTCTGGAGCATATACTGTATACAGAGGAATAAGGAGTCGACGTTTCAGCTGAGACCCCACATCAGTACTGGAAAGGAAGGTGCGGAGGGGGGCAGAAGACAGAATATGAAAGTGGGGGGAGGAAATGGAATACAGGCTGGTAGGTAATAGGTGAGACCAGGTGAGGGTGAAGGTGGGTGGGTGGGGGAGGGGGGATGAAGAAAGATGCTGGGAGGTGATAGCTTGAAGAGGCAAAGTGCTGAAAAAGAAGGAAGCTGAAAAGAGAGAACAGTGGACCATGGGAGAAAGGAAAGGTGGAGGGGCACTATTGTATCCTCTACTCTACTGTCATGATGCGGTCATCCTCAGACTGGAGGAATAACACTTCATATTCCATCTGGGTAGCCTCCAGCCTGATGGAATGAACATTGAGTTCTCAAACCTGGTAATATCTTCCGTCTTTCCCTTGTCTTTTTTTCCATCCCCCATTCTGGTTACTCTCTCACCCTTTCTCTGTTCCTCACCTGCCTGTCACTTTTCTTTCTCCCTTCCTCCTTCCCTTTCTCTGATGGACCACTCTAGCGCAAGTTGAAAGAGGGGATAAGAAATATAGTCCAAATGAGTGTTCGGGTTAGTCCTGACGAAGGGTCTCGGCCCAAAACGTCGACTGTACCTCTTCCTATAGATGCTGCCTGGCCTGCTGCGTTCACCAGCAATTTTTATGTGTGTTGCTTGAAATTCCAGCATCTGTAGATTTCCTTGTGTTCGGGTTTTTTGCATCCTTTCAAAAATCTGATTGCATTGGGGAGGAATCTGTTTCTGAACTTTGAGGTTTGTGTCTTTAAACTCCTGTAATCTCCTGTCTTATAGCAGCATCATGAAGAGGGCATCGCACACAAAATGCTAGAGGAACCCAGCAGACCAGGCAGCATCTATGGAAAAGGCTAAACAGTCACCATTTCGGGCTGAGACCCTTCATCAGGACTGCAGAGAAAAAGATGAGAAGTCAGAGTAAGAAGGTGGGGGGAGGAAAGGAAGAAATACAAGGAGATAGGTGAAAGCGGGGTGGGGGAGTAAAGATTTGGGAAGTCGATTGCTGAAAGAGATAAAGGGCTAGGAAAGGGGTATCTGATAGGAGAGGACTAAAGGCCATGGAAGAAAGGGAAGGGGGAGGAGCACCAGAGGGAGGTGAATGGGCAGGTAAGTAGATAAGAGAGAGAGGGAAATGGGAATGGGGAATGGTGGGAGCCATTACCGTAAGTTTGAGAAATCAATGTTCATGCCATGAGGTTGGAGGCTACCCAGACGGAATATAAAGTGTTGTTCCTTCAACCTGCCTGTGTCCTCATGTAGATGTCCTCAACAATGAGAGAGCTGTGCCTGTGAAATAACTAGCTGAATCCACTATTCTCTTCTTTCCTCATGACAAAACAGTTGAGACTGATAAAAATGATAAGATTTTTCAGAGTTATTGAATCATCTATTTGCCTAATGTAAATAATTAAATTTTAAAGACACTAATCATTTCAATCCCAGTCAGCAATCCATTCAGATGACTGAAGTTGCGCTACTCAAGGCAGCCAGGGCTGATGAAAGCAAAGAGGTGAAACATTCAGCCACCTAGCTTGGGATATGTGTGTCCCACCTTCAGAAATAGCACCAAATCCATGGCAGAGTAGGAAGTTAGAATCAACGCAATCTGACCTCTAGTGCTGCGTACCATGACTCATAGAGAGGGCCAGTTCCAAGCCACCAGCTGATGGGTTAGAAAATTTCACCCTATTGTTTACTGTAGACTTAAAAGGATGTGTCTTTAAAGATGCAGTTTATCCTGGCAAATAGTTGAATTACAATGGCCTAAACAATTAAAGTTAAATCAGCAAAAATACAAATATACTAACTGCCCTTTTCAGGCTCTTCCTTTGTAAAGTATTCCCGAAAGATGTGAGAAATTTGCATTTTTAAAATTTATTTAGTTTCATTCAATTTTTGTAAGTTCATTCAAATGGCTGATTCAAAATCAGTCATCAGAGTCAGAAATCCTGAACAGCAAGAACAACTGGGATTCCAGATCATCAGATCTCTCATATGATCTGCTTTGTGATATCCTAATTAAAAATACAACTATTTCTACTACTGCAGCACTGAAAACAATTTACTATTAATTTTCTTTGCAATGGGTTCTTGTGTCTAAAGTAAAACAAATTCTTGAGGTTTTACAGCTCTCTTTGTATGTCTGGTGAAGATCACACAAGTCTACACATTAGAAATATTTGGCCTAAACAACGATGCAATTTCAAGAATGTAGAGGAGAGAACTGAGAAGTATAGTTGTGAATGTTGTACTTTGAATTATCTTTGTGATATCTTTATAGCTGTTAATTACTAACTACAAATAAATAGAATTGGTTGTTTTCAGCAGAGCACAGTCCATACTCTCTAACCAAGAAGGCATGGTGGAAATCCTAGTATAATTCATAGAGTAATTAATTATTATTTTAATCATTAGACAGAATATATTATTTTTCATTGCTCAAATACAAAAAAATATACTGGCTTTAGATAAGAAAATAAACAATAATATACAGTAAATGTAATTTAAGTCTTCTTTATTTTATTAAACTGAGGGAGTAACCAATTTCCCCCGGGATCAATAAAGTATGACTATGACTATGACTATGAGTTGAGAATTTCAATAAAAATTCATACTTAACAAATAAAACATAGATATTAATCTGTGCTTCCAACCTTGCAATCATTATGTCTCTCATGCCTAATATGGAATAGGTGACTGGTTTAATAATAAATCAAGTCCATCATTCCACCCCCGACACTCCAGTCCATTGTTCACAGAACTCTCTTTCTTAATTACAGTTTAAGATTCACATCATTCTTATTTTCTGACACGGTCTATGCACTGCTAAGAGATACAGTTGCCTAGAAATTTGGTTTCAGGTACTTTTGCTGTGCAAATGTGTCACTGCGTTTAGAGCTAAGAGAAATTCATTGCTCTGACAAAACATTGCAAAATTTGCCAGTAAGGCATCTGAAGCAGTTTTGGGAAGAAAGCAGCCTTTAAATGGCACCTGGACTGTTTTTGGCTGGACCTCACTGAGCTGCATGCAACTTTTGCCATTTTAATGTATGTCAAACTGAGGAGGACATCAACCCTTAAAGGCATAATCGCCTTGGGAACCAGATAGTTGCAACATAGACTATGTGCCATACGGGGGGTGGTTGGGAGTGGATACAAGACACAGACACTGAAGTACTAGGAACAGGACTAGGTGTGTCAAGGAAGCAAGGGAAGTAGGGAAGAAACAACGCTGGAAAAGACACAGGCCCTGGACGAGGCTAGGATACAGGGCCTGGGCTAGGACTAGACTAGGAAAGCGGGACCTGGACGAAGAACTAGGAACTTGGAACCTGGACAAGGACTCCGAGCCAGAGACTGGACAGGGACCCAAAACCTGGGTCTTGACTCGGGCTCGGACTCTGGATCTAGGCGAGGACAAGACATGGCAAGGCAACTGGACTAGATGTGGTGGCAGGACACGGGACCAGAACTGGATGAGAACACGAAGCTAAGACTTGGACTTGGGAGACAGGAATGCAGAACATGGAGCCTTGGTAATCTTGGGAGACAGGAATGCAGAACATGGAGCCTTGGTAATCTTGGGAGACAGGAACGCAGAACATAGAGCCTTGGTAACCTTGGGAGACAGGAACGCAGAACACAGAGCCTTGGTAACCTTGGGAGACAGGAATGCAGAGCACAAATCCTTGGTCTTGAGAGACAGGAACATGGAACACAGAGCCTTGGTAATCTTGGGAGACAGGAACGCAGAACACAGAGCCTTGGTAATCTTGGGAGACAGGAACGCAGAGCACAGAGCCTTGGTAACCTTGGGAGACAGGAATGCAGAGCACAAAGCCTTGGTCTTGAGAGACAGGAACATGGAACACAGAGCCGGGACCCCTCCTTGGGAACAGGACGTAGGGCTGGGACTCATACACAGAACACTGAGAGACAGATCTCCACTCAAGGTAGTGGCAAACAGCCGGACCTACCCAGCAGAGGCGAGGGCACAAAGAGACAGTTCCCACAATGAAAGACAGTTCCTTATCTAGACACAGCAAGGCCCCGATCTTGCCCTGGGTGTTGAACCTGACGGCGTTACAGGCGAGGACACAGGCGAAGGTAGCAGGCGAGGCTTCAGAAGGAAGGGGAAGGGGAGGGGAAGGAACAGTCCAGCCACTGAAGCTGAGCCCAGGAACTGTTTATGTAGCCAGCCCAAAATGAGAATCACGTGCCTCAATTAAGGCACCAACAGAACAAGGGAAAACCCGAAAGCCTCCAATAAGGATCGATGGACCCGTCTGTGAACCGGAATGTGGACTTCATGGACCATGACACTATGACTATCATGATGGCAAGGGTGGCACATGGGCAGAAGGAGAGAGAGTCCAGTTATACTGGAAGAGATATGAATATTCCCATGAATGAGTTAAACGCTTGAGGAGAGTTTCTTTGTGCCAGCGAACCAAGAGATCTTCGAAGCCAAAATAAATTCAAAATCAAAGTAAATTTATTATCAAATTACATATAATACCTTGTGATTCATTTTCTTGCAGGCATTTACAGGAAAATAAAGAAATACAATGGAATATAGGTAAAACTACATAAACAAAGACTACATAAAGAATCCAGCTAAAGATCGCTACTGTATTCTCCTTCAATTTTGAGAATCCATGCTCAATGGATAAATGTTATGCTCTCATAGCCAGCATGAGCTGTGGACCATCGAGAAACAGTAAAGCAATATTAAATATACAAAACACAGAAGGATATAGCCCTCCTGTGAGAACTTAGGATTAGAGTAGAAGGGCAAAAAGGTTGGAGTGGCGTGGTAGGTTGAAGAGCCTGTATCTGTGGTGTATGACTGACTTTGTGACTGTTTGACTTCAGCTACAGCAGTAACTGTGAGTTCTTGCAGCTCTTCTCTGGTATCAGCTGCTTGGTTTTCTTTGCAATGATAATGAGGATTGCAAATTAATTTGGCTAGAAGTTTTCCCCTGGCTGGTAGTGCTTTAGTTGTTGTTGATACTCCCTGTATATTCAGATTTGGTTAGGCAGGAAATCACATTTATCACATGTACGTCAAAGCATACAGTGAAATACACTATTTGCATTAACAACCAGCATTCCCATGAATGTGCCGGGGCAGCCCACAAGTGTTGTCGCACATTCTGGTGCCAACAGATACTGTGTACACTGTTCCACAGAACAACTCAAGCAGCAGCAGCAACAACAAAACAAAGCAAGACAACAACTGCAAAACAAACCCTTTTTCCCTCCCTCCCACCTACCCACTTACACACACAGGTAGGCCTCCAGCCCCAGGACAGCCCCGTCCACGCTTCCTGTCCTTTGAGTCACTCTGCTCAAGACTTTGATGTTTGGCTTTTCCTGCAGACTATGTTGGGATTAACCGTCAGGTGTTGACTTCTGGACTTGCATGGACCTCAAAATCTGCTCTCATGTGGACCTCTGACCCTGGTGACCTGGAGATTCACTGGACCTTGTGACTCTTGCCTGTGCCTAAGGCATGCTGCCTGCATTGACCTCTGATTTGGGGATAGCTGGTCTCTTCCATGCCTGCCATCATGACTTCTGGAATCACTGATATTCAACCGCAGAGCGCTTTGACCTTGACTTGAACTCCTTTATTTACTATTCCTGACCTTTAACGAGTCCTCATCCTTGTTCCTAAACCCTACTCTGACCCCTACCTCCCAACAAACCTGAAAACTGGTTTAATGAACCCAAGAAATGGATTCTTCTACATCTAATCTGCATCTCATTTTGGTCTCTGTGGCCTGGAAACTTGGATATCGATTTATTCCAGGTTTTCTTATATTGTAAGTATAACATTTGTCCGCTCAACACCTTAGGCAGCGGTTTGGCATGGTTGCTGTTTTTTGACCTTTTTCCCTCTAGTGGAAGATAATGTTTGAATCCTTAGCTCTTGATTACAGTGTTCTTGACTGTCTGATTATGTCACTCCATAAAACTATGTCCCTTGGATAATGTTGGAGGAGTGACATATTGATGAATCTGTATTACTCTACAATCTATTTAAATTCTCTCTGAAAATTGAGCACATGATTGACAGTGGGGAGGAAACATTTAAATTGCAGGTAGATATAGATAACCTGATTAGTTGGGCAGACACTTCGCCGTGGTAGCATCACAGTTGGTGCGACACAGTTGCAGCTCTGGATCTGTAAGGAGTTTGTACGTTTTCCCTGTTAACATGTGGGTTTCATCCGAGTGCTCCAATTTCTTCCCACATTTCAAAGATGTGCTCTTTAGAGGTTAACTGGTCATTGTAAATTGTCCTGAAATTAGGCTAGGGTTAAATTAGTGGGCTGCTGATTGAAGGCCTATTACTGAAGGCTGTATCTCTAAATAAATGAAAAATGGAATTTAATTGCAAAAAGTACGAGCAAATGCATTTGACTAAGGAAAGAATGGGAATACACTCAGTAATATGAACTTATAATGGACCTTGAAGGATACATTCACAAATCTTCAAAGGTATCAAGACAATTGAATAAGGTATTTAAAAAAGTTGTTTAGCTTCGATTTCTTTATTAGAGTCCAGAGCTGGGGAGATATGCAAGAATTTCAGATAAATCAAAGCTTGAGTAAAATGTGCAGTCTAATCACAACATTACAGGAAAGATGTGCGTGTACTAGAAGAGAGATGTAGAAGGATATTATCAGGACTGGAACATTATAGTTATGAGGAAAGATTAGTTTGGTTGGGCTTGTTTTCTTTAATCAAACGAAACTGAGTGTAGACTTATTTGGGATGTATAGAGTAAATCAGAAAGACTGATTTCCCTTAGCAGAGGAGTCAAAATCTTTTGAGGTTAATGAATTTTCATTAAAGAAGGATGCTGAAAGGTAATCAACCTGAAACATTATCTATTTCTATGGATACTGCCTGACCTGCTGAATATTTCAAGAGTTCTCTGCTGTTCTGTGATATTTCCAGTAACCATAGTTTTGGTTATTCACACAGACATCTCTTCTTCTACAAACAGGATTCAAACTGCTGAGGTAATTGTTGTGTCTTTCAAGTTTTAAATCCATCTGATGAAAGGAAATGTTGTATTTGTCTGTCACTGTGAAATACCTTTCTTGTCTATGTATGAACAAACCTACTGCAAAAGCATGTGGTGTTCTACATGAAGGTAACTCACTGGTATTATATCCTCTTTTTGTTGTGTATTTTTTGAACCTCACATATCTAGCAATACGTACACCATTCTCTCAGCATCTTTGCAGGTGTAATGGTATACAAATTATAAAAATATCAAACACCAGAGAACATGCTTTTAAGATTAGAGGGGAAATTATAAACACAGCGTGAGAGGCAAGTTTTTACACAGAGTGGTTAGCATCTGGAATGGGGTACCAGGGGTAGTAGAAGAAGCAGGCAGTTTGGTGAGGGTAGGAGGCTTTTAAGTAGACACATGAATGTGAAGGGAATAGAGGGATACAGATGATACACGAGAGGAGGAAATTTCATACAAATTCACATCAAGATTGGCACAACATTGCAGGAGAAATGAACTGATTAGTTCTACATTCTATATTCTAGGTTAACTGGATCAGTTCTCAGCCTGCATCTCTCCATATCCATATGCCTCTTAGAATCTTTTGCAGAATTAATTTGGCCCAACATCCTTGACAATCAAGATGTCTCCTTGAGCTAGTTCCTCTTACCCGTGATGGCCCCTATCCTTCTAAACCTTTCCTATCTATGTATTTATCCCAATGTGTTTTACATGCCATCATACCTGTCACAACTACTTTCTCTTTCAGTTTATTCTGGTGCCTTTTAACTATTTCATCCCTCACCTTTAACCTATGCCCTCTAAAGTGTAGATCCCTTTCTCTAGGAAAATATCTGTGTGTATTCACCCTATCCATGTCCCTCCTGACTTCATATATCTCTATATGGTTATAGCTCTGACTTATACATTCCAAGGGATAAACTCTGAGTCAGCCCAACCTTTCCGTACAACTCGGGTCCTTGAGCCCCTGCGACATTCTCGTAAATCTTCGTATTCTTTCCAGTTTGATGATCTTTCCTATAACTGAATGACCAATTCTCCACTCAGAATTCCAGATGTGCCCTCTCCACCATCCTGTACTGCTGCAATATACTGTCACAAGTCTTATACTCAGTGCCCTGACTGAGCATGCCAAATGGCTTTTTCACCAACCAGTCTACATGTGATGCTACTTTAGTGAATTATGTATTTGTACTCCCAGGGCCCTCTGTTCCACAATATTGTCAGGGCCCAACAAATCATTGTGTAAGCCCTACGATGGTTTGACATCTCAAAATGCAGCACCTCAGACTTATAAGCTTCAAGACCTAAGCCTCAATACTTCCTTGTCCAAATGGATTCTAAATTTCCTCAGTTACAGACAGTTTGGATTGGCAACAATATCTCCTCCACAATCATCATCAGCACAGATGCACCACAAGACTGTGAGTTTAAGCCCCTCTCTGCTCGCTTTACACTTATGACTATGAGGCTAAGCACAGTTCCAATGCCATATTTGAGTTTGCTGACAACCCCACTGTTGTTGGCCGATCAAAGGTGACGAGAAAGCAGCACTTAGGAAGATATTCAATATGCAGTATCAGCACCTTGAAAATCTAGCTGAGTAGTGCCTCAACAACAACCTCTCACTTACTGTCAACATGACCGAGGAGCTCGTTATTGACTACAGGAGGAGGAAACCAGACATCCATGAGCTGTTCCTCATTGGAATGAGGATCAGCAGCTTTAAATTCCTCAGTGCTATATTTATGGAGGACTTATCCCGAGACCAGCACAAAAGTGCTATATACGAAGTTAGCATTTCAAATGTCTCTACTTCCTTAGCAGTTTGCGAAGAGTTGGCAGGTCACCTAAAACTTTGGCATGCATCTATAGATGTTCAGTGGTGAGTACATTGACTGGTTAAGTCACGGCCTGGTATGGAAACACCAATGGCCTTGAATGGAAAAGCCTATAAAAAGTAGTAGATACAGCCCAGTCCATCATGGATAAAGCCCTCCCCACCATTGAGCATACCTATATGGACTGCTGTTGCAGGAAAGCAGCATCCATCATCAGGGACACCCCACCAACCAGGCAATGCTCTCTTCTCACTGCTGCCTTCAGGAAGGAGGTACAGGAGCCTCGGGACCCACACCACCAGGTTCTGGAACAGTTATTACCCCTCAACCATCTTGAATCAGAGGGGATAACTTCACTCAACTTCACTCACTCCAGCATTGAACTGTTCCCACAGCCTATGGACTAATTTTCACTCTCATGTTCTCAATATTTATTGCTTATTTTTTTTATTTTTGTCTATGCACAGTTTGCTGTCTTTTTGCACATTGGTTGTTTCTCCATCTTGTTATGTGAGGTCTTTCACTGATTCTATTATGTTTCTCAGTATTTACTGTGAATGTCTGCAAGAAAATGAATCTCAGGGTTATATATAGTGACATATTTATTGTGATAATAAATTTACATTGAAATTTGAGGGTTTTGAATAATCTGTGAGCTCATAACTACCCGGTCATTCCTTTATCTTTGCATTATTTATTTATTTATTTATTTGTTTGTTTGTTGTAATATTAAAATAATTTTATGTATCTGTGCTGTACTGTTGTTGTTGCAGAACAACAAATTTCACATCATGCCTTGTATATTCAACTGTACTGTATACATAATGAACAACAGAGAATCTAGCACTGATCCCTGTGGCATGCCACTAGACATAGGACTCCAGTCTGAGAAACAACCTTCCACCATCACACTCGGCTACCTACTGTCCAGCCAATTATGAATCTAGTAAACTGGATCCCACATGATCTAACCTTTGTCAAAGTCCTTGCTGAAGTTCTGACATCCGCCACCATGCCCTCATCTGTCCCTTCAGTTAACCTTTGAAATATTCTAACAGATTTGTCAGACATGATCTCCCATGCACAATACCATGCTGACTATCCTCAACGAGACCTTGTCTATTGAAATGTCCCTGGAATCCCCTCCAATAACTTAACCCACCACAGATGTTAGGCTCACTCACCTGTAGTTCCTTGCCTTGTTTTTGCTGTCCTTAAGTAGCTCTACCTGCATTTTTCTGTGAATGATACTTCTCAACACAGTAAGTAAAATGACTTTTTCCGATAGGGAGTTTGCTTGGATTAACCAATGGTTGCTGGCTGTCCTTGCCTCACTTTTTTGGACTGTCCGTCAATCATCTGCTGACAATGACTTTTTGTAACTCATTGTTCCTATAGGTTTCTTATCTGAACTTTCTCACTTCTGTTAATGTTACATTAAGTTATCTTCATACCTACATCTCTTATCTCATAGTTCCCTGACACATGAGGAAATGCCTCTGCAACTGTCACTTCTTATGCTGGTTTGTATTTTAAAATAAAATCAGAAATCAGAGTTCTTAGGTATAAATTTACTGGAACTCTACATAATTTTTAAGATAGATTTGCTCTATTTTTACTATGAGTTTCCTTCCATGAGATAGATATGGAACTACTCACATCCTTATGTGACTGCTAAAAACCCTCTTTCTATGTTGCCTTATCTTGATTCAAACAAATGTGTGTGCTTTAGTTGATTTTTATTGTTATGTATTGCAATGTACTGCTGCCACAAAAAAACAAATTTCATGTTAAACCTGATTCTGATTCTGATAAATGCTATCAGCTGGTCATATTGTCCTCAGGGTATTGCAATACATTTAATATAGGTTTCTAAGTCTAAAATAATATTTTGAATCGCTGTTGGACAGATTTTTTTCTGTACATACTACTTCATTAGATTTGCTAAAACTTAATTCATTGATATCAGTTCTCTCAGGTTTGCTGTGTCTTCTGACATGAGTTTTCAGTTAAAGCTGTGACCTTCTCTAGACTTTGCTTACCTGTGTCCATGATTTTACAATTTAAAGTACAGGTACAGTCGGCTAATGTAATCAATAGATGATAACTCTATATAACTCTGACTGTGTCTTTGGTTGGCTGATCTTCTCTTTCAAATTTCTCAAATATAAGTAAGTTAGATACCTCACATTTGATCACTTATGTCATGTTTTGGCCTTGATACTGATGCTATTAATATTATTTCAACTCTTGGAACACTTAGGATTGGCTAGATTCTCTTCAAGAGACAATGCTAGTGTTTCCAATATTTGTACATGCACATTTGCACAGTTCTTCCTTTCTGATACTGTGTGGCTAATGATAGTATTAACAGTGTTGTTGCTCTGTGTGTCATCCAGTTTTCACTCCCATTCTTGCTGACTGCTGGCTATAATACTGTAAGTTCACAGGGACATGGAAAAAAAGAGGTTTTAGAATTCTCTCACAATAAGAAAAGTACATTGAACAAAATACTGTGCATCCAGACACTTGAATATTATTTTACTTTTGAAATAAAATGCAGAACTGGCCCTTCGAGCTTAATGAGCTGCACTGCCCAGTAACTCACCTATTTAACCCAAGCCTAACCACAGCGACAATTTACAGTGACCAGATAACCTACTAACTGTCTTCTGTGCTGTGGGAGGAAACTGGAGCACCTAGAGGAAACCCACACGTTCACAGGGAGAATATACAAGCTCCTTACAGAAGATGCCAGGATTGGACTCCGAAATCTGACGCCCTGAGCTGTAACACCGTTGCACTAACCGCGAAGCTACCGTGTCTCCCCTCATCTAAGGATGGCAAAACCACATTAACAGGTGTGAACTGTTCCTCAGTTTCCATTGGCAACCAAGATCTTTGTGAACTGGTACCACCTTAAGGCACCATTAAACTTCAAAAGGTGACTCACATGATAAAGAGATTGCAAAGTCATCCATGAACTATCAGTAGTACATGCATACCTAGAGAGATCGTAGTATTCATGTGCAAATCAGGATGGAAATAAACAATATTGGAGCAAATTAGATTCTAGAGTTCTCACTGGAATAAATTTACTTGCAAAGCTCTTAACAATAGGAGTGTATTTGAGAAGATTCAATAGGCTTTAAATTATCATTGATTTGTGAAACTAGATACTTAAAACTTGAAGACTTCAACAGCTGCAGTTTGTTTTGTTGTCTTTTTTATTCCACATCCTAAGATTCATAAAAAATATTGCTGTCATTGGAGTTTATTCAGTGCCTGCAGAGACCTGGTAATCAGCTGCTGTGCAGTACGCTAATGTCAGTATTGCGTGTGGGGGCTATATAGGGCTTCAAGGCTTCCCACTAGTCTGAATATGGGTAATAAGTGCTCATTGTTAGCCAAAATTTCTATTCTATATATAAATCCTATGATTAAACAATCATTACGAATCTGGTACCAGTTTCGTAAGTTTTTTAATCTTAAAAAACTTAACCTTTTTAGTTTAATTTATCAAAACTGTTTATTTAAACCTTCACTTAGTGATCCTTTCTTTTCTCTTTGGAGGAATAAAGGAATTTTTTTCCTTTATGGACTTGTTTCAAGAAGGCCGATTGATGTCCTTTGAGAAATTAGTAACTAAATACTCTCTCTCATATTCAAATTTTTTGCTATATCTTCAGGTCAGACATTTCTTACAAGAATATTTAAGTAATTATCCATATATACAAGACTCTGACCTGTTAGACATTATTTTAAAAATTAACCCTTTAGTGAAAGGTTTTATTGGGAAAATTTATAATTTACAATTACAACAGGATAACTACCCTTTACTTAAGATTAAGCAAGATTGGGAAGGAGAGCTTAACATAACCTTGATAATTGAGGATTGGTTGCAAATTTTGAAGCTGGTTAACTCTTCTTCGATTTGTGCCAGTCATTCTCTAATTCAATTTAAAATTATACATCGTTATTATTTGATAAAGGAGAGATTGTTTAAAATATTTCCTAATGTAAATAGTCAGTGTGATAGATGCAAAACTGATATAGCTACATTGACACATATGTTTTGGTCATGTTCTGTATTGAAACAATTTTGGAAATCTATTTTTTCTACAATTTCTAAAGCTTTAAAAATCAATTTACAACCTAATAAATTGACAGTTTTGTTTGGTATAATTCCTCAATATATTCACGGTATTTCTATATCAGACCAATACGTCACATTTGTCATATTATTGGCTAGAAGGGCTGTTTTATTAAAATGGAAAGATGCCTCTGCTCCCACTTTGATACAATGTTTCTCTCAGGTGATGTTATGTCTTAGTTTGGAAAAAATTAGAAGTCGAACTTTTGATCCTAGCTTTGACTTCGAGAAAAGGTGGGGTTCTTTTGCCCGTTATTATCATTTGATTTGAGTTAATAAAGATGGTCCTTTTCTGATGCTTGGGTAAATGGATTTGGTTGGCAGATTGATGTCTTTTTTTTATAGAAGCTTGTATGGCGTATAGCTCCGGGTTTGTGCTTCAAATGGGATTTTTTCCCTTTTTTTTTGTTATTAGGGTTTTTTTCTGTTTTAGTTAGCAAGGATTCTTTTTTTCTTTCTTTTTTCCATAAAAAAAGCTTTAACATTTTGTTTTTTTTTATTATTATTGATATACTGTTCAGTTTGGTTGATAGTTTAACTCTTATTCTACATATGGATATGTTGTCTTGATTATTTTGATGTATTTTTCTCTGTTGTTGATTTTCAATAATAATTAATAAAAAAGATTTAAAAAGAAAAGTTAAGTGCTCATTCTATTTTTCATTTACGAGTAACTTAAAAATGACTGAATTTCAAAACATGTTCCTGTCACTAGTACATTCAAGTCTGTAAGTTCCAATCTAGATCAACTTGTCTGGTAGCATTTTAAGCTATTCTTACAGGAAGGATATCCCCTTAGGGGACTGCTCATACTGAAGAATACTATTCAGCACGTGGAGTATACAAAGAATTCGGATAAGATCAAAACTGTGGCTGGCAGAGTGGCGCTGCCGTAAGAGAATAAAACAAGAGATGGGGAGGGTTATAAGTTCAAAGAAAGACTGGGGTAAGGATCAATAAAGGTTCAAGTTTCAATATTGTTTAATGTAATTTTCATTTTACAAAGGTAAAGAGAATTATTGTTTAGCAATACAGGTGATGGTGAGTTGGAAAGCTGTGTTTGCTGATGTGGGTGGTGAATTGATTGGTGCTTGGGACTGAGTCACAAGATAGTCATGTGAGTGTCGAGAGGTGGGTGTGTAGATGAGATGTGGGATTGATGAATTAGTGGGGCAGGAAATCAATTGGCTGAGGATTGTGAGCGTAAAATCCCATGGCTGTAGGTAAGCAGCTCTGCGAAGACCATAATACCATAAGACACAGGAGCAGAATTAGGCCATTCAGCCCATCGAGTCTGCTCTGCCATTTTATCATGGCTGATCCTGGATCCCATTCAACACTGTACACCTGCCTTCTCACCATAACCCTAATGCCCCAACCAATCAGGAATCTATTAAATTCCACTTTGAATATACCCATGGGCTTGGCCTCCACTGCAGTCTGTGGCAGAGCATTCCACAGATCCACCACGCTTCCGATAAAATATTCCTCCTTATTTCTGTTCTAAAAGGTCGCCCATCAATTTTGAGGCTACACCTTCTAGTTCTGGATATCCCCACCATATGAAACATCCTCTCCACATCCACCCTATCTGGTACTTTCAACATATGGCAGGTTTCAATGAGATCCCCATGCATCCTTCTAAATTCCAGTGAGTACAGGCCCAAAGCTGCCACACGGTTCTCATATGTTAACCCCTTCATTTCTTGAATCATCCTCATGAACCTCCTCTGGTCTCGCTGTAATGACAACACATCCTTTCTGAGAAAAAGAGCCCAAAACTGTTGACAATACACCAAGTGCAGCTTGACGAGTATTTTATAAAGATTCAGTGTTATCTTGTTTCTATATTATATTCCCCATGAAATAAATGCATTTGCCTTCTTTACCACAGACTCCACCTGTAAATTAACCTTCTGGGAGTCTTATACGAGGACTCCTAATTCCCTTCACATCTGATGTATGAATTTTCACCCCATTTAGATAATAGTCTGCATTATTGTTCCTTTTACCAAAATACATTACCATACATTTCCCAACACTGTATTCCATCTGCCACTTTTTTTGCCCATTCTTCCAATTTGTCTCAGTCCTGCTGCAATCGCATTGCTTCCTCAGCAGTACCTACCCCTTCGCCTACTTTTATATCATCCGCAAACCTTGCCTCAAAGCTATCAAATCCCACTATCTAAATCATTGACAAACAATGTGAAAGGTAGCTGTCCCAATACTGACCCCTGAAGAACACCACTAGTCACTGGCAGCCAACTGGAAAAGGCCTCCTTTATTCCTACTCGCTGCCTTCTACCTGTTAGCCATTCCTCCATCCACACCAGTATATTTCCAGTAATACTATAGGATTTTATCTTGTTAAGCAGCCTCGTGTGAAGCATCTTATCAAATGCAGCATCTCCAAGTTTGTGGATGACCCGAAGCTGGGCGGCAGTGTTAGCTGTGAGGAGGATGCTAAGAGGATGCAGGGTGACTTGGATAGGTTAGGTGAGTGGGAAAATTCATGGCAGATGCAATTTAATGTGGATAAATGTGAGGTTATCCACTTTGGTGGCAAAAACAGGAAAACAGATTATTACCTGAATGGTGGCCGATTAGGAAAAGGGAGGTGCAATAAGACCTGGGTGTCATTGTACACCAGTCATTGAAAGTGGGCATGCAGGTACAGCAGGCGGTGAAAAAGGCGAATGGCATGCTGGCATTTATAGCGAGAGGATTCGAGTACAGGAGCAGGGAGGTACTACTGCAGTTGTACAAGGCCTTGGTGAGACCACACCTGGAATATTGTGTGAAGTTTTGGTCGTTTAATCTGAGGAAAGATATTCCTGCCATAGAGGGAGTACAAAGAAGGTTCACCAGATTGATTCCTGGGATGGCAGGACTTTCATATGATGAAAGGTTGGATCGACTAGGCTTATACTCGCTGGAATTTAGAAGATTGAGGGGGGATCTTATTGAAACGTATAAAATTCTAAAGAGATTGGACAGGCTAGATGCAGGAAGATTGTTCCCGATGTTGGGGAAGTCCAGAACGAGGGGTCACAGTTTAAAGATAAAAGGGAAGCCTTTTAGGACCGAGATGAGGAAAAACTTCTTCACACAGAGAGTGGTGAATCTGTGGAATTCTCTGCCACAGGAAACATTTGAGGCCAGTTCATTGGCTATATTTAAAAGGGAGTTAGATATGGCCCTTGTACCCTAAGGGATCAGCGGGTATGGAGAGAAGGCAGGTACAGGGTTTTGAGTTGGATGATCAGCTATGACCATACTGAATGTCGGTGCAGGCTCGAAGGGCCGAATAGAAACATAGAAACATAGAAACATAGAAAATAGGTGCAGGAGTAGGCCATTCGGCCCTTCGAGCCTGCACCGCCATTTATTATGATCATGGCTGATCATCCAACTCAGAACCCAGCCTTCCCTCCATACCCCCTGACCCCTGTAGCCACAAGGGCCATATCTAACTTCCTTTTAAACATAGCTAATGAACTGGCCTCAACAGTTTGCTGTGGCAGAGAATTCCACAGATTCACCACTCTCTGTGTGAAGAAGTTTTTCCTAACCTCGGTCCTAAAAGGCTTCCCCTCTATCCTCAAACTGTGACCCCTCGTTCTAGACCTCCCCAACATCGGGAACAATCTTCCTGCATCTAGCCTGTCCAATCCCTTTAGGATCTTATACGTTTCAATCAGATCCCCCCTCAATCTTCTAAATTCCAACGAGTACAAGCCCAGTTCATCCAGTCTTTCTTCATATGAAAGACCTGCCATCCCAGGAATCAATCTGGTGAACCTTCTTTGTACTCCCTCTATGGCAAAGATGTCTTTCCTCAGATTAGGGGACCAAAACTGCACACAATACTCCAGGTGTGGTCTCACCAAGGCCTTGTACAACTGCAGTAGTACCTCCCTGCTCCTGTACTCGAATCCTCTCGCTATAAATGCCAGCATACCGTTCGCCTTTTTCACCGCCTGCTGTACCTGCATGCCCACTTTCAATGACTGGTGTATAATGACACCCAGGTCTCGTTGCACCTCCCCTTTTCCTAATCGGCCACCATTCAGATAATAATCTGTTTTCCTATTTTTGCCACCAAAGTGGATAACTTCACATTTATCCACATTAAATTGCATCTGCCATGAGTTTGCCCACTCACCCAACCTATCCAAGTCACCCTGCATCCTCTTAGCATCCTCCTCACTGCTAACACTGCCACCCAGCTTCGTGTCATCCGCAAACTTGGAGATGCTGCATTTAATTCCCTCATCCAAGTCATTAATATATATTGTAAACAACTGGGGTCCCAGCACTGAGCCTTGCGGTACCCCACTAGTCACCGCCTGCCATTCTGAAAAGGTCCCGTTTATTCCCACTCTTTGCTTCCTGTCTGCTAACCAATTCTCCACCCAAACCAATACCTTACCCCCAATACCGTGTGCTTTAAGTTTGCACACTAATCTCCTATGTGGGACCTTGTCAAAAGCCTTTTGAAAATCCAAATATACCACATCCACTGGTTCTCCCCTATCCACTCTACTAGTTACATCCTCAAAAAATTTTATGAGATTCGTCAGACATGATTTTCCTTTCACAAATCCATGCTGACTTTGTCCGATCATTTCACCGCTTTCCAAATGTGCTGTTATCACATCCTTGATAACTGACTCCAGCAGTTTCCCCACCACCGACGTTAGGCTAACCGGCCTATAATTCCCCGGTTTCTCTCTCCCTCCTTTTTTAAAAAGTGGGGTTACATTAGCCACCCTCCAATCCTCAGGAACTAGTCCAGAATCTAACGAGTTTTGAAAAATTATCACTAATGCATCCACTATTTCTTGGGCCACTTCCTTAAGCACTCTGGGATGCAGACCATCTGGCCCTGGGGATTTATCTGCCTTCAATCCCTTCAATTTACCTAACACCACTTCCCTACTAACATGTATTTCGCTCAGTTCCTCCATCTCACTGGACCCTCTGTCCCTTACTATTTCTGGAAGATTATTTATGTCCTCCTTAGTGAAGACAGAACCAAAGTAATTATTCAATTGGTCTGCCATGTCCTTGCTCCCCATAATCAATTCACCTGTTTCTGTTTGCAGGGGACCTACATTTGTCTTTATCAGTCTTTTCCTTTTTACATATCTATAAAAGCCTACTCCTGCACCTATTTTCTATGTTTCTATGTTTCTGAAAATCTAAGTAAATGACATGCACTGCCTCTCCTTTGTCCACCCTGCCTGTTACTTCCTCGAAGAGTTCTAACAGATTTTTCAGGCAAGATCTCCCTGTACAGAAACCATGCTGACTTTGACTTTGACAGCCTGGTGAAATCCAGGTTGGGTTACGAGTGACCACTGACAGATTGTTTAACGTTTCCCAAATTCACAAGGCAGTCATCTTGCTTGTTTCAACTTGTATATACTTGACATACGCATTTTTTCACGAAATTTTGAAGTATTTTCATATTTTCTGATCAAAATTTATCAGAAGAAAGTTTTATTTACAACATTTTATGTGACCTCAAGGCATTCAAAGGCACTTTAAAACCAAAGAAGCAGAAGCAGTTCTGCAGAAAAGAAGGTTTTCACATGTCCAAATATCAGTGGTAATAAATAATCAGATAATCTAAGTAACATTGGTCATAGAATCATAGAACACTATAACACAGAAACAGGCACCTTGATCCATCCAATCCATGCAGAACTATTAATCTGCCAAATCCCATTGATCTGCACATAGCTCTCCATATCCGTCCCATCTATACTTCTCTTAGATGTTGAAATCAACACTCTATCCACCATTTACCTTGGTAGCTCGTTCCACACTCTCATCATCATCTGAGTGCTAAAGTTCTCACTGATGTTCCCCCTAAACATATCACCTTTCACCCTTAATCCATGACCTCTTGTTGTACATTATCTCACCCAACCTCAGTGGAAAAAGCCTGCTTACATTTATCTTATAAATACTCCTCATAATTTTCCTTTAAATCTCCCCTCAATCTTCTACATCCTAGGGAATAAAATCCTAACCAATTTAACCTTTCCCTATAACTCAGGTCCTCAAGTCCTTTAAAATTTTCTCTGCACACTTTCAATCTTATTTACAACTTTCCTGTAGGTAGGTGACGAAAATTGGACACAATACTCCAAATTAAGACTCATCAATATGAAAAAAGGATCTAGTGCTTTCCTGGTGTATATTACAAATAACTCTTCTTGGTGCTTCTGGCTGGATACAGGCATCAATTTTAACTAGAAGTTCAAGACAAACTCTTCCATCTTCATCAGGGATGCTGCCTAGGCATGTCTAGTTTGGTAGTACATATACCCCCGTGATCCATCCCTCTGGATTGGCTAGTCCTCATCCAATCAGGTTTCCACTGTCCCACCTTGTTTACAATTGAATTCCAACTTTATCTTCACAGATTCCTCTATTCTACCACGCTCTTCAGTGCCCTACCGCTAGCCCTGTAAGACCAACCCTGGTTAGTCCTCCCAAAGTACAGCACTTCATACTTGTTTGCATTAAGTTCTATCTGCCACTTTACAGCCCATTTTTCCAGCTGGTTCAGATTCCGCTGCAAGCTTTGATAGGCTTCCTTGTTATTAACTACAGCCCCGATCTTTGAGTCATCAGCAAATTTGCTGATCCAGTTTATCCAGTTTAATGCAGCACTGATCCCTGCAGCACACTACAAGTCATGGGCCTCCAGTCAGTGAGGCAACCTTCTACTATCATTATCTGGCTTCTGTCACAAAGGCAATGTCTAATCCAATTTACTACCTCATCTTGAATGTCAAGTTACTGAACCTTCATAACAACATCCCTTGCGGGAACTTGTCAAAGGCTTTGCCAGAGTCCATGTAGACAATAACCACTGCCTTGCCTTCATCAACTTTCCTGGTAACTTTCTTGAAAAACTCTATAAGATTAGTTACACATGATTTACCATGCACAAAGCCATGTTGACTATCCCTAATCAGTCCCTGTCTATTTAAATAGTTATATTTTCAGTCCCTTAGAATACCTTTCAATAACCTTCCCACTATTGATATCATGTTCACTGGCTTATAATTTCCTGGCTTATTCTTGGGGCTGAGTCAATTACTGGTAAAGACCTCTCCACCACTGAGCACATCTACACAAAGTGTTGTTGCAGGAAAGCAGCATCCATCATCAGGGACCCCCATCACCCAGGACATGCTTTCTTCTTGCTGCTGCCATCAGGAAGAAGGTATAGGAGCCTTAGGACTCACACCACAGGTTCAGGAACAGTTACTAACTCTCAACCATCAGGCTCTTGAAACTTCACTTGCCCCACCATTGAAATGTTTCCTCAACCAATGGACTCACTTTCAAAAAGTCTTCATTAATTCTGTTATGGGTTATTATTCTAAAGGTTTATTGAGTATGCCCACAAGAAAATTATTCTCAGTGTTGCATATGGTGACATATACAGTATGTACTTTGGTAATCAATTGACTTTGAACTTCGATCTTTGAAACAATGGAACAACATCAGCAATCCTCCAATCCTCCAGCAACACACTAAAGATGTTTTAAATGTCTCTGCTAGGTCCCCTGCAATTTCTGCACTAGCCTCCCACGGGGTCTGAAGGAACACCTTGTCAGGCCCTGGGGATTTATCCACTCTCATTTGCTTCAAGGCAGCCAGCACCACCTCCTCTGTATTCTGTATTGGGTCCATGAGCTGGCGGTTCAATGTTAGCAACATCTCTGCGGAAAGGATGACACAAACTGTAGATGCTAGAATCTGGAGCAACAATCTGCTGGCGGAATCTCCACACAAAACACTGGAGGAACTCAGCAGACCAGGCAGCAACTATAGAAGGACAATGGACAGTCGAAATTGCAGTTCAAGACCTAAAAGATGGAATGAAGAGAATCTCCCTCTCTCCTCCTAGAGATGCTGCTCCACCAGCTGACTTCCTCCAATGTTTTGTCAGTTGTTTCAGATTCCAGCAACTGCACTCTCATGTGTCTCCACTTTGCTGGAGCAACTCAGCATGTTAAGCAGCATCGGTGGGAGGAGAGAGTGAGACTCTCAAGTCCTCACACTGGGTCGTGACCTGAAACATCGACAGCTCCTCTCCTCCCACGGATGCTGCTTGACCTGCTGAGTTCCTCCATCCAGTAGATCGGTGCTCTGTTAAAAGTTTGCTCACTCTGGCCACCTTTGCTCATCTCAATGAGGACCTGTGGAAAAGTCAGCCTTTCGGTTCTAATCTCTTCCTCTCGCATTGTGCTTCACCACTTGTAATATTTTGGCTAGTGATGGTGTTGTGAGCTGTTGCTCAGAAACCACACGCGCTTGGCCACCCACTCCATGTGCGAACGGTCGGCAGAAACAGACGACTGGAACTCCGGGTTCTAATGCAGTTGGCCGCGCGTCTCTTCACTTTCTCATTACTTTTCGTTGCTGGGTTTTAGTTGTTGCTGTGACTGACGTGACGTCAGCAGCCCAGAAGAAATTTCCTTCACAACAATTCTGTACCAAGAGAGAGAGAGGGAGCGAGAGAGAGAGAGAGAGAGAGAGAGAGAGAGAGAGAGAGATCTTAGCTGCAAGGAACACAACGAGTCTCCTGGAGGGGACGGGCATGTAATAAATTCCAACAATCCATTTATAATTGGGCAAACATGGGAACAGGGGAATTAATCAAATAACAGAAAAAAAATCAAGAAGGACGATCTTCCGTCTGGAAGGGGAGAATCTGCAGATCTCGGAAAACAGGTAGGAGATAGTGATTGTTATGTATATGTTCAATATGTGTATATACGTATAACTGCATATAGTAGTAGACAGATACATATAACAAGGTGCTTATGTGTATACATGTGAATGTCTAATACCTGCCACGTGTTTAAAGAAAAATGTCTATTACATGTTAACGCAACGTGGAATCGTAGAGATCAATGAATGGACTTTTCACTTTATGAAACATGTAGGCTAGATTGCCTCATATTTTCGGGCTTTTTCGAATACATATTTCAATGAAATCGATCCATTCATTTTGCGCTGGGTGCTGGAGTAAACGCATCCGATGTGAGAGCGACTCAGCCGGTGGCGATGATTTTTACGCTGCGGATTGAAGTGTTACACCAGGAGCGACGGGGAGGCTACGGTGTCACCGCACTGAGCACCGAGCGAAGGAGGTAGCACAATACTATAATGCAGCTTGTCTTCTGCGTTTAACCCTCTTTAGTGCGCGTCTCTGCAGCTCACCGGAACGGTGACAGGCGCAAAAACATCAGAACCCGAAGGGGGCGGCGAGTGTGAAACAAGTCTTCGACGCAGTTTTGTTAAAGTCATGTTTCATTGCGGCCAGATCTGGGTTTTTTTGGAAAGTTCTGAAATGAACGTGTCTGGCTTTATAGGTTGCATATTGTTTTAAGAAAAATCCGGGTGAAGGACGAATTAAACTGTAAATACAACCAGTTAAAGCTTTATATTATATACAAATAATTAATAGGGGTCAGTTAGAGGGTGATTCATTATCTTTCATTTTTTTCTCTTTTGAGATTTACGGAAAGACGAGGGTTCCACATGTAGTCAATATATTCATGGCATCATTATGCCATTGATATTATTCAGACCACGTACTGTGAATCAGATCGGGCCTTTAATACATAGCGGTGTCCCTTTTGATCGTAGCTACATCACTCCGAATTCATTGGCCCATGATTGCTCAAACTTAACCTCAAATTCTATTCGTGTGCATGATTATATGGATGTTAATTTTGTTTATGTGATACATTTGAGTTTGTGTGTATACAGTGCATATATACATGTATATCTATGCATTCATGTATTTTGTATGTACATTTGCATATGTCCAAATTTGGACATGTATGTATGTGTGCATAACTTTATGCATCACCTACCAGTGTATGCATGTGCTGTAGAGTCATACAGCAGAGAAACCAGCCTTTTAGTCCATTATGCCCATGAAGTCAGTGAAATACCTATCTATAATAATCAGTTCACCACACTTGGATGGTAGTCTTCTATGCCTTGGTGATGTAAGTCCTCATCTTCATATATTTGTCCACATATCTGGTCCTGTATACATGCATATGCACAACATCATATATTTATACATGTAAACATAATAACACATGCATATAGATAAATAAATATGGGTATGTGGATAGGCATGTTTAGATGTTACAGTGATCAGTCAGTACAGGATCTATGTATTAGTGTACTCACACATCTGTGTATATGTGTATGTTTGCATGTACACACCATATATTTTAGATTTTCTGATATAAATTTGAGGTTGAACGGCCTTCTCCACTCAACATATACTTTACTCATTAAAAATTTCAACCTGTCCCATTTTCCCACCAATTTGACCTATTCTACCCATCACCACAAACTTCTTCTGCCACCCACTTCCATCTATAGGGACAATTCAGAGTAGACACTTAAGTGATGTGAAGATCTGTGGGATGTGGGATGTGGATCTGGGGCACATGGAAGAAACCCATGCTATTGCAGGGAGAACATACAAACTCCATTAAGAGGAACTCATGGTCATGGTTGAACACAGGTCACTGGAGCTACACAGCAGCAGCACTACCTGTTATGTCACTGTTCTGGCCAAGGTGATAACCTACCATTAACAGTTTATGTATGTTTTAATTTGCATTTCTGAGAATGTGTATGTTTGTATGTGCACACCACAGTTGTTCTTAACTGCAAAGACTTGAGGATATTCTGTGCAGATCACTGATTGACTTGTGGTCAGAGGTAGTCCTCTGAATAAACTTTTCTACAAATGATCCAATTGAGTGGAGCATTGCATGTCAACAAGGTTAGACATATGCTTTGCAACAGGTAGAACATTTGCACATCCAGTGTTTTATCATATCTTGATACGGCTACACTCAATGTTGCCTTCAGGATGTGTCCACAAACAACACGGTGTCTTTTGAATTATATATTGGCAAATACAATTCTGCATATAGATAACAAGAAAAGTACCCATTTCCCTTTTTTTTTGCCACTCAGGGCATTCAGACCAGAATACCAATCTGTATCAAGACTGACTTATGAACTACAAGTTTAGCAACCCTACTCAGTTCAAGCAATGGTATTACAAGTTTTAATTTATGCAATGATTTTGATCATTTTGTTGGAAAAATTTGAGCTGTGCCAATAGACGTTCAATGTTATACAATCTGTTTCTTTTATGCAACACTATTCAGTACCTTAATTTAGTCCGACCATGAGCACTGCTGATTAGCAAGACAGCGACAGTGAATGGTTTAACTAAGTTTTCTATCATGCCAGCTGCTATTAATTCAAATATTCTGATAACTTTATTATTTTGGGAAATTTTAGATTGCGTTACTATTCTGTTGCTTAATTTAAATTAGTAGATGATTTAACCTTTTTAATGAACAGTATTATCTCAAATTACATCTACCAGTTGCAACTCGATTTGGAACAGGAAGTTGTATAATTGTAGACCATAAGACCATAAGGCATAAAAGCAGAATTAGGCCATTCAGTCCATCGAGTCTTCTCTGCTATTCTATCATTGCTGATCCTAGATCCCCTTCAACCCCATCCACTTTCCTTATCACCATATCCTTTGATGCTCTGACCAATAAGGAAACAATCAACTTCCGCCTTAAATATACACATGGATTTGGCCTCCACCACAGTCTATGGCAGAGTATTCCTCAGATTCACGACTCTCTGGCTAAAAATAATTCCTCCTTACCTCCGTTCTAAAAATTGCCTCTCAGTTTTGAGCCTCTGTCCTCTAGTTCTGGATTTCCCCACTATAGGAAGTATCCTTTCCACATCCACCCTATCTATCCTTTCACCATTCAGTAGATTTCAATGAGATCCCCCTGCTTTCTTCTAAATTCCAGTGAGTACAGGCCCAAAGCTGCCGCACACTCCTGATATGTTAATCCCTACATTCCTGGAATCATCCTCGTGAACCTCTTTTGGACTCTCTCCAATGACAACACATTTTTCTGAGATATGGGGCCCAAAACTGTTGACAATTGTAACTGCAGATTACATTATACAGTTTCAGTGGATTTAAGAAACTTCCTACGCCAATCATTTTGAAATTCTGACTGTCTACCTTGAAAGACATCTGCCACAGGGATCCAAATAATATTTTGGTATAAACCTAAGAAAACAATATTGATTTGGTAGAAATAAATTTGCAATACAGACCAAATTCTGAATGGGCTCGGTGGATCAGGCAGCATCTATGGAGATGAATAAGCAGTCGACATTTGAAGCTGAAACCCTTCATCAGGACTTAATTAATTTGAGTTAATTTGTTTGATGTGTGAATATATTTTAGAGAAATGAATAAAGTGAGCTGAACATGAATATTTCACCAAGCTATCATGTTCATAAATAGTGAATCTACAATTTATAAAAAATATTTTTAAAACTGTATTCTGATTTATATCAAGCAATTTAATTGTAATTAGGGAAAGAAACACTTGGATTTATTCAGTACTTTTTATGATCCCATTGCAATTTTTGAGCAATTGAACACTTTTTTAATTGTGGTCATCATTGTAATATCGAAAATATATCAAGCAATTTACATACACCATGCATCCACAAACAACAATGACATCAAAGATCAGAACATCTATTTTATTGATACTGTTGAGCACAAATTCTCCTGGAAGTACTTCCACCTTTTCACTAAATGCAGTAGGATTTTTGTTTACAGGACATCATATAATACAGTATTGCCACAGTACTTGTTCAGCATATTAGACTAGATTTTGTGCTGCTTTTTTTGGGAGTAGAATTTGAGCTCACAGTCCCTGACTTGGAACCAAGTATTATTACTGAGCTACATCTGATATTATGGACAATAGGACAGATTAATGAAGTGCTGTACAGCGATATATCATTTTTTCAAGTTTCTAAATGAGTGACTGAGAATGTAGCAGATAAAATATGGGAAAGCCCGAGTACATACAATTTGGTGCATAAAACAGAAAAGCAGAGTATTTGCTTAATGATGAGAGGTGTTGTTGTTCAAAGGAACTTAGCTGTTTCTGAAATTGCTCAAAACCAACATGCAGGCACAGCAAATGATTGGGAATGCAAATGGTATGCCATGAGAATTTTTATTTAGAGGATAAAGGAATTCTTATTGCAGTTCCGTAGGGCCTTATTGAGACTACACATGGCACTGACTGTAAATTTAATCTCCTTACCTATGAAGGGACATAATTACCATCGAAAAAAATGTAGCAAAGATCGCCATTACTAATAGCTGGACTGCTCTAGAGTCTAAAAGAAGGACAAGAGATCATGTTGAAAGATTCAATTTTTTGAAGAGCTTTGCATTCAAGATACAGGTAGGTTGCTTCCTCTGGTTTAGAAGTCGAGGACCATTTTCAGAATAAGGGATGGACCACTTAGGACAGATATTAAGGGAAAATCTGAGGCTTGTGAACCTTCAGAATTCTGTACTCTAGATGACTGTGGAAGCTGAGATTTTGTGTTCATTATGAAAAAGATGGATAGTTTTCTGGATATTGAGGAATCAAGAACTTGTAGAGAGCACTGGAAACTGGCACTGGTGGCATCTGTTAGTCACGCGAGACCATGGATCTGCGCCTGGAAAGTCTTTGGAGTGTCCTCTCCAGGGCGCAGGCCTGGGCAAGGTTGTATGGAAGACCGGCAGTTGCTCATACAGCAAGTCTCCCCTCTCCATGACACCGATGTTGTCCAAGGGAAGGGCAAGGGCCGATGCAGCTTGGCACCAGTGTCGTTGCAGGAGTTGCCAGAGTGAGGTTGAAGACAACGTCGGACTGCCTTAGGGACTCCAGTTCCGCATTTGTCCTCAGGGTTTACTCCCGAAGCCTTTTCCATGAGTGGGTATGGCTGCAAGGCAGCAGAGGTTTGAAATCAGAGTTCTCCCTCTCTTAGATGGACTGCCTTCCCAGGCTGACGAGCTCCATCTACCCGGAGCACTGGTTTTAAGGTGCCAGGCCCCGCCTTCACCCCTTCTCCTGTCAGTAGAAACGGTTCCTCCAGGCTTAGAGGCTAAGCCACATGAGAAGGCCAGGAGTTGGACTTGGTTGTCAGAGGCTACTTGAGGCGCATGCCATGAGGAGCACTTTTAGGTAGTGGAAGCTTGTCCCCACTACCACCCCTTGGCTTGACAACCTTGGAACTGGCATTGAGGCAGAAGATTAACCATGATTTTTAATGAATGACAGCAGACTCACTGGATGGCCTGTAAGTGTTCTGGGGACTCACATTGAGGTGGGAAGTAAGATCCAGTGACCCCTTTATAAAAGAATCTGGGTCAGATCAAAATTAAGTTCAGCTGTAACTCAATGATTTAAAAAAAAATTAGGTTCACAATAATAGATGATCAATTATATAAAATATAAGAGATATAAGAGAGCTGCTGTCAGCTGTGGAACTTTATTTGGAACACAGCTCATTGCTTTTCAGTGGGGATGGTAGGAAATGAGAGAAAATTGGAAAGGGAGGTTGTAGTGCGGGGATAGTGAGATGGTGGATAGGAAAGTCAGGAAGTTAGTGTGCTTTACTGAATATTAGCTATACATTTAAATTACATCAATATGACCAGAACCAGAAGCATTTCTATTTGACATGCCAAGAAGGATGTCAGAAGATGCTCGTGTGGGATGGGGTGGATCTCAATACGAATGTTACTGCTGGCAGCTGACCAAAATAAGCGTGCATAACTATAAGTGGTTGTGTAAGAACTTTCTGCTGTGAAATTAGAATGTGCTTTACGATATCATTTAGAAATACTTGGTAGTCTACTTAGGATAAAATTGAATATGAGTAAAATTTTGATAGTCTGCATAAGTTCCTCTGAGGCCAGATTGTATTACTTTCATGAAGAACTTTAAAATAAATGTCATCATTCTGTTTTCTGTTGTGAATTTATGGCACATGTGACACTGAGTGGATTTCACCTGCTATTCTGAACCTGATGGGAATAGTGCACTGGCATCTCTGATGTTTCGCTGTAGCAATGTTAGATCACTGACGCAATGCTATTGTTACCGGCACTGCATAAATCAATTAATCCATCGGGAACAACATAGTGTTAAAACTGTGCTGTGAGGTGCAAACCTTTAGAGGATTGCGATAACTATCACTTCCAGCTGACTACCAAAAAAAGAAATGCAGAAGTTGCTTTGCTTTAGCTCAAATGACTGTTTGAGTGAATGTTGCTGCATTTATGAGGTGGGCAATCAAGACGCTATGCTCAAGTCAGCCTGCTTGCTAATTGTAATCTTCACTACAGTTTCTATAGTGATTTATTTGGCCTGATGTTGCAACAACTAAACAATCAGCTTCGGCAATATTTGGCTGTAGTTCAAGCCTTATCCAAAATTTGGACACATAAGCTAGGTCAACACACCAGTGACACACTCAGGGAATCTTGTGTTGTCACACTTTCTGTCTTTCAGAAATTATGTTAAACTGTTCAAAAGGAAGTGAGAAATGCTGTGGTACTATTGAAGGATGTTCTTCTTGTGTTTGGAATCAATTTCTTTTAGAAATTTAAGGAAGTTGAATTCTGATAGCTGTCAAAATGGAACATGGAAATCACCATGTCTGATTAACAATTATTAAACAATTGTTTAGAGAGAGAGATCATGTTAGCTTAATAATGCCTGTTCATTTGAATGATTCCTTTTCCAGACAGGGTTTAAAGTTCAAAATAAATTTATTATCAAAATTACCATACACTGCCTTGAGATTCATTTTTTGAAAGCATTTGCAAAGATTCACAGACAACCAATATGCAAAAGAAGTCAAATTGTGCAAATAAAAAATTAATACTGCGGACATGACTTGTAAGGAATCTTTGAAATGAATCTTTGAAAGTGAGTCTGTAGGTCTTAGAATCAGATCAGTTGTGGTGAATCACGTTGGTTCAGGAGCCTGATGGTCGTGGGTTAATAACTGTTCCTTAACCTGGTGGTGTGGGACCTAAGGCATCTGTACCTCCTACCCAATGCAAGAAGAGAGCATAGCCTGGGTGGTGGGGATCCTTGATGATGGATGCTGCTTTCTTGTGGCAACACTCCATATAAGTAATCTCACTGGTGAAGAGAGCTTTCCCTGTGATGGACTAGGCTATGTTAGATTAGATTAGATTAGATTAGATTAGATTATGAGGACACACAGTCCTCTTTTATTGTCATTTAGTAATGCATGCATTAAGATATGGTACAATGTTCCTCCAGAATGATATCACAGAAACACAAGACAAACAAGACTAAAAAACTGACAAAGACCACAAAATTATAACATATAGTTACAACAGTGCAATGCAATACCGTAATTTGATAACAACAGACCATGGGCACAGTAAAAAAAAGGTCTCAAGGTCTCTCGAAAGTCCCATCATCTCACGCAGACGGTAGAAGGAAGAAAAACTCTCTTCCTGCCATGAGCTTCCAGCGCCGCAAACTTGCCAATGCAGCACCCTGAAAGCACCCGACCACAGCCAACTCTTGAGTCCGTCCGAAAACTTCGAGCCTCCGACCAGCCCTCTGACACCGAGCACTGAGCACCATCACTGCCAAGCGCTTCGACCCCAGCCCCGGCAACAGGCAATAGGCAAAGCCGAGGATTTGGGGCCTTCCCCTCCGGAGATTCTTAATCGCACAGTAGCAGCGGCAGCAAAGCGGGCATTTCAGAGGTTTCTCCAGACGTTCCTCTGTGCTTCCCATGTCTGTCTCCATCAAATCAGGATTGTGCACGGCCCCTATGTCCATCACTTTCTGTAATATTTTCCATTTCTGGGCATTGGTGTTTCCATACAAAGTCTTGATGCAACCGAGGTGCACTTATAGAAGTCGTTCGATATTTTTGATATCATGCCGAATCTACACAAACTCCTAAGAAAATAGAGGTGCTTTTGTGCCTTCTTTGTGGTGATATGGCAATGTCAGGGAATTTAAGGTTAATGACCCTCTCCACCAGTGATCCCCTAATGAGGACTGAATCATGGACCTCCGGCTTCTTCCTCCTGTAGTTGATAATCAGCTCTTCAGCTTTGCTGACGTTGAGTGAGAGATTGCTGTTGTGGCACCTCTCCGCCAGATTTCCAATCTCCCTTCTATATGCTGCTTTGTCACCATCTTTGATTCAGCCATTGACTGTGGTGTTGTTAGCAAATTTCAATGTGGCATTGAAGCTGTACTGAGCCACACAGTCATAGGTATAAAGTGAGTAAAGCAAGGGGCCTTGTGCTGCACCATTGTTGATGGTGAGGAAATGTTGTTGCCAATCTGTACTGACTGGGCTTTGCCACTGAGGAAATTGAGGATCAGTTGCACAGGGAGGTATTGAGATCCAGGTCTTGGAGCTTAGTGACCTTTTTGAGGGGATGATAGTGTTGAATGCTGAGATGTAGTCAATGAAGAGCTTTCTGATGTATGCACATTTATTGTTCAGGTGTTCCAGAGCTGAGTGAGGATCCAATAAAATGGCATCTGTTTTCAACTTGTTGCAATGGTAGGCAAATTGGAGTGGATCCAGGTCATACTTCAAGGACCAGTTGATATGCTTCTTGACCATCCTGTCAATTCGGTTCACAGTTGATTTAAGTGTTACTGGATAATCAGACCATAAGACCATAAGATATAAGAGCAGAAGTAGGCCATTCGGCCCATCGAGTCTGCTCCACCATTCAATCATGGCTGATCCAATTCTTCTAGTCATCCCCACTCCCCTGCTTTTACCCTTTGATGCCCTGGCTAATCAAGAACCTATCTATCTCTGCCTTAAATACACCCAGTGACTTGGCCTCCACAGCCACTCGTGGCAACAAATTCCACAGATTTCCCACCCTCTGACTAAAGTTATTCTCCATATCTCTATTCTAAATGGACATTCTTCAATCCTGAAATCATGCCCTCTTGTCCTGGACTCCCATAGCATGGGAAATAACTTGGTCATATCTAATTTGTTCAGGCCTTTTAACATTTAGAATGTCTCTATGAGATCCCCCCTCATTTTCCTGAACTCCAGGGAATAAAGCCCAAGAGCTGCCAGACGTTCCTCATAGAGTAACCCTTTCATTCCTGGAATCATTCTCGTGAATCTTCTCTGAACCCTTTCCAATGTCAGTATATCCTTTCTAAAATAAGGAGCCCAAAACTGCACACAATACTCCAAGTGTGGTCTCACGAGTGCCTATAGAGCCTCAACTTCACATCCCTGCTCTTGTATTCTATACCTCTAGAAAAGAATGCCAACATTGGATTCGCCTTCTTCACAACCGACTCAACCTGGAGGTTAACCTTTAGGGTATCTTGTACAAGGACTCCCGAGTCCCTTTGCATCTCTGCATTTTGAATTCTCTCGTCATTTAAATAATAGTCTGCCCGTTTATTTCTATCACCAAAGTGCATGACCATACACTTTCCAACATTATATTTCATTTGCCACTTCTTTCCCCATTGCCCTAAGCTATCTAAGTCTCTCTGCAGACTGTCTCTTTCCTCAACACTACCTGCTGTCCACCTATCTTTGTATCATCGGCAAATTTAGTCACAAATCCATTAATCCTATAGTCCAAATCATTGACATGCATCGTAAAAAGCAGCATCCCAATACCGACCCCTGTGGAACTCTACTGGTAACAGGCAGCCAGCCAGAATAGGAGCCCTTTATTCCCACTCTCTGATTTCTGCTGACCAGCCAATGCTCCACCCACGCTAGTAACTTCCCTGTAATTCCATGGGCTCTTATCTTGCTAAGCAGCCTCATGTGCGGCACCTTGTCAAAGGCCTTGTGAAAATCCAAGTACACCACGTCTACTGCATCTCCTTTGTCCACCCTGCTTGTAATTTCCTCAAAGAATTGCAGCAGGTTTGTCAGGCAGGATTTTCCTTTCAAGAAACCATGCTGGTTTTGGCCTATCTTGTCATGTTCCTCCAGATACTCTGTAATCTCATCCCTAACAATCAATTCCAACAACTTCCCAACCACTGATGTCAGGCTAACAGGTCTATATTTTCCTTTCTGCTGCCTCTCACCCTTCTTAAATAGTGGAGTAACATTTGCAATTTTCCATTCATCCGGTACAATGCTAGAATCTATCGATTCTTGAAAGATCATCATTAATGCCTTAGCTATCCCTCCAGCTACTTCCTTCAGAACCCGAGGGTGTATTCCATCAGGTCCAGGAGATTTATCCACCCTCAGACAATTAAACTTCCTGAGCACCTTCTCAGCCGTAATTTTCACTGCACAAACTTCACTTCCCTGACTCTTTTGAATGTTCGGTATACTGCAGACGTCTTCCACTGTGAAGACTGAAGCAAAATACACATTCAGTTCATCTGCCATCTCTGCATCAGCATCATTTTGTATTGGTCCTTTGTCTACCCTTGACTCTCTTTTAACCTTTATATACTTAAAAAAGCTTTTAGTATCTTCTTTGATATTAGTCACCAGCTTCCTCTCATAATTCATCTTTTCCTTCCAAATGATCTTCTTAGTTTCTTTCTGCAAGTTTTTAAAAACTCCCCAATCCTCTATCTTCCCACTAGCTCTGGCTTCCTGTATGCCATCTCTTTTGCTTTTACTTTGGCTCTGACTTCACTCGTCAGCCATGGTAGTGTCCTTCTTCCATTTGAAAATTTCTTCTTATTTGGAAAATATCTGTCTTGCACTTCCGTCATTGTTCACAGAAACTTCAGCCATTGCTGCTCTGCTGTCTTTCCTACAAATGTCTCTTTCCAGTCAACTTTGGCCAATTCCCCTCTCATGCCTTTGTAATTTCCTTTATTCCACTGAAATACTGATACATTGGATTTTATTTTTCCCTCTCAAATTTCAATGTTAACTTGATCATATTGTGAACACTGTTGCTTAAGTGCTCCTTAACCTTAAACTCTCTTATCACCTCCAGATCATTGCATAACACCCAATCCAGCACAGCCGATCCCCAAGTGGGCTCAACAACAAGCTGTTCTAAAAAGCTATCCCTTAGACTTTCTACAAATTCTCTCTCTTGAGGTCCAGTACTGCCCTGGTTTTCCCAATCCACTTTTATGTTAAAATCCCTAGTAATTATCATGACACTGCCTTTTCTATCTCCTGCTGTAATTTGTAATGCACATCCCAGCTGCCGTTTAGAGGCCTGTATACAACTGCCATTAAGAATCCTTTTTCCCTTGCCATTTCTTAACTCAACCCATAGAGACTCTACACCTCCCAATCCTATGTCATCTCTTTCCAATCATTTAATATTATTTCTTATTATTTCTTACCACCCCCTCTGCCTACTCACCTATCTTATAATTACCATGCTCTTTCAGGGCACTGAAATAATTGAAGCCTGCTTGAAGCAGGTGGGTGTCTCAGACTGCCAAAGCGAGAGTTTGATGATATCCATAAACATGTCAGCCAATTGATTAGCACAAGTCTTCAAAACTTGGTCGGGTACATCATCTGGGCCAGGTGCTTTCCATGGATTTACCCTCCTGAAGAATGCTCTCATGTCAGCCTCAGACACTGAGATCAAAGGCTGTGGGAATTTTTGAAGGACCCTCCTTGTTCTGTTGGTCAAAGTGAGCGTAAAAGCCATTGAGCTTATCTAGGAGTAAAACCCTGTTGTCAATTATGTTGCTTATCTTTGCTTTGGAGACATTTCAGCCTCTCACAGAACATCCTTCTGTGATTCAAGTTTAGTGCACCATTGGCGCAGCCCTCACCAGCATCTCCTCTATTTCCTGAGCATCCCTGCTCACCCTATCTTCCCGCCACCTTAACAGTGACAGGGTTCCTCTTGTTCTTACCTTCGCATTCAACTCATCATCCTCTGCAACTTCCGCCTTCTCCAAAGGGATCCCACCTTTACCCATATATTTACCTCACTCTCTCTTTCTGCTTTTTATGGGGATTGCTCCCACCATGATTCCCTTGTTCATTCATCCCTCCCTACGAATAACTCTCCAGGCACTTATCGTTGCAAGTGGTCAAAATGCTACACCTGCCCATTCATCTCCTCACTCACCTCCATTCAGGGTTCCACACAGTCCTTCCAGGTGAGGCATCACTTCACCTGCAAATCTGCTGGTGTTGTGTCCTGTACTCCCGATGCAGCCGGCCTCCTCTACATTGGTGAGACCTGTTGTAAATTGGGGAACTGCTTCATCTAGCACCTCTGCTGCATTCACCACAAGCAGAACTTCCTGGTAGCCAAACATTTTAATTCCAATTCTCATTCCCATTCCTTATATTCCATCTGGGTAGCCTCCAACCTGATGGCGTTAGTATTGATTTCTCCTTCCGGGAGAATACAATTTCACTTTCCTTCCCCTCTTCTACTGTTCCCCAATCTGGCCTCTTACCTCTTCTCACCTTTCTATCACCTCTCCTGGGTCCACTCCTTCTTCCATTTTTTCTGTGATCCACCCTCCTCTCTTATCAGATTCTGTCCTCTCCAGCACTTTTCCTTTCCTATCCACCTGGTTTCACCTCTCACCCCCTAGCTGTCCTCCTTCCCCTAACCCCACCTTGTTATTTTGGCATCTTGTCTCCTTCCTTTCCAGTCCTGAAGAAGGGTCTTGGCCCGAAACGTTGACTGTCTTTTCATTTCCATTGATGCTGCTTGACCTGCTAACTTCCTCCAGCATTTTTGTGTGTTGCCTTAGTTTGAAATTGCTGCTCTGCATGTGAGATGGCTTTGCAGAGATCATATCTGGACCACTTGTACTTCCCTGCGTTACCATTCCAGAATGCCACCAATTTTCAATCTCTTAATATATTTTGAATCTCTTGGTTCATCCAGAGTTTCTGGTTGAGGAAGACTTTGATTGATTAACCCTGATGTTGACTGCCTGGGAGCATCAGCAAGGGATAGAATAACGAGTGTCTGGATCTGATTAAAACTATGTTCTGCATCTTCAGTCTCCCTGGTACCTCATTAAGGATGTACATTGTGGTCAGCAGTCATGTAGGGAGTGATTCTGATCTGATTAAACGAGAAGAATGGCACAAGGGAGCAAGCAGGGTTGAAGAGTTTCTGCATTGCACTGCTGATCTTGGTGCAGGAGTTGCAGAGAGCTGTACGAAGTAGGCAAAGAGAAATAATTGCTATGGAGGTTACGGCACAAAGATAAGTCTCCAAGGGGGAGGCTGTGAGACCACAGGAAGTTTGGAGGCCTTACGTAATGTTCTCAGTCAGTGAATACATCTTCTAATGCTTATCCTTTTAACTAAACCACTTAATGTGGGGAGGTGATGTAGTGTGGCATCTTGTGTAATGCTGTTACAATGCCAGTGTCACTGGTTCAATTGCCGTTGCTTCTGTACGGAGTTTGTATGTTCTCCTTGTGACCATGTGGGTTTCCTCCAGGTGCTCTGGTTTCCTCCCACATTCCGTTGCCATACTGGTTATTGTCAAGTGGGTTTAATTGGGAAACGCGGGCTCGTTTAGCCAGTTGGGCCTATTATTGTACTGTAAGTTTCTAAGTCAAAACGTAACCAATTCCCAGGGCCCTATGACACAAATATTGACAGTGTCTTTTCAGCAGCGCTCTTACATAAAATCCTTTTTCCCCACCAGATTCTCATCCCCCTTACTAACAGCTTTAGATGCACAGCCTTAGCATTTGCAAACCTTTGGCTTCTCAGCTCTAATAATGCCACTCAGAAAGATTTCCCGATGGTCATGGAGACACTTTGCTTGTTCTTTCAAGATGAGGTGATGCGCAGTCTGATGAAGCAGGACCTGGTAGGAGATCTATAGCACTGCCTTCAAATCCTAATTTTTGCTGGAGGACATACAGTTGAGTATTATTGGAAGGGCAATTGCTCAGCAAGAGGTCAGTGACAGCATGAATTCAATTGAAGGTGTATGTAATTTCAGATGTAGTTTGTTTTCTCATATTCCACTCCCTTCTTTGCCTGTAACTGTCAAGTTTACAAGCTGTACATCGCCATTTCTCAATCATTTCCTCCCTCACCTCAACCTTCTCCTGTCTTTTTTCCCTTTGAGATACTCAAGAAATGTGACTCATGACAGCTGTAATGAACCCCGCAGAGAGTCACACTCACTACTACCTGCTCAGATGCTGTTCTGTTTCATAATTGTGAAGCCACTTAAACGTCAATTAATCCCTTGCTGCAGCTGCTGAGATTAGAGGGAAGTCATTTCACAGCAGAAGGTTAAGTGGTTTGGGATAATCCATGATGGGCCAGAGTAATCGGCAGTAAAATAAAACTGCATCTATAGGAAGAACCACAGGGGATCATGGAAAGTGAAGTCTGGGGTTGAGTGTATGTCACTTTGCAATTTATAAAGTGAATGCACAAGCTAAGAAATATAATTGCACTGTGTATAATGAAACTTTATTTAATTTCCACATTGATTTACAGTTGGTAACACAGAACATGTTGTAAGATTCTGCAAACTACTACAAAGGTCAGCTTCTCTGCTTGCAATAGTCAGCATACCATACATCAACTTTATGTTATTTTGATGAAATTCAAGTTAATGTTAATAAACCAGTCACAGTTCTTCCCAGTTCTGATGAAGGGTTTTGAACCTGAAACAGTAAGTCCATTTCTCTTCCCGCAGATGTGGGCAGACCAGTAGAATACTTGCACTGTTTTTTTTTGTTTTTACTTTTAGATTAACAACAACTATAGTTTTTTTTCTTTATGTCAAAATAAACTGGGTAATATAACAGATAAAAATAGTTTCCTTCAAAGATGGAAGTGAGAATTATAACAGGATACAGGATAATTTTGTCTTCAATTGCCATTACTGTAACACTCAATACTATATTCAGCTCTTGTGCTCTCATGATATGAATATGGCCAGGTGACCATGCAGTTTTAAGAGTTTCAAAACTTCTTGAATTGTCCTGAAGAATGTGATAGAAATGGATATGAATATCTAAGACAATACTGCTGTCATTCTTGGAGAACCTCCAGCTCTCAAGTTTTCTCCTGCCTCAGGTACTTTCTCTTCTGTGTGACCTTTCTGACAAAAGAATGCACTGCACCCCAGTCCCCATGATTACTGGCCAGATTGGGAGGCTGGAATGAGGGGGATGATGCATGGTACTCCAGACACTGAGACACATTTGTCAGGGCTAAGGCTTGATTAAGTACGAGAGTTATGAGACCAGACCTGAAATATTGTGTTTGCTGTGTAATAGGAAGGATGTAATTAAGCTAACGAGGGTGTAGAAATAGATTCACAAGAACGTTGCTTGGGCTGGAGCACTTAAGTCTTGAGAGAGATAAGATAGCCTGGAACTGTTATTCCTGGAGTGAAGCAAATTGAGGGATTACCTTTTAGAAGTTTATTACACTCAGTAGGATGGATTATCATGGTTTTTTCCCCAGGGTTTGGGAATTTAAAACTAAATGGCATAGATTTCAGGTGAGAAGGAAAGATTTTAAGAGGACCTGAGAGGCAAGTTTTCCATGCAGAGTGGCTTAGTTAATTGGAATGAGCAGCCAGAAGTGGTAGAGGAAGGTAAAATCACAATTTTAAATGACTTTTGGACTGGTATGGAAAGGAAAGGTTTAGGGGGATTTGGGTGAAATTCAGGTAAGTAGGACTAGCTTGGGTAAAGGTCCTAGTTCCATACTATATAACTCTATGACACTTTGATTCTAATGTTAGAATGCTGCTACAGTCACGGCATTGAGGTCTGAACATGAATTTTCTGTGTGTGATCTCCACTAATTCAAATAGGCAAGGGCTTATTGTTCATGGCGGCCTCAAATTATTTGTCTTTTATGAGTCACTCTTGAATTTAACCTCAGCTTCAGTTTCCTAAATCAACAATTTCCCTGTTCATTTGTTTTTGGGTAATTACTGGGCATTTCTTTATTAATGATTATGGATGCAAAGCTTCTTAATGACAGGAGACGCACTTATCATTTTAGTTAAAACAATTAAATTTGCATGAATGAGAGCCTTCCCTGCTAACTAGAACAACAAAGCCTTGGAATTAAAAATATAGATATTCCCCGGTTAGAGAAGGTCAGATGGACAGTTGTAAAAGAGGTGGACATCTCTGGTTCAAGGTGAATCTGATATTAGAGCGTTGATTTAAGAACACTGAGCTGAAACGTTGACCTGGATTTTGCTGAGTGCATCTTGGCAACAGCACTCACCAGTGAGATATGCAATTGTCCTGCAGTTACCCTCTGAATATCTGTGAAGAAAAATTTGCTGGATGAAAGCCACTAACTCATAATTGGCGAAGCACTGTGTAGCACAAGGACGTTGCATGATGTAATTAGGTCATGTGGTTGGATTAGAACAAGCTCTGCCTGTGAAAGGACTGAGTAAACCTTTGACAGATGGCAGAGCCAGTTTGGATGGCTATCAAGTCTGTCAAGCTTTGTTGACAACTTTCTGAGTGTCTCTGACAGTTAAAAGGACCCAAAACCAATCAGCACTGAAATTAGCAAATAAAAAAAGAATAGATTTAAGTATTTGATTAAAATGCTTCTAAGTAAATGGAAATGTTGCTGCAAATGCTGATACATGGTATAAGCTGTTTAACAAATCATATTTTTACCTTTCTTTCTGATTACTGTAAAATCATTCAGGTGAGCAGGTTGGACAGGAAAGCAGATTGGACTAGCTGGCATGGGCATCTTGAGGGGCATAGATATGTTGGGCTGAAGGGTTTGATTCCGTGCTGTATTACTTAATGACTGTAGATCCATAACAGGTACAAGATCCAAAAGATTAAATACTGGGAGATTCCATCAAGTTCATGGTGCATGTGAGAGTTGATGACTGGAATCTGGAAGTAAATTCAGAATTTGGGTACACAGGTATTGATGCCACAGTCTTCCTGGTAGTAGAGTGGGTGATGATGACAGTTGTTAATAATCACTCAGCATTTATCAGCCAGCTCAACAGTAAACTTTGCTATTCTCTCAGATACTGCTTGACATGCAGAATATGTCTGGCTTGTTTCTATATTTATCGCAGATTTTCATGATCTGTAGTGCTTTGCTTTTCTTTTGTGTAGGAGGTCATTTAACTGGGAATGACTGTGGAGCAAGCATAGGTGGACAGATGGAAGTAGTTGGAAGTGCGAGAAAACTTTTCCAGAATTAGTGAGGCCAATCATTGTATTGCACTGTTCTAATGTTAATACAATCAGTACCTAATCTTGTTTATTAATGTTGGATATCTGGAATGAAGAGTAAAATACTAAATTTAATTACTCTATTTGGGGTTTCTTGTTTTATTCAATTCAGGTCAAAATATTTGCCAGAGTTTGAGGTAATAGCTCAGTGCTTTGTATTTATTTTGGTATCAAAACTGGCATTTCAATGTATGATGGTGGTAATTGGTATAAATTATTAGCTGCTTTTAATCCCTTCCCAATAGCAACAAATCCATAGAGCACTGTAGCATTGTGGATGAGCAAACTGTGAGCCTGGACTGATGCTGTGGGGTTATATAAGGCAGATGATGCATTTATATTCAGTTAATTAAGGAAATTCTGCAATCAAAGGCGGAGAGTCAACAATGCAACAATTGTTTTAGGTTTGATTACGTTAAACTCCAAGAGTACTGATTATGCAAGTCACCACAAAGATTGAACAATATAAGCATAAATCATGTAGTTGTACAGGGCTTGTGAGCCGAGCTACAAAACTATGTACGTTAGACTTTTGGATTTGTGAACTATTACTGCATTGGAATACCAGATATATTATCCATGTTAGCTTTTGCTGCAGAATGTAATACCTATTTATCAACTAACTTGCTTAGCTGGTTTCCAGTTATTATGTTAATCTTTGAAATTAGGCAGAATTTACCAGTTAATTGACCTGTTGCATCCAAATTAAGGTGCAGACGTTTACTTACATGAGGGATTTCAGTTATATGTTAACACTAGAGGAGATGGAAGACTAAATGGAGCACTTAAAACTGAAAATGTTGAAAATATGATGGGTTTCAATAAACTAAATATAGATAAACTGTTTCCACTTCCAGAAGGTCAGTAACCATGAGCTGGAGGATTGAGACAATTGGCAAAAAGAGGTGATAAAATTTCTTTATAACTGAGAATCCACTATCAGAAAGGGTGGTAGGAGCAGATTCAATATCAGGCTTCAAAAGGAAAACACGTATACTGGAAAATGGAATGCAGTACAGGTCACTGGTGGGTAGAACTGATTGGGTGGTTCTTTCAAGGAACAAGCACAAGGACAGTGGCTAAGTGACTTCCACTTTTGCTCTTCTATATCTTGGAACCTGAGTTTTCTGAGTCGCTTGATGTGTAGATCTTTTTGGGTTAAATGAATCTTGCCATTATAGCAGCCTGTATGTTGGGGGTTGTCGTGATGAGCAATGGGAGAATGGGCTTCAGCTTTGATTATGGGGCATACTGTAGTCTAGGCTGAAGGTGTTGTTTAACAGAGCTCAGGTTAGGCCGAAAGAAATTGCTGAACAATTCACTGAGGTATTGTTGAGAGCCATTCTGCTCCACCTGGCCACAATGATTGACATAAAGAATACTTGCCTTTTAGATATAGCAGTCGACGCTCCGTTTCACTGCTGTGTTTCTCAAGCCTTGGGATAAACTCCCAGCCGCAGTTACATTTTATTCAGGTTGCTACTTGCAGCATGCAGAGTTGATTTAAATGTATTAAGGAAAAGTTCCGCCTTTTAAAGATTGGAATCTGACATGTTCTGCTATGTGTGCTATAATAATGTCGGAAATTGCAAGTTGGCTGCTGTGATGTACTGTATGTCTTCTGCGGTTAATCCATGCTCACAGCTATTATGAAAGTTAAAATCAGTGCTCGTGACTTAAAACCAACCTAACTTCTCATAACAAGAAGATAAGAAATTACTGTTGTTCCAAGTAATCAGCAACATTCATGAGATTTGCTTTCTTTGTTTTACCAGTGCTAGCACCTTCTATGTATATTTGTTTATAAGCTTTCGAGATGGATTTCACAGTCATCGTTGCCTGTGCTTTAATTAGGCCTGTGAAGGCTATGCTTTTGGGTTCACTAGCTATTTTCCTGTAGAGAGCAACAATTAACTAGGGTTCCTGCCCCTGACTATTATCTAGTGATCCATGTTGTGAAGTACACAACTGAAAACATGCTTGGGCATGGCTTTGATTTTGCGCCAAAGGATTGTAACCTGCCAGCTATTCCATTCTTGCACCATATGCCAATTGTGTGCTGTAACCTTTGGCAAAGGCATATGTGACCATGTCCCAGAATGAATTGGCATGGAGAACAAGATTTGTTGAATATGAATTTTCATTTCTGTGACCTTGTTAGAAATGTTGCAGCTTGTTTCAGTGTGAAAAGCTCTATTTATAATGTTAATATTTCCATGAATATTCCCTCTCCAATATTTCCCCTAGTTTTACCAGCTCCACCCCCAAAAGGTTTGCTTTTTCTTGAAGCACAGTTTGCAAGCGTTTAATTTAATGATCACTGGAAAATGGTAATCTGCAGATTTACTCTAACCTAAGCAGATAGATTTTGTAAGTAATATACACATGTCTGAATGATGACACAGCAAAATCAGGCCTCTCAGCCCCTCAATGTTATCCACTATTCAGGACACTTATGCCTAATCTATTTGTATGTCAAGAGGTGACTTGATAGAGGTGTATAAGATGATGAGGGGCATTGATCGTGTGGATAGCCAGAGGCTTTTTCCCAGGGCTTAAATGGCTAACACGAAGGGGCGTAGTTTTAAGGGGCTTGGAAGTAGGTACAGAGGGGATGTCAGAGTAGGTTTTTCACACAGAGAGTGGTGGGTGCGTGGAATGCACTGTCAGCGATGGTGATGGAGGTGGATCCAATAGGGTCTTTTAAGAGACTCTTAGATAGGTACATGGAGCTTAGAAAAGTAGAGGGCTATGCTGTAGGGAAATTCAAGGCAGTTTCTAGAGTAGGTTACATGGTCAACACAACATTGTGGGCTGAAAGACCTGTAATGTGCTGTAGATGTGTATGTGTATGTGTATGCTCTATGTTTGATAAAAGACAGCAGAAGTTGCCTCTGTCACCACCTGCACTACAATGGCAGACATTTTGCAGAGGCAAGGATTGGGTGGGAAGCATCAGAAAAGCAGAATTTAAGTCATTTTGCAAACACTTAACATCTGACTTGAAAAAAATAACTTGTCTGTCTTGGGGCGGCACGGTAGCATAGTGGTTAGCACATAGTCGTTATAGTACCAGCGACCCAGGTTCAATTCCCTTCACTGCCTGTAAGGAGTTTGTATGTTTTCCCCATGACCGCATGGGTTTCCTCTGAGTGCTCTGGATTCCTCCCACAGTCCAAAGATTCACCAGTTAGTAAGTAAATTGGTCACTGTAAATTGCTCCATGATTAGGCCAGGATTAAATCGGGGAATTGCTGGGTGGTGCAGTGTGAGGGGCTGGAAGGGCCTTTTCTGTGCTGTATCTCAATAAGTAAATGCGTGATATATGAATACAATTGTGAGTAGGTATAAAGGAAGAAAATGCATCCAAGGTGTTCCAGTTAAGACCATCCTACATCCCCTACTTATTTAAATCTGCACATTGTTCTGATAAATTCACAAGAGAATTCTCATTTACATTTGAAACATTGATGTACTTTATATTTTAATGCCTCATTACTCACAAGCTGATGTCATACTTAGTGCTGGGTTTCCTGTCAGGAATAAAACAGGCTTTCAATTATTTCTCAAAGATTAATCAGAAGTTGAAGTAGAGTTGGAATTGTATGATAAATAAAAACAAAAGACTAGGTTTTATAATAAGCATGAAGAAGTCTGCAGATGCTGGAAATCCAAAGCAGGTCAGGCATTATCTATGAAAAAGTATAAACAGTTGATGTTTTGGACTGAGAGCCTTCATCTGGACTGAGAAGGAAGGGGGCCTGACCAGCTGAGTTCCTCCGGCATCTTGTGTGTGTTGCTTGGACTTCCAGCATCTGCAGATTTTCTCTTGTTTGTGATTTGAAAAATACTGAAAACATGAGTTGTAGAGTCATTAATCTTGAGTCTGTAGGTTATGGAATCAGTTCAGAGTTGTGATGAGTGAAGTTATCCAAGCTTGTTCAGAAGCCTGATGGTTGTAGGGTGATTAAAATTGTATGTTGATAATGGATATAATGTTAAAACAAAACTTACATATGGACACACTTCCTGCATGCTGTTTGCCTTTTAAGTAGTTGTCTCTACATTTATACAATGTGAATTCTGGTTAATCAGTTAATGGGGACAGCCACTTATTTGGGATAATCCTTAAAGGACAAAAACTAATTGAGAAAATTGACAGGATTGCCTTTGTTTGTTAGGAGCACTATGTTGCTTAACTGGGGAAGGAGACTGTTGCATACAAAATCTAACTAGCATCAATCGCACTCAATTGTGCGGCTGTTGTACGCTAACCATGCTTAGACAGACATCCAACCATGCAAAAACTCATTTCAGGGAGGTAGCAGCACCATTTCAGGGAGGTAGCACCCCCGCCTCCCCGCAACCCTATATCCACCACCCCCCCACCCCCATCGACCTCCAAGGGTGTACGTAATACTTTGTTTAGTGATTTTGTCTAATTTGTAAACCAAGTTGGGTATATGCAGCAAATGTAACATTAAAATATGTACTTATATTAGATTATCATGTTTATTCTATTACAACTTTAAGCAAGTCTACAGGGAGTTTGGCCTCATCACGTAGGACATCAATAGCATAGCTCCTTGGCAGCCAGCCAGCTAGTTTAAATCAGGGGTCCCCAACCTGTTTTGCACCATGGACCGGTTTAATATTGACAATATTCTTGCGGACCGGCCGACCCCGGGGGTGGGGGGGAGGTGTTAAACGTGACCGGAATATAGGTGATACGTCAACTATAAGTCACTTGTAAGTAGCTAATACACTCAATTTCGTTTCTAAAGGGGTTTATCTAACGAATTTAATATTAAATACACAACGCATATTTTCCTCGCATGAATATAGAGATTAAGTCAATTATAACAGTGGTCCCAAACCTCCGGGCTGCGAAGAATGCAGTGGTAGCCAGAACACACCCAGCACATCTTTAAGAAAAAAGCCGAAATAAACAAGCTAATTGATTAGGTGCTGCTCGGCATATAAATGTAGCTGTGTTGATTTTGTTCGTTGCAATCTCTGGATAGATTCTTCCATGGATAACTATTACGAACTGGAATCCACTACAAATGCTTTATTCTAATCGACCAGTCAAAGTTCTTGCAAATCACTCAAAAAATCAGAATTAATTTTGTTTCAATAGAAACTGATACTTCTGACATACAAGGAATTTCAAAAAGGTGTATATAGTTTTTCCACAGCCTACCAATGAAAATGCTGACTTTAGCAATATAATTTAGCTATTTAAGTTTGTAAATACAGTTGATTCCAGTTTATTGGGACACATTGGGACCAGTACATATTGGCCCAATTAAGCAACTGATCCAAGTAGCTGAAATTTCATGGAAATAAATAAAAAGGTATAAAAAAGACAAACTGAGCAATGACTTAAAGTACTGTGTTAAAGTCACAGGCACATACAGTACTGTATATATAGATCTAGCGTGCCTAAGACCTTTGCAAAGTACTGTGGTAAGTCTATGTATTGCACTGCACTATTGCTGCAACAACAAAACAGATTTCATGATATAAGTGAGTGATGATAAACCTGATTCTGATATGGGTCTCTTTTGTAGACTGAGGGTGGGAAGCACCAGAGAGACATTCTGTAATGATCAATAAACCAACTTTTAGGAACGAAATTACTTTTCCTGGTGTTTCTGGGCTGGTTGTATCTGTACCTGCACCCCCATGCCCCTGGCACACCTTCGCCACCACCTATCCCACACCCATTCCACGGCACTCCATCCTCATCATTCCCAACATCCTTTAATCCCACTAAATCAGAGATTTACAAACTCGCTCTCCACTTCACGTTGACAAATACAGTACTGTGCAAAAGTCTTAGGCACTCTAGCTATATACTGTATACATGCCTAAAACTTTGCACAGTACTCTATGTACTTAAGTGAAATACAGAACAAATTAGAACAGTACTATAAAACTGTGTATTAGTTATTAATATTTATCAACAGACAGATTCATCCAGTGTATGCAATGGAACAAAATCAGTACAGATACCTGGTACAGATAAGGAACTACCTTCATTCAATGCTATTGATGATTGTATCCCCCAAATTTTCATTTTCATTTCAAGATGGTTGTTGATACCCTTAAATCCTTTGTAGTTTCTAATTTGATGAAGTAATGAAATCATCTAATTTTCACTCCCGGCTGTTTCTAAGCTTGAATGGTTGAAACTTCAGTGAGCAAAACAGTTCAGAATTGTCTTATTTCTCATCAATTATCAGTAATAAAAATCACAACTTTTTGAACACAAACACACCCAACTGACATTATTTAAACAGTGTTTGTTCTAAGCATGGTGTAGCGTCTGATGGCCGCACTAATGCGCATGACTGAAGCTAGTTAGAACCCGTTCGGCAATAGTTTTCTGCCCAATTAAGTGGCATAGTGTCCCAGATAAATGAAGGAATCCAGGCAATTTTCTTGATTAGTTTTTGTTCTTTAAGAGTTGTCCCAAATAAGCGGCTGTCCTGATTAACCGATAGCCTAAATAACTGGAATCCACTGTACCATTAAGGTTTTGTTGAGAGGCACGTCTAAAGCTCTACAGTTCAGCAGACACAGATCAGGCAGCAACTCAGCAGCAAAATAAATAGTTGATGTTGGTCATGGCCAGAATTAATTCCTGCCTCAGCAAGCAACTGAACCCACTGCAATTTGCCTATCATCACAATAGGTCTACGGTAGCCGCAATCTCAATGGCTTTTCACATGGTCTTTAGATCACCTGGACAATACAAACATTTATGTCAGAGTGCTGTTCATTGACTATAGCTCAGCTTTTAACACCATTATTCCTACAGTCCTGATCAATAAGCTACAGAAATGGGCCTTTGTACCTCCCTCTGCAGTTGGATCTTCGACTTCCTAACCGGGAGATCACAATCTGGGTGGATTGGTAATAATATCTCCTCCTTACTAATGATCAACACTCAGGGGTGTGTGCTTAGCCCACTGCTCTCTTCTCTCTATACCCATGACTGTGTGGCTAGGCATAGCTCAAATGCCAGCTATAAATTTGCTGATGATATAACCATTGTTGGGAGAATCTCAGATGGAGATGAGAGGGCGTACAGGAACAAGATAGACCAGCTAGTTGAGTGATGTTGCAGCAACAACCTTGCCCTCAATGTCAGTAAGACCAGAGAGATTATGTGAACTTCAGAAAGGGTAAGATGAAGGAACACAAACCAATCCTCATAGAAGGTTCAGAAGTGGAGAGAGTGGGGAATTTCAAGTTCCTGTGTGTCAAGATCTCTGAGGATCTAACCTGATCCTAACATATCAATACAGCTATAAAGAAGACAAAATAGTGGCTATATTTCATTAGGAGTTTGAGGAGATTTGGTTTGTCACCCAAAAAACCCAAAAACTTTTACAGATGTACCATAGAGAACATTCTGACAGGCTGCATTCCTGTCTGGTATTGGGGGTGGGGGTGTCTACCACACAGGATCGAAAGAAGCTACAGGAAGTTGTAAAATTAATCAGCTCCATCTTGGGTACTAGCCTCTGTAGTATCCAAGACATTTTCAAGGAGCGGTGCCGCAGAAAGGACCTCCAGCACTCAGGATGTGTCTTCTTCTCATTGTTACTATCAGGACGGTGGTACAGAAGTCTGAAGGCACACATTCAGTGACTCAGGAACAGTTTCTTCCCCTCTGCTATCCAATTCCTAAATGGACATTGAACCCATGAACACTACCTCACTTTTATTATTTCTGTTTTCATACAATTTTTAAATTAACTATTTAATATACTGTAATTGACTTATTTATTTGTTTCTAAATTATCATGTATTGCAAGTAATGCTGCTAAGTTAACAAATTTCAAAACATACGCTGGTGATACTATACCTGATTCTGATTCTGATGTGAAGAAATTGCCAAACGGCATCAGTATATTTTTTTCTAATTTTTTTAATGTGTCATGAAGAAAGGCTGGATGACAAAATAATAAAATTCTGTAGATTTAGAATATAAAATGACTTGTTTTAAACAATGACTGAGTGTTTTGGTAAACAAAGCGTGGCTACAAAATGATCATAAACTTCTGCTGCTTTTTTGAAACTTTAGGAAGAGCAAAAAGCTGAGAGACAGATGCTATTTTCCTTACTGTAATTAATTTTCGAATTGAGTGTTGAAACAACAGCCTCTAATTATTACATCTGACAATCAACCTCTTACCTTGATGGTGGAAATATTCTAATTAATAAAATAAGTCACATAACTAGACACAATAGGTATCTTTCATCATTATCTTTTAATACCAAGTGAGCTGTAACTGGATTCTTTGCTTTGCTGATGGTAATAATACAGATTGTATTTCTATATTTCCTTGTAGACATAATTCAGCAAAGTGTGAGTAGGGGCAGTTGAAGAGGGTGAGTGACAGAAGGGATCTGTTGCTTTCCCGGTGTTTATGATGAATAACCTCTTCTCGGACTGCCAGCTGGGTGCAGGTTTTCAACTTTACCCAACATTTCAATGACAAACTCTGCCATCTTTATCAGGGGTGATGCCTTGGCATGTCCAGTCTGGTGGTATAACCATCCCTCCTGCTTGGTTAGTCCTCATCCAATCAGGTTTCTGTCAATCAGGATGAGTGACTGACATAAAAATATAAACAAAGGAGTCTTTCATGCAATACCCACTTCAGTATTTAGAGGAATGAATGTCACATCTTCCATTAAATTTACCTGACATAGGTGGGGGATGGAGCGAGATTTTTCCATTTCTACAAATCGCTGACTCGTGATCACTAGAGCTTGACTAAAGTCATGCTAATGTCTTCTTGTCCTTCAGGATTGGAGGATTGCTACAATTCTAGTTTTGTGGGTTCTAAGGTGACCAACAAAGCTATAGCAGTACTGTGAATTCTTCCATACACACAGATATAGGATGATGTGGCATGGAAGCTAATCTGTGCGATGTTCTGCTCCTTCTGTAAGGACCTCTGTGACCACCTGATGCAGAGTCTCAATGTTCTCAATGCCATCCTGAATGCTCCTTCTCCACTTTGGCAGTCATGGACTCGAGATACTCAGGAGTCAGAGAATCAGGCTTCGGACACATCCTGGAAACTTTTCCACTTTCGTCTTGTAATCTCTTCCCCTGACAGAGCTTCTGGAGTTTAATGATGGAGCCTGCTGAAAGCAGTCAACTAAATGGAATTAGGCCTTCATTACTGGGAATGTCAGCCTGGTAGAAGACACAAGTATTGGTTCACTTATCCTTCCAATGAACTTAGATCATTTTGCAGTGTTCACAGTTTTCTGTGCCTCTATATACCTGCTGTGTGTAGCCTATGTCTCGGAAGCATAGAGGAGGGACAAAGATCACTCAAACCTGGTACACTATGGGTTTTCAGCCAGGATTGTGGCCTTGATCTTCAAGTACCCTTTTTCTTGAATCAACATATTATCCTAAACACAGTTATTAGGCTGCATTATAGAGACAATTCTTACATTCACACATGTTCAGACGTTGAGCTGCATGCCATCACTGCTGCTTTCACTGAATCATCAGGGTGAGTGGAAGGAAGGAAGGAACGTCAACTCGGATCATGAGAGGCCTGCGTCGGGCATTTTCATGCCTTACAAGGCGCAGATTCGAAGTCTGTGTTGGGTGCCATTCCTCGCACAGACACTAGAGCAATGTGTGATTAAATGCCTTGCTCAGGGACACAAACACACTGCCACAGTTGAGGCTCAAACTAGCGACCTTCAGATCACTAGACGAACGCCTTAACCACATGGCCACATGAGTGAGAGACCGACATAAAAATATGGGACTTTCATCGACATCTTTAAGACAAAATCGCTACATCAACCTTCTCTGATTTGCCACACTGCCCTCTAACAAGGATTCATGGCAAAGCCCTTAAAATTGTGAGCTACTTCTAAAATTTTATGAGCCACTTCACACCAATGGCAGACATTGATGATGCAATTCACTCCTGCCTTCCATCTATTTGATATATCAAAGTTCAAAGCTCAACGTAAATTTATTGTCAAAGAAAGTTCACACTCTGCTAATTATGTCTGCAAGGAAATATGAAAGTACAATCTTTATTATTAATATCAACAAAGTAAAGATTTCAGTTACAGCTCACTTGGTGTTAAAAGGTAATGATGGAAGATACACATTGTCTCCAGTTATGTGACTTATTTTATTAATTAGAATATTTCTACCATCAAGGTAAGAGATTGGTTCTCAGATGTAATAATTAGAGGCTGTATATGTCACCATATCCTACCCTGAATTCATATTCTTGCAGGCATTCACAGGAGAAATTATTCACACCAAGCAGAACCTTCTTTTTTTGCTTGTTTATTGCACACTGGTTGAACGTCCAAGTCAGTGTAGTCTTACATTCTTTCTATTATGGTTATTATTCAATTATGGATTTACTGAGCATGCCTGCAAGCAAATTAATCTCATATGATGACATATATGTACTTCGATAATAAATTTTCATAAGAGCATAAGAACATGAGAAATAGGAGCAGGAGTAGGCCATCTGGCCTGTCGAGCCTGCTCTACCATTCAATAAGATCATGGACTCATCTCCACCTACCTGTCTTTTCCCCATAACCCTTAAATCCCCTACAATGCAAACATCTATCCAGCCTTGTCTTAACTGAGGTAGCCTCCACTGCTTTATTGGACAGATTCACCACTCTCTGAGAAAAGCAGTTCACCTTCATCTCCATCACAAATTGACTCCCCCAAATCTTGAGGCTATGTACTTTTGAACTTTGAACTTGTAACATAGCTACATCAATGAGGAAATACTTGGAGGGGTTTTATTAAATGGCAAACATAAACTGAAAGCTTTGTATATATTTCATTCACTTCTAGGAACTGATAATAGTCAAATTATTACAAACCTACTTTTTCCATTGTAAATATAACAGTAAGCAAAATTCTCAAAGGGAACATTAATAATGGAATTAGGATCAGAGAAAAAAACTGATGCTGTTAGTTAAGAGGAACAGCAGCCAGATTGGAATCTGGCATAAGGCCAGCTTCTTACCTTTGAGTATTGAGTTTACACCAAACCTCTCCCAGAAATTCACATTCTCTGCATCCTGCAACATTTGTGAAATACAGTATTTATGTTTCTCTTAGTTTTTAAAAATGTCATAAAGTGCCAGTGTTATGAAAGCTTTATTTATTTGCTATACATATGGATAATATATTAGATCAAAGGCATTGTAGCTTCTGTGTCTGCTCTCTTAACCTGTGTGAACTCAGTTTTAATTTCATGCATTTATAATCTGTCTCCATCTCTTTATTTCACTGTCTCTCTCTGGGCTTCTCTCTGAACCTCTTCCTCTCTTTTCTAATTTTATATCCTAAGATGCTTTGAAGAAGCAAAAATTAGTTCCTTTATTGTCTCATGAAATAGGCATTTTTAAGCAAATGATTGAAGGATTCATAAACATTTAAAATTTGGTGTTAATTAAGTTGGGGAAGGCCACTAAAGCTGTTGAGAAATTGGGCTTCAGAAGAAGTCTACCACCTGGATTAAAGTCATTCAAAAAAGTATTTCATTACCACCCAAGTTTAATGGAGAGATGGCCAATGAACACTGGACATGTCAGCAATATCTACCCCAGGAATGATTCAAAACATAGTTATATATATGCTACTGGAAAGAAGGCAGTTTGAGGACTATTGGGGAGGGTGGATAGCTCTGTGAAACAAGACAATGTTTTCAGGAATTTATTCCACACCCTTGTTATTTAAGAACCCAAAGGTTATGCCAAGCACCCTTCAGGGCCAGTCAGTTAAGCAGTACGATTTTGCTAAATAATGTGTCAAGTCCAATTTATCAGTGACTTTTTTCATCTCTGATTCTCTGTTATGTTTGAAATTTATAGATCTCTGTAACTCTTGACAAACAAAAGTATAGGATTCCGATAAAACAAAAGTATAGGATTCCAATAGTTTATAGCCCTCTGTGTTAAGGAATTCCTCATCTTTGTTCTATGTCGCACTGTCCAATAACCAAGTTAGAAGCTATATTAAAGTTTCTTGTTCTCAGCTGATGAGGTGATGGGATTGACACTGGGTTTAGCACACCTGACAGAAGAGAAGCAAATTAGTATGTTTTTTTCTATAGATTGAATTCCAACAACTCTTGATGATCCTTAGTTAGAATTTGACAAAACTGGATTATGGTATTCTTAGTTAGTTGAAGACATAACAAATAATTACTGTATCATATTGCACATGAAGATTCATTGCTAGAGGACATGACACCCTAAAGCGTGCTGGTGAAGTGTTAGTGCCTTTTAGTCAAGAAGAAATATAATAAAGTTGGTACTTAATTCAGCCTCTAGCATGCAAAGCCAAATTGTTTTTAAGGAGTAATGAAAATCTAATACACATGGGAACCATTTCAGATCATTGTACGAGATCAAAAACAAATGTAAACTTCAGAGGATATAATAACTTATGGTATTTTGGAAGATGAGTAGCAACTTAGAGGCTTGATGTTCAAATCCCTAAAGACAAATTGTGTAATTAAATTAAATTAAGCTTGTAATTGTGGCCTAGCACAAGAAAAATCAAAGTTGCAATTGTATTGGACGGATCCTGTCCAAATCTACTTCTGTTTATATGTGACTCCATTTCCATAGAATGTTGTATTCCTCTTGGAATACAAAAGGTGGACTGATCATTATCTAAGATTATAAATATGTACAATATAGTAAAATGACTATGACATTTGTGAGATTAGCAAAAAAAATCTGGTTGATTATTAACTTTCTTTCTTCTAACTGAAATATTTCTGTCCCACATGCCTGGTTAATTATTTACATAGAACAGTACAGCATTTCAGCTCACAATATTTTGCTGAGCTAAATAAGTTAATGATGCCTCATTAAACTAATCTCTTTTGGCTGCACATGGTCCATATCTTTCCATTCTTGGCATATTCATGTTTCTGTCTAAAAGTCTTTTTGTATCTGCCTCCACCACCATCCTTGGTAGTGAATTTCAGGTGCCTACCACTCCCTGTGTGTAAAATAAAAACTTGTTCTGTACATCTCCTTTGAACTTTCACCTTAAAGCATACCCTCTAGTATTAGACATTTTGACCCTGAGATAAAAGAACTGGCTGTTTTTCTATGTTTCTCATCATTTTATAAACTTCTGCCAGTAATTCTTAATAGTTTGTTGCCTTCCCTTACTTTCCAAGAAAAAAATATATTTTAGCTTAAGACATGCCTCAGGACTTTGGACTTCTAAAGAATGACCTTTGTTAATGTTGCGCTTCTCACAACTTCAAGCTGCTTTAGCACAGAGATCCACTAGTAGAAGGCAAAAGAAATAGAGTTAGGAGTGGATTATTTTCACCTTTTCTAGCCACCAAATCATTTGGTAAGATCAAAGATCACTGATCTGAAATATTGATTCTCTTTCTTTCTCCATAGATGCTGCCTGGCTTTCAGAAGGTTTCAAACATAGTCATAGTCATACTTCATTGATCCTGGGGGAAATTGGTTGATAAAAACTTGATCTTTTTTATGATATATTTTATGTTTTATTGCATCTTTATTTTTTTAAATCTAATGCTATATTTTTAATAGTATTTGATGGCTCTGAGGCTGTTATTAAACTCCAAGTAGGGAGCTTGGAGCACAATGGAAGGCAACTCAGATGTTTGGGATCAAGAGGGACAAGTCAGTGTTGGAGGAAATTTCCAGCATAATAAAATTACTTTATTACTAGAACCACCTATAGAGAGAAGCTAAGATAATACTTCAGATTGATGATCTTTCATCAACATGTGACACTGTTACAGTTGTTTTGCTTGTGAGACAGATTTAATTTCCTAAAGGGCCATTACTTTGCATTGTTCACATTTGTATGTGTTTTTACTAGATAAGTTGTTCATCTATTCCATTTTCTCAGATATCCTAATGATAAATATCTGATGAAAGTTCATGGACCTGAAATTTTAACTTATTTTTCTGCAGATGTCTGTTGACTGAATGAGTATTTTCATTCTCTATTGTTACCCATGATAATTTATGCTAGACTAATAAGAGCAAAACTTCAATGCAGAATATTCTTATGATGCAAACTGTTGGAAATGCAAATTGTTAATGATACAGCTGCTCTCCTTAGATCTTAGATAATGGAAATAGTGGTCTGTCCCCTTAAATTGAAAAAAAAATTATTAAGGGGAAGGACAGGAAAAAAAATTGAAAAGGTAAACATTGAATAAAAAATTTAGATACAAAGTAAATAAATGGAGGGAAAATACCAGATTGAGGGAGGGAAGAAAAGGGCAGTGAAAAAAATGAGACAAACATGAAATTGGAAAAAAAACCTCAAGGTTCAGTTGTTCCCTGTAGGACTGAAATATCAATATTTCACTGTTTCACTTCAGGGCAGAAAATACCAGAAGTGATTACAGAACACAAATCTCATCGTTATAAGGGACTTTATGACTCTAACTTTCTGTTCCACGAACAGTTTGTTTTAACAGCACAATTGCACCAACTTCTTTGAAATCATGGGAATTTTTAGGCTTGTGGAGGAGTAGTGTAAAACATATAGAAGTTTGTTATACTTAGCAAGTCAGGGAGTTTTTCTTCCTCACCTAAGATCTGCTGGATGTTTTATACATTAATTAATGCATCTTCTATTTGCACATGAATGAATTTGCAGAAAATATCAAGAGCAAAAGATTTGGTTTTGTGCTTTTGTGCTACTTTATATTTCTCACTTGTGAACTTCACCTTGAGCACTGAATTCTCAGATTGCATTTCAGCTCCCAAAGCTCATTATCAGACTAATATAATAGAAAAAAATGAAATATTTCACAGATAAATAATGAGTTCATTTTATATCTTCCATTTCTAATTGTTCATGCGAGTTTACAAACAGATCCGCAAAACACTCAGAAAATGTACGTAGATTTCCACGTTTGATTTATTTTCCATCTTTGCAATGGCAGGGGAATTGCATGTGTTTTCAAGTCAGAATTTTCAGTGTCCTTAGGGGAGAGAAATATTAATTATCAAATGGCTCCTATCCAGGAACAACATACATATGGGCAAAGCCCAGTGATATTCTGATACCAATCACTTTGTTAAAGCTTTGTTTCTCCCTTTACGGATGCCACTGGACCTGCTGAATATTTCCAATATTTTATGCGTTTATTCAGATCGATGACATTTTTGGGCTTGCTTACTTCTGTCCACTTGTGTTTGAGCACCCTGCCAGTGACTGTGACAAATTATTGAACAGCAATGGAGCTGAAAAAAGGAACTATTGGAGATACTGAGGAAGTCAAGGCAACATCCGTGGAGACAGAGAGAGAGTGACAGGATTAACAATTCTGGTCAAACGTCTTCATACATAGTCCGTTAAGGAAGATTTCCATGGATAGAGTGACCACAGTCAATTCCCAACTCTGAAGAGTAAATGTGCCAGATTTGACAGTAATCATCCTCGCACTAGAAAGATCGCTGATCTGAAATGCTATTTATGTTTCTCACTGTACAGATGCTGCATGCTGAAGATTTCCAAATGTTTCTTTTATTTCAGATTTTCAGCAGAAATCCATCCCATGCAATTGGACAATGCCTTTTATATGGCTGTAGATAGTTACTACTCACCACCTGCATTTCTGCTCCATTATTCAGCTTTCTTCACAATATATCCATCCCTCTCTTCCACCTGTGATGCTCTTTCAATAATTTTATTAGTTTTCGGAAACTAAATTTGCACCTGCAAGTCATTTCTCCCCACAATAAAGTATTTTGGGCAAATGTTCTTCATTATGCACCATAGAAACATAGAATTGTTGAGGATGTTCTTTGTCCTATTTTTAATTTCACTTTCTCCCTGCAGTTGCTAATTTGAGCCACAAATGAACAGCCCGAAACTATTGCAGTTTGCAGTGGAGAAGAGTATGATCACTTGAGTGGAGTAGGATGTTCTCCTAGGGGTTGTCTGTTGGTGGGCTCTCAGGTGGTTGTAGAGGCCACAGTGCTACCACGTATTCTGGTACGGTGTAGACAAGAGGAGGTGGTGGCTGTGGTTAGTGGTTGGGTCTTTTGGTTGTTCATTCCCTCCTTTTGCTGCTGCCACTTGTTCTCTGTGGCACAGTAGAGGCCGCTCTCTTGTACGTAAGAATATAAGAAATAGGTGCAGGAGTCAACCATCTGGCCTGTTGAGCCTGCTCCGCCATTCAATAAGATCACGGCTGATATGACCATGGACTCATCTCCACTTACCCCATATCTCTTAATTCCCCCGCTATGCAAACATAAATCCAACCTTGTCTTAAAAATGTTTACTGAGGTAACCTTCACTGCTTCATTGGGCAGAGAATTCCACAGGTTCACCAGTCTATGGGAAAAGCAGTTTCTACTCATCTCCATCCGAAATTTACTCACCTGAATCCTGAGGCTATGTCCTTAGTTCTAGTCTCACCTACCAGTGGAAACAACTTTCTTGCCTCTATCTTATCCATCCCTTTCATAATTTTATATGTTTCTATAAGATCTCCTCTGATCCTTCTGAGTTCCAGCGAGTACAAACCCAGGCAACTGAATCTCTCCTCATAACCATCTCATCTCTGGAAACAACCTGGTGAACCTCCTCTGCACCGTCTGTAAAGCTAGTATATCCTTTCTCAAGTAAGGAGACCAGAACTGCATGCAGTACTCCAGGTGTGGCCTCACCATTACCCTGTACAGTTGCAGCATGATCTGCCTGCTCTTAAATTCAATCCCTCTAGCAATGAAGGCCAACATTCCATTTGCCTTCTTGGTAGCCTGCTGCACCTACAAACCAACCTTTTGTGATTCGTGCGCAAACACTCCCAAGTCCCTCTGCAGAGTAGCATGGTGCAGTCTTTTACCATTTAAATAATCTGATCTTTTTTTCCTTCCAAAGTGGATGACCTTGCATTTACCAACATTGTACTCATCTGCCAGACCTTTGCCCACTCACTTAATCTATCTATATCTCTCTGCGCAATTTGCTTTTCCACTCAATTTGGTATCATCAGAAAACTTAGATACACTACATCAGTCCCCTCTTCCAGAGGTATACAGTACATTATTCATTAATGTATATCATGAACAGTTGTGGGCCCAGCACCCCTGCGGCACACAACTCACCACTGATCGCCAACCAGAGAAACACTCATGCATCACAACTCTCTGCTTTCTATTGGTTAACCAATTCTCCATCCATGCTAATACGTCACCCCCAAATCAATGCATCCTTATCTTATGGATAAGTCTTTTATGCGGCATCTTATCAAACGCCTTCTGGAAATCCAGTAAATAATGTCCATCCGTTCCCTTCTATCCACTGCACTCGTTACATCCTCAAAGAACTCCAGTAAGTTTGTCAAACAGGACTGGACTTTGCTGAATTCATGTTGCACCTGCCTAATAGACCCATTTCTTTCCAGATGACTCGCTATTTCTTCATTAATGATTCAAGCATTTTCCCAACTACAGATCTTAAACTAACTGGCCTATAGTTACCTGCTATTTGCCTACATCCTTCTTCGAACATGACATTTGCCTTCTTCCAGTCTGCCGGGACCTGCCCAGAATCCAGAGAACTTTGGTAAATTATCAACAAAGCCTCAACTATAACCTCTGTCATTTCTTTCAGTACCCTGGGATGCATTCCATCAGGATGAGGGTTTTGTCTACCTTTAGGCCCACAAGTTTGCCCAGCACTACCTCTTTAATGATAGCTTTTGTTTCAAGGTCCTCACCTGTCATCACATCCACATCATCTCTTTTCAGCATGTTAGACATGCCCTCTACCATGAAAACTGACACAAAATAGTTATCCAGAGCCTCAACCATTTCCTTATTACCCAATATCAATTCCCCCTTCTTATCCTCCAAGAAATCTGTGTTCACTTTGGCCACCCCTTTCCGCTTTATATAATTATATAAACTTTTACTATCCATTTTCATAATTATTTATTTTCATAGTTTATTTTCATAATCTATCTTCCCTTTCTTTATCGCTCATTTAGTGGTTCTTTGGTGCTTTTTAAAGTTTTCCCAATCTTCCAGTTTCCCACTACTCTTGGCAACTTTGTACTCAATAGCTTTTAGTTTGATGCCTTCCTTTACTTCTTTAGTGGGAAACTCATGGCTAGCTCTCCCCACCCTTACTGTCCTTGCTTTTAGCTGGAATATACTTTTGTTGAACGCCGTGAAAAGTCTCTCTGGAAGTCTTGAACTGTTTCTTAATCGACCCACCACATAGCCTGTGTCCCCACTCTACCCTATCCAATTCCACCCTCATCCCATTGTAGTCTCCCTTGTTTAGGCATGATGCACTGGTTTTAGATCGAACGATTGCACCCTCCATTTGTATGAAAAACTCAATTGTACTGTGATCACTCTTTCCAAGGGGAAAACCTAACTACAAGATTGCTAACTTTACCTTTCTCATTGCACAGGACCGGATCCAAGATAGCACATTCCCCTGTAGGTTCAGTAACATGCTGTTCAAGAAAGCTATCATGTGTGCATTCTATAAAGTCCTCCTCAAGAGATGGTATGCACCTGAAGTTGAGGGGGACTAATATCCTTGTGGAAAGGTTTGCTGGTGCTGCACAGGCAAGGGAAGGGGTGGGGTGATGACATTTAAACTAGAGTTGCAGGGCAATGCAAGCAGATAGTGGAGGGTTGTGAGGAAAGATGTCGTTAAGCTACATACCAAGTCAGGAATTAAAATGTTGAGCATGGTGGGACTAATGTTCTTAGTTGCGTATATTCTAATGCAAGGAGTATGGTAAGACTTGGAGCAATGGCTCAGCACACGTTGTAGCCATTAGTGAGACTTAGTTACAGTAGGGACAGGACGGACAGTGCAATATTTCAGGGTTCTGTTGTTTAAGACATGATAGAGTAGGAAGGATTAAAAGGGGAGGGCTGGCATTACTGGTCAGGAAAAATGACACAGCAGTGCTCAGACAGGACAGGACAGACTAGAAAACTCCTCTAGTAAGGCTGTACGGGTGGATCTGAGGATTAAGAAAGGGGTGATCATGTTAATGGGATCATAATAGAGACCACCCAACAGTCCACAGGTTTTAGAGATCAAATTTGTAAAGCGATTACAGACTGTTGCAAGAAATAAAGTTGAGATAGTAGGTGACTTTAACTTCCTCATATTGACTGGGACTCCCTCACTGTAAAAGGACTAGATGGGAAAGAGTGTGTTGAATGTGTTCAGGAAAATTTCCTTAAACAGTACATAAAAATCCCACCTTGAGAGAGTGCAATAGGTAGATCTCCTATGAGACAGGGCAAGTGACAGAAGTTTGTGTAGGGGAACACTTTGTATCTAGTGATCACAATGCCATTAGTTTCAAGATAATTATGGATAAGAATAGGTCCGGCCCTCGTGTTGAGATCCTAAATTGGAGAAAGGCTAAAGGTATTGGAAAGGAACTGGGAAGTGTGGATTGGGACAGGTTGATTTCTGGCAGGTGTACTTGTTAAGAGGGAGACCTTCAAAAGTAAAAATTTTAGAGCGCAGAGTTAGGATGTTCCTGTCGGAATAAAAGGCAAACATAAGAGATTTAGGGAACCTTGCTTTTTCAGAGATATTAAAGGTCTCATTAAGAAAAATGAGGTGCATAGCTGGTATAGGTAGGAAGGACCAAACGGAGTGTAAGAACTGCAGAAAAGCACTTGAGGAAATCAGCAGAGTTGAAAGAAAGCTTGAAGTTGCTTCAGCAGACGAGGTGAAGGAGAATTCCAAGGGCATCTACAGGCATATTAAGAGCAAAAGGATAACAAAGGACAAAATTGGGCCCCTGGAAGATCAGGGTGATCATCTAAACAAAGAGACAACAAAACCAGGGAGGATCAACAGGAATTCTGCAGATACTGGAAATTCAAGCAACACACATCAAAGTTGCTGGTGAACGCAGCAGGCCGGGCAGCATCTCTAGGAAGAGGTACAGTCGACGTTTCAGGCCGAGACCCTTCGTCAGGACTAACTGAAGGAAGAGTTAGTAAGAGATTTGAAAGTGGGAGGGGGAGGGGGAGATCCAAAATGATAGGAGAAGGCAGAAGGGGGAGGGATGGAGCCAAGAGCTGGACAGGTGATTGGCAAAGGGGATACAAGAGGATCATGGAACAGGAGGTCCGGGGAGAAAGACAAGGCGGGGGGGGACCCAGAGGATGGGCAAGGGGTATAGTCAGAGGGATAGAGGGAGAAAAAGGACAGTGAAAGAAAGAATGTGTGTATAAAAATAAGTAACAGATGGGGTACGAGGGGGAGGTGGGGCCTTAGCGGAAGTTAGAGAAGTCGATGTTCATGCCATCAGGTTGGAGGCTACCCAGACGGAATATAAGGTGTTGTTCCTCCAACCTGAGTGTGGTTTCATCTTTACAGTAGAGGAGGCCGTGGATAGACATGTCAGAATGGGAATGGGATGTGGAATTAAAATGTGTGGCCACTGGGAGATCCTGCTTTCTCTGGCGGACAGAGCGTAGGTGTTCAGCAAAGCGGTCTCCCAGTCTGCGTTGGGTCTCGCCAATATATAGAAGGCCACATCGGGAGCACTGGATGCAGTATATCACCCCAGCCGACTCACAGGTGAAGTGTTACCTCACCTGGAAGGACTGTTTGGGGCCCTGAATGGTGGTAAGGGAGGAAGTGTAAGGGCATGTGTAGCACTTGTTCCACTTACACGGATAAGTGCCAGGAGGGAGATCAGTGGGGAGGGATGGGGGGGATGAATGGACAAGGGAGTTGTGTAGGGAGCGATCCCTGCGGAATGCAGAGAGAGAGGGGGAGGGAAAGATGTGCTTAGTGGTAGGATCCCGTTGGAGGTGGCGGAAGTTACGGAGAATAATATGTTGGACCCGGAGGCTGGTGGGGTGGTAGGAGAGGACCAGGGGAACCCTATTCCTAGTGGGGTGGCGGGAGGATGGAGTGAGAGCAGATGTACGTGAAATGGGGGAGATGCGTTTCCAGGCCTAATCAGTTCCCCTCTACCACCACTCTGCTCTGTCTAGCGGAATTAGTCCTTACTCTTAATAATTTCTCCTTTGGCTCCTCCCACTTCCTCCAAACTAAAGGTGTAGTTATGGGCACCCGTATGGGTCCTAGCTATGCCTGCCTTTTTGTTAGCTTTGTGGAACAATCTATGTTCCATGCCTATTCTGGTATCTGTCCCCCACTTTTCCTTCGCTACATCGACGACTGCATTGGCGCTGCTTCCTGCACGCATGCTGAGCTCGTTGACTTTATTAACTTTGCCTCCAACTTTCACCCTGCCCTCAAGTTTACCTGGTCCACTTCTGACACCTCCCTCCCCTTTCTAGATCTTTCTGTCTCTGTCTCTGGAGACAGCTTATCCACTGATGTCTACTATAAGCCTACTGACTCTCACAGCTATCTGGACTATTCCTATTCTCACCCTGTCTCCTGCAAAAATGCCATCCCCTTCTCGCAATTCCTCCGTCCCCGCCACATCTGCTCTCAGGATGAGGCTTTTCATTCCAGTACGAGGGAGATGTCCTCCTTTTTCAAAGAAAGGGGCTTCCCTTCCTCCACTATCAACTCTGCTCTCAAACGCATCTCCCCTATTTCACGTACATCTGCTCTCATTCCATCCTCCCGCGACCCCACTAGGAATAGGGTTCCCCTGGTCCTCACCTACCACCCCACCAGCCTCCGGGTCCAACGTATTATTCTCCGTAACTTCCGCCACCTCCAACGGGATCCCACCACTAAGCACACCTTTCCCTCCCCCCCCTCTGCTTTCCGCAGGGATCGCTTCCGACGCAACTCCCTTGTCCATTCGTCCCCCCCATCCCTCCCCACTGATCTCCCTCCTGGCACTTATCCTTGTAAGCAGAACAAGTGCTACACATGCCCTTACACTTCCTCCCTTACCACCATTCAGGGCCCCAAACAGTCCTTCCAGGTGAGGCGACACTTCACCTGTGAGTCGGCTGAGGTGATATACTGCGTCCGGTGCTCCCGATGTGGCCTTCTATATATTGGCGAGACCCGATGCAGACTGGGAGACCGCTTTGCTGAACACCTACGCTCTGTCCGCCAGAGAAAGCAGGATCTCCCAGTGGCCACACATTTTAATTCCACATCCCATTCCCATTCTGACATGTCTATCCACGGCCTCCTCTACTGTAAAGATGAAGCCACACTCAGGTTGGAGGAACAACACCTTATATTCCATCTGGGTAGCCTCCAACCTGATGGCATGAACATTGACTTCTCTAACTTCCGCTGATGCCCCACCTCCCCCTCGTACCCCATCTGTTACTTATTTTTATACACACATTCTTTCTCTCACTGTCCTTTTTCTCCCTCTGTCCCTCTGACTATACCCCTTGCCCATCCTCTGGGTTCCCGTCCCCCCTTTGTCTTTCTCCCCGGACCTCCTGTCCCATGATCCTCTCGTATCCCCTTTTGCCTATCACCTGTCCAGCTCTTGGCTCCATCCCTCCCCCTCCTGTCTTCTCCTATCATTTTGGATCTCCTCCTCCCACTCCCACTTTCAAATCTCTTACTAACTCTTCCTTCAGTTAGTCCTGACGAAGGGTCTCGGCCTGAAACGTCGACTGTACCTCTTCCTAGAGATGCTGCCTGGCCTGCTGCGTTCACCAGCAACTTTGATGTGTGTTGCAGGGAGAGATCATAAATGTTTTGTTTTTCTATTGGTATTTAATTGGGAGAAGGAAACAGAGTCTACAGCGATGTAGAAAATAGCAGAGACGAATTTGGTTCCAGTTTCGTAATTTTTTTAATCTTAAAAAATTTAAACTTTTTAGTTTAATTTATCGAAATTATTTATTTAAACCTTCATTAAGTGATCCTACCTTTCTTCTTTGGAGGAATAAAGGAGTTTATTCCTTCATGAATCTGTTCCAAGATGTCTTTTGAGAAATTAGTAATTAAATACTCTCTCTTGTATTCACATTTCCTGCAATATCTTCAGGTCAGATACTTCATACAAGAATACTTATGTAATTTTCCATATATACAGGATTCTGACCTGTTAGATATTATTTTAAAAATGTACCCTTTAGTGTAAGGTTTTATTGGGAAAATTAATAATTTATTGTTACAACAGCACAATTACCCTTCACTTAAGATTAAGAAAGATTGGGAGAGAGAGCTTAATATGACCTTGATAACAGAGGATTGGTTGCGGATTTTGAAGTTGGTTAACTCTTCTTCGATCTGTGCCAGTCACTCTTTAATTCAGTTTAAAATTTTACATCGTTATTATTTGATAAAGGAGAGACTGTCTAAAAAGCTTCCTAATGTTGATAGTCAGTGTGATAGATGTAAAGCCGAGACAGCTATATTGACACACATGTTTTGGTCGTGTTCTGTATCGAAACATTTTTGGAAATCTATTTTTTCTACAATTTCTAAAGTTTTAAAAATTAATTTACAACCTAATAAATTGACAGTTTTGTTTGGTATAATCCCTCAATATATTCATGGCATTTCTCTATCAGACCAACATGTAATCGCATTTGTTACATTATTGGCCGGAAGGGCGATTTTGTTGAAGTGGAAAGATGCTTCTGCTCCTACTTTGATACAATGGTTCTCTTAGGTGATGCTATGTCTTAGCTTGGAGAAAATCAGAAGTCGAACTTTTGGTCCTCGATTTGATTTTGATAAAAGGTGGGGTTCTTTTGCCTGCTATTATCATCTGATTTGAGTTAATTAATATGGTTTCCTTCCGATTTTTGTTTAAATGGATTTGAGTTAGCGGATTGATGTTTTTCTTTTATGGAAGTTTGTATGACGTATAGCTCTGGGGTTGTGCTCCCAATGGGGTTTTTTTTTCATTTTTTTTAGTTAGTGGGTTTTTTTTCTTAGTAGGGGTTCTTTTTTTCCTCTTTTTTTCTTCAAAAAAATATTCTTAACACTTTATTTTTTCTTACTATTATTGATATATTGCTGGCTTTGTTAATCAGTTATTTGCTAATTTAAATCTTTATTGTACATATTGACATATTGACTTGATTATCTTAATGTATTTTTGTTGATCTTTAATAATAATTAATAAAAAAAGATTTTAAAAATGAAAATGAAAGTAGTAGAGAGGTCATGAACCATAAACAGATTATAGAAAAGGAACACACACAAAATAGCGCATCTTCCTCTTGAACAGATTTTCTTCAGGTGTATCTATTGAATGCAATAACTTCCCAGATTTTAGATGTACTGCTGGATTTCCTCAGGCTGATTTTGATGTTATCTTTCAAGTGTTTCATTTGCCCACCAGGGACTCACTGACCTTCTTTCACCTGTGAGTAAAGGATCTGTTTTGGAGGATGTGAGTTAGGAATCCAGATGACATGACTTCTCCATTGGAGTGGTGTTGCTTTATATGTTGAAGATGCTGTTCATGTTGGCCTCTTCCAGTACACTGATGTTAATGTGTCTTATCTGTCCACTTGATCCTCAAAATCTTTTGTAAGGATCTTTGGAGATATTGTACCAGAGCTTTCAGGTGCCTACTGTCTGTGGCCCATAATTCAGCTTCATGACTTCTTTATAGACCAAAGGTTTGGTTTTCCTGTGGCTATCAAACAGCCACTTAAATGCGGTTGTTATATCAGCTTCTACCACCACTCCGGCACAGATTCAGATTTATTTATCACATGTACATCAAAACAGACAGTGAATTGTGCCATTGAAGTCAATAACCAGCACACACAAGGATGTGCTAGGGGCAGCCCGCAATGTGAATACACATTCTGGCACTAGCATAGTGTGCCAACGGTGCTCATCAGAACAACACAGAACATACCAAGCAACAAAGCAGGTCCAGTGAAACAAGCCCCATTCCTCCCTCACTCCCACCATCCATCCATGCACATACACAGTCCTCTAACCCCAGAACAGGCCTTCTTCCACGTCCAGCTTTCAGTGGACTCATGGATTTGTAGACACCGGGCGCCAACTTTGCTAGTGGCCTTGCAAAGATTTGTAGACTCCAGGCTCCATCCATCAGGCCTCGATTTCTGGAAGAATGTCCCACACATCTCTTTATTCCTTTCGCCTTAAATGCATGTTCTGCAGTACTTGACATATCTACCCTGGGAGAATGATTCTAACTGCTTTCGCTATTTATGTCTTTCTTAACCCTTTAAACTTCTATCAGGTCCCTCCTCAGCTTAAGACATGACAAAGAAAACTACCAAGTTTGTCCAACTTCTCCCTGTAGTTCATTTAGAATGGAGATGAGGAGAAACTTTTTCAAAGAAAGAGATGAACCTATGAAGTTCTCTGCTCAGGGAAGCAGTAGACGCTATCCTATTAAATACATTTAAAGTAAAAAGTGCAAAGTAAATTTATTATCAAAGTATGTATACTATATACAACTCTGAGATTCATCATCTTGTAGGAAGCTACAAAACCAAGAAATACAATAGACACTGTGAGATAGATTCTTGCATAGTAGGGGAACTAAGGGTTATGGAAAAAGGCAGGTAGTTAGTTGGTGCTGGGTCTATGGCAAGATTAGCCATGATCTTATTGATCATTGATTTTTGATTATTGATCTCGACAGGCTAGATGGCTGACTCCTGTTCCTATTTCCTATATTATTATACTCTATTGTCCAGGCAGCATTGTGTTAAATCCCTCTTGCACCCTTTCCAAACATTCTTCATCTAATGGGGCAACCAGAATTGCACACAATACTGCAAGTATGAGCTAACCCAAGGTTTATACAGCTGCAAGCTAACTCTCTGAGTCTTATACTTGGTGCTACGACCAATGAGGGTAAGCATGCCATGCACTTCCTTTATCGCCCGATCTACCTGCATGGCCACTTTCAGTGAGCTCTGCACTTGGACCTCAAGGTCCCTCTGCATGAACTTCCATTTCACTAATTTAAAAGGACAATGTCCAACATTATTGAAGGAAGGAGGGTTGGAGTCTTGAGCTCTAAAATACCATTTATAGGAGCAAAAGATAATTCAGCATTTGAATTGAAAGTCAATTTTATAGTCATTTGCACGACTAATGAAAAACTTACTTGCAGCAGCATTATAATGTATAATTAGTGTTTAATTTATGTTTTTCTTGTGAATGTTACATCTTTGATACTGTGCAACTATGATGCTTCTGCACGTGTGTACACATACTTGTGCATAGGAGAAGCTTGAATTCAACTTCATTTGGCACATATCATGAGAAACCCAACATACAGAAGAAAAAACGTAAGTTAAACACTAATTATATGAAAAAGGATCTAGTGCATTCCCAGTGTACATGTTGCATAAACTTTTCTTAGGCTTCCAGCTGGGTCCAGATGTTGATTTTAACTGACTTTTCGATGACAAACTTCACCATCTTTATCAGAGATGATGCCTAGGTATGTCTAATCTGGTGGTATATCTACTCAACTCACGTCATCGGTCCCTCCTGATTGGTTAGTCTTCACCCAATCAGGTTTCTGGTGGCCCATCTTGTTTAAAATTGGATTCCAGTTCTTAATTTCAACGAGATCTTCACCTTTGTTGAAATTCTTATTTCTAGTCTTATTTCAATGGTTTCCTTCACCAGGAAGTCCTTCAAGATACTTCTACCTTAGGTGCCAGTACCACCAAGATATTACTGGCTCCCTAAGATACAAAAGGAGGATTCCCCCCCCCACCCCCTTGGGGCCTATTGTCACTGCAATAGATTTTCTGGCTTACGATCTTGCTAAGCATTTAACAACCATGCTGTCTCCCTTCGTTAGGGGCTGTGAGCATCACATCATGATTTTGGCCAACTTCATAAAAACGATAACCAACATCCAGCTGACCCCAGAGGATAATGGTCAGTTTTGATGTGATGTCCCTGTTCATAAGACCATAAGACATAGGAGCAGAGGTAGGCCATTCGGTCCAATGAGTCTGCTACGCCGTTCAATTCTTCCAGCCATTCCTACTCCCCTGCCTTACATACAACCAATGACTTGGCCTTCACAGCCGTTCATGGCAACAAATTCCACAGATCTACCACCCTCTGACTAAAGTTATTCTCCATATCTCTGTTCTAAATGGACATTCTTCAATCCTGAAGTTGTGCCCTCTTGTCCTAGACTCCCTTGCCATGGGAAATAAGGTTGCCATATCTAATCTGTTCAGTCCTTTTAACACTTGGAATGTATCTATAAGATCCCCCCTCATTCTCCTGAACTCCAGGGAATACAGCCCAAAAGCTGCCAGACGTTGCTCATACAGTAACCCTTTCATTCCTGGAATCATTCTCGTGGATCTTCTCTGAACTCTCTCCAATATCTTTTCTAAAATAAGGAACCCAAAACTGCACACAATACTCCAAGTGTGGTCTCACGAGTTCCTTACAGAGAGCCTCAATATCACATCCCTGCTCTTATATTCTATACCTCTAGAAATGAATGCCAACATTGCATTTGCCTTCTTTACCACAGACTCAACCTGGATGTTAACCTTTAGAGTATCCTGCACAAGGACTTCCAAGTCCCTTTACATCTCTGCATTTTGAATTCTATCCCCATCTAAATAATAGTCTGCCCGATTATTTCTTCCACCAAAGTGCATGACTATACATATTCCAATATTGTATTTCATTTGCCACTTCTTTCCCCATTCCCCTAAACTATCTAAGTCTCTCTGCAGGCTCTCTGGTTCATCAATACTACCCGCTCCTCCACCTATCTTTGTATCATTGGCAAATTTAGCCACAAATCCATTAATCCCACAGTCCAAATCATTGACATATATCATAAAAAGCAGTGGTCCCAACACTGACCCCTGCGGAACTCTACTGGTAACCGGAGGCCAGCCAGAATAAGACCTTTTTGTTCCTGTTCTCCGTTTTCTGCCAATCACCCAATGCTTCACCCATGCTGGTAGGTTCCGTATAATTCCATGGGCCCTTATCTTGCTAAGCAGCCTCATGTGCAGCTCCTTGTCAAAGCTTCTGAAAATCCAAGTACACCGCATCTACTGCATCTCCTTTGTCTAAATTGCTTGAAATTTCCTCAAAAAATTGCAGTACTTTAGTCATGCAGAATTTTCCTTTCAGGAACCATGCTGGCTTTGGCACATCTTGTCATGTGCCTTCAAGTACTCGGTAATCTCACCCCTAACAGTCGATTCCAACAGCTTCCTAACCACAGATGTTGGGCTAACAGGTCTATAGTTTCCTTTCTGCTGCCTCCCACCCTTCTTGAATAGCAGAGTAACATTTGAAATTTTCCAGTCATCTGGAACAATGCCAGAATCTATTAAATCTTGAAAAATTATTGTTAATGCCTTCGCAATCTCTCCACCTACTTCCTTCAGAAACCGAGAGTGCATTCCATCAGGTCCAGGAGATTTATCTACCCTCAGACCATAAAGCTTCCTGAGCACCTTCTCAGTCGTAATTTTCACCGCACATACTTCCCTGACACTCTTGAATGTCTGATATTTTTGCAGATTTCTCCATTGTGAAAACTGATGCAAAGTACACATTCAGTTCCTCTGCCATCTCTGCATCTCTCATTACAATATCTCCGGTGTCATTTTCTTTTGGTCCTATATCCACCCTCAACTCTCTTTTACTCTTTATTTACTTAAAAAAGCTTTTAGTATCTTCTTTGATGTTAGTCGCTAGCTTTCTTGTATAATTCATCTTTTCCTTCTTAATGACCTTCTTAGTTTCCATCTGCACATTTTTCAAAGCTTCCCGATCCTCTCTCTTCCCACTGACTTTGGCTTCCTTGTATGCCCTCTCTTTTGCTTTTACTTTGGCTCTGACTTCACTTGTCAGCCATGGTAGTGTCCTTCTTCCATTTGAAAATTTCTTCTTATTTGGAATATATCTGTCTTGCATTTCCTTCACTTTTCGCAGAAACTCCAGCCGTTATTGCTCTGTTATCCTTCCTACTAGTGTCCCTTTGGCCAGTTCCCCTTTCATGCCATTATAATTTCCTTTATTCCACTGAAATACTGACACATTGGAATTTAGCTTTTCCTTCTCAAATTTCCAAGTGAACTCGATCATGTTGTGATCATTGTTCCCTAAGGGTTCCTTAACCTTATTACCTCTGGATCGTTGCACAACACCCAGTCCAGCACAGCTGATCCCCTAGTGGGCTCAACAACAAGTTGTTCTAAAAAGCCATCCCTTAGACATTCTACAAATTCTCTCTTTTGAGGTCCAGTAATGGCCTGTCTTTCCCAATCCACTTTCATGTTAAAATCCCCAATGATTCTCATGTTTATGAGAGTTACCATTATGAATACCTTGGTCCTCCTGCTGTCAAGATTTGATAAGGGTATCGCTGACCATTTTGAACACACCCTTACACACACGTTATCAATTACTATAACAGGTTCCTGAAAAAAAAACAGGCTACTGTGCTCCATCCCTTGAATTAATTACTACAGATTGAGAAGAAATAGTAATGGATAAAGCAGTGTGAAGTGGCTTTCCAAAAGATAAAGGAAATGGCGATGTTAGACGCTGTACTCACACATTGTTATCCACATCATCAGCAAAGCTTTCTTGTGATGCAGTCATGTCATATGTTCTGAGTGATGGAAGTGAACATAGTCTTTGCATCATGTTCCCTTATCACGGCAGAGAAAAAATACGCACAGATTGACAGAGGCCTTGAGTCTGGTTCGGAGTGTAAAATGTTTCAATCAGTACCTTTATGGGAGAGAATTTACCGTCATTACTCTTCATCAACCACTAGTATCCATTTTCAATCCACAGAAGGGTGTTCCATTAACAGCTACAGCACAAGTGCAGAGATGGGCTCTGTTTCTTGGAAGACACAATTATAATATCAAATTCAAGGGGACAACGAATCATCAAAATGTCGATAGATTGCCTGTTTACACTTGGAAAAGGAAATTCCTGAAACATTTACAAAAGAGGATACATCCCTTGATGTATTCTCCTGAGTGGACATTGAAAATCTCATCAGTGCATAGATGATGTAAAGAGAAACCAGAAAACACCCCACACTGTTTCAGGTCTACATGGCAACCCAACATGGCTAGAATGTGCAGCATAAATTCCAGTTCTCCCATTTTTACCATTGCTGAGATGAACTTACCCTTGATGGGGATTACCTGAGGTGGGGATGGAGAGCTGATTCTGGAAAAGAGAAATAATAACAGGGTTGTTGTGGTGGGAGATTTTTATTTCCCAAATATTGATTGGCATCTCCCTAGAGTGAGGAGTTTAGATTGGGTAAAGTTTGTTAGGTATGTTCAGGAAGGTTTCTTGACACAATATATAGATAAGCCTACAAGAGGAGAGGCTGTACTTGATCTGGTATTGGGAAATGAATCTGGTCAAGTGTCAGGTCTTTCAGTGGGAGAGCATTTTGGAGATAGTGATTACAACTCTATCTCCTTTACCATAGCATTGGAGAGGGATAGGAACAGACAAGTTAGGGAAATGTTTAATTGGAGTAAGGGGAAGTTTGAGGCGATCAGGCAGGAACTTGGAAGCATAAATTGGAAACAGATATTCTCAAGAAAATGTATGGAAGAAATGTGGCAAATGTTCAAGGGATATTTGCGTGGCGTTCCGAGTAGGTACTTTCCAATGAGACATGGAAAGGATGATAGGGTGCAAGATCCATGGGGTACAAAGGCTGTTGTAAATCTAGTCAAGAAGAAAAGAAGAGCTTACGAAAAGTTCAAAAAACTAGGTAATGATAGGAATATAGCTAGCGGGAAGGAGCTTAAGAATGAAATTCGGAGAGCCAGAAGGGGACATGAAAAGGCATTGGCGGACAGGATTAAGGAAAACCCCAAGGCATTCTACAAGTATGTGAAGAGCAAGAGGATAAAATGTGAGAGAATAGGACCAATCAAGTGTGACAGTGGAAAAGTGTGTATGGAACTGGACGAATTAGCAGAGGTACTTAATGAATACGTTGCTTTAGTATTCACTACGGAAAAGGATCTTGGTGATTGTAGGGATGTCTTGCAGTGGACTGAATAGCTTGAGAATGTAGATACTAGGGAAGAGGATGTGCTGGAGCTTTTGAAAAGCACCAAGTTGGATATGTCACCGAGACCGGACGGGATGTACTCCAGGCTACTGTGGGAAGCAAGGGAGGAGATTGCTGAGCCGCTGGCAATGATCTTTGCATCGTCAATGGGGACGGGAGAGGTTCTGGAGGATTGGAGGGTTGCGGATGTTGTTCCCTTATTCAAGAAAGGGAGTAAGAATAGCCCAGGAAATTATAGGCTAGTGAGTCTTACTTCAGTGGTTGGTAAGTTGATGGAGAAGATCCTGAGAGGCAGGATTTATGAACATTTGGAGAGGCATAATATGATTAGGGATAGTCAGCATGGCTTTGTCAAAGGCAGGTCGTGCCTTACGAGCCTGATTGAATTTTTTGAGGATGTGACTAAACACATTGATGAAGGTAGAGGTCGTAGATGTAGTGTATATGGATTTTAGCAAGGCATTTGATAAGGTATCCCATGCAAGGCTTATTGAGAAAGTAAGAAGGCATGGGATCCAAGAGGACATTGCTTTGTGGATCTAGAACTGGCTTGCCCACAGAAGGTAAAGAGTGGTTGTAGATGGGTCATATTCTTCATGGAGGCTGGTGACCAGTGGTGTGTCTCATGGATCTGATCTGGGACCCCTACTGTTTGTGATTTTTATAAATGACCTGGATGAAGAAGTGGAGAGATGAGTTAGTAAATTTGCTGATGACACAAAGGTTGGGGGTGTTGTGGATAGTGTGGAGGGCTGCCAGAGGTTACAGTGGAACATTGATAGGATGCAAAACTGAGCTGAGAAGTGGCAGATGGAGTTCAACCCAGATAAGTGTGAGGTGGTTCATTTTGGTAGGTCAAATATAATGGCAGAATATAGCATTAATGGTAAGACTGTTGGCAGTGTGGAGGATCAGAGGGATCTTGGAGTTCGAGTCCATAGGACACTCAAAGCTGCTGCGCAGGTTGACTGTGTGGTTAAGAAAGCATACGGTGCATTGGCCTTCAACAATCATGGGATTGAGTTTAAGAGCAGAGAGGTAACGTTGCAGCTATATAGGACCCTGGTAAAATCCCACATGGAGTACTGTGCTCAATTGTGTTCGCCTCACTACAGGAAGGACGTGGAAACTATAGAAAGGGTGCAGAGGAGATTTACAAGGATGTTGCCTGGATTGGGGAGCATGCCTTATGAGAATAGGTTGAGTGAACTCGGCCTTTTCTCCTTGGAGCGATCGAGGGTGAGAGGTGACCTGATAGAGGTGTATAAGATGACGAGAGGCATTGATCGTGTGGGTAGTCAGAGGCTTTTCCCCAGGGCTGAAATGGTTAGCACTAGAAGGCATAGTTTTAACATGCATGCGTGTAGATACAGAGCAGTTGTCAGGGGTATGTTTTTTACGCAGAGAATGGCGAGTGTGTGGAATGGGCTGCCGACGTTGGTGGTGGAGGCAGGTAGGGACATGTTCGGCACAGCTTTGTGGGCTGAAGGGCCTGTATTGTGCTGTATTTTTTCTAAGTTTCTATGTTTCTATCTAAGCTGAGAGCTGAAGTGTTGGAGGAGCTACAAGCTGGTCATTTGCTGTGGGCCTGGTCAAAATGAATGTGCTAGCTGAAAGCTTTGTCTGGTGGTCCGGATGTTACATATTTGAGTTGAGATGCGTTCTGTATTGAGTTGCAGTTAGTTTCTAAGCAGGGAGTGTATTTAATATTCCACTAATATTGTACATCCATTGTTTGAGCATTCTTTGTTAGTTTACATAATTCATTATGGTCATATGTAAATGGCATACGTCATTCTGCCACCACATCATATGTCAATGCCTCAATAAAAGAAAAGGAAAGAAAAGCTAAGGAGACAAATATCTTGACTCCTGTGTTTCTCTTTTGATTAGTTTCTGGAGTTTGAAAACACTTTGTGTAGCAATCTGGAGATCGCAGTGTAGCCTCGTCTACGGCGGCGAAACCTGACACAGATTGGGAAACTGCTTTGTCGAGCACCTTCAGTCTGTCTGCCGCAAAAGGCAAGATCTCCCAGTGGCTACCATTTCAGTTTGACTTCCCATTCTGACTGTCTGTCCACGGCTTACTCTACTGCTATAAAGAGGCCAAACTCACACTGGTAAAGTCTCCTCCCTCCCTCCTTCTCTCTTTTTCTACAGCCCATTCTGGTTATCCTCTCACTTCCTTTCTCATCATCCATCACCTTCCTGTTTTCCCTACTCCTGCTCTTTCTTCCATGTCCATGATTCTCTCCTATTATATTCCTTCTTCAGCCTTTAATGTTTTCCACCTATCTCCTCTCAGCTTCCTACTTCTTACCCCTTCCCCTACACACCTTTTCCCCCAACTAATCTCACCTGTCACCTGCCAGGTTGCATCCCTTCTCCTCCCCCCACCTTCGTACTCTTGCTGCTTCCCCTTCCTTTCCAGTTCTGATGAAGGATCCCAGCTGTACAGTAAATGCCGGCAGTTAATTCCCTTCCATTGCCTGACTGCCTTGTTCCTCTGGCATTTTGTGTATGTTGCTCAGGATTTCCAGCGTTTGTAAAATCTCTTGGGTTGAAGGGAAGTCACTATTCTTGAAACTGTTGTGGAACTTCAGTCTTCTGTACTTCCTGCTCGATGGTAGCTATGAGAAGATGGCATGGCCTGGATGGTGGGGTTTTTCTTTGATGATAGATGTACTTTTTTGCGGCAGTATCTCATATAGATACTTTCAGTGGTGGGGAGGAAATATGTGCATGATATATTGGCCCAAGTCCATTAATTTTTGCAGTTCCTTACATTCCTGCACATTCCAAATCAAATCAAGTTTATTTATTATTCAAACCATATACAGTATGGATACAGCTGAATGAGACAGTGTTCTTCTGGGGCCAAGGTGCAAAACGTTCAAAATAGCAAGCAAACATTCCAAAATAGTGAGTAACATAATTCAAGATATTGACCAGAGAAGCATATTTATTCAAAACAACATATATAGTCCAAGACCCTGAGCAACAATGTCCAGCAATCGATGTTACAGTCCACCAGCAGTGTACAGACTTGCTTAAGCCAGCCTGGCAATCCACCACTCAAACACGGGAGCCCAGCACATGGGAAGAGGCCAGGCCCTAGCCAAGCTCAACCACGCTGTAGTGCTTCCGCATCTCTCACCTGGTCTGCAGCAGCAGGCAAGCCCAAGGCTTGAGGCCTAGCTCTCACTACAACAGAGGCTGCATAGCTCCCATGTCAAATGTCCCTCCACCACACAAGAGTAACAGGCCTGCAGCAAGACCATCTCCCACAGTTAGACTCCACCAACTTTGAGGCTTCCGAGTAGCAGGCAACAACATGTTCTGCAGTCAGGTGAGCTTCTCTGAACCCAAACCAGCTCCTCTGACATCGCGACTGACTCCTCTGCTATCCCGACTGGCTTCTCCGATGTCCCAATGGGCTCCTCAGAGATTCTGACTTGCTCCTCCGGTACCTGGGCTGACTCTGCTGCTGACATCAGTCCAGCTACTCCAATCAACGAGCAGCTCATTGATGGTGTAGCCCTGCAGTACCCTATGTTGCTGGAGTAGACTTGTCTTTGGATTGTAAAAACACAAATTTTACAAAGAAAAAAGCACCTTTGGTTGGTTCCGAAGAGGCCGTTGCATTCACATGCGCTGCCAATTTGCTATTTGAGACCATTATGCAACCAGACAGGATACTTTCAACAATATACCTGCAGAAGTTTGGAGACATGCTGAACCTTCTTAACCTTATAAGAAAGTAGAGATGCTGGCCCGCCTTCCTTGTGATTGCCTCAGTGTGCTGGACCCAGTACAAATGATCCGATGTGTTAATGCCCAGGAACGTAAAGCTGTGGATTCTCTCTATCACCGCTCTCCACTGAAGGTACATAGAATATGAGCACCTTGGGGAAGTGGTTTACAAAGTTGTGCTGGCTTGAGGATTAGGGTGAATAAAATCCAAATAGGTCTATCTAAGACTGCTGCCAATAGTTTCTGCAAAATTAAATGTGCTTGAGTGTGCCATTTTGTGTGCATGCCAAATCCGACTTCTTCCAATCTTATTTATGGTTCTTCATGATCTAATTGCTTTCAAGAATCGTGCTTCAGTACATGGGTAATAATTTCAAGAGAGAAAGCTGCTTTCTGAAACACTATTCAGTTGGGAAAAATCATTAATCTGTATCCTGATAAAAACAAAAGGAGAAAATGGGGGAACGAATATATAACACCACAAAATTGCAGCCTGAAATTGAATTGACCTTATTCTGTTATCATGATACAAAAAGCAGAATGAAAGGCATGAGGTTGCAGTCTAGCACTTACTGACACTGCATATTGATTAATTTGTTCTATTTTACCTGTGGAAATGTTCACTGTTAGCAATGTTATCACATTTCTTCTGGAACACTTAAGAAACACTTGCCTCTGGTGATAATTTAATGATCATTTAGGCAGTGTGCTATATACACTCAGTTGCCTCTTTGTTAGGTATACCTATATGTCTGCTCGTTAATGCAAATATCTTAACAGCCAACCATGTGGAAGCAAGTCAATGCATAAAAGCATGCAGACAAGGTCAAGAGGCTCAGTTGTTATTTTGAATGAATGAATGAATGAAATTTATTTCATTCAGTACAAACATAATAAAAAGCATCATTTTCAATGATGATTTCATAGAACAAAATTACAGCAAAAAAACATAGATATTCTTTAAAACAGACCGAAAGGGTGTAGGCTGAAGCTACAGCTTATTACACCTGCCCCTGTACTTATACAACAACACATTTCACATCAATCATCACATCAAAACAAAAAATTTCATAAACTTTTAACACAAACTCCAATTCCAAGTACCATTTATTTACATTACTCCCATTCATTTTAAATCATGTATTTTATATTGGTTCATTAAATTATTTTAAAATAATTTTTTTAAACTTGTTATATATTTTTAAACATGTTTTTATGGTTGTAAATTCTCACTACAACTTGTTCCATAGGTTCACCCCTCTGACGGAGATACAATGATGCTTTACATTTGTTCTTATCCTTTGTTTTTGGAATATACATGTTCCTCTGAAATCATGTTGATTTTCTCTCATTTTAAACAACCTTTGGATTCTTTGTGGTTGCTGCCCATTTTTTACTTTATATATAATCTGTATTATTTTAAAATCTACAAAATCTCTGAATTTTAAAGTGTTTAGTTGAATAAATAGTGGATTGGTTGGCTCAAAATAACTTGTCTTATTTATAATTTGTATGACTTTCTTTTGGAGTAGAAACATTGAGTTTGTATTTGTTTTGTATGTATTTCCCCATACCTCTACACAGTAAGTCATGTATGGGACTATAAGTGAACAGTATAATGTATACAAAGATTCCTGATTTATGAAATCTTGCGCTTCTTCCCAATGCTGATGTCTACAAAACAACAGCACTGGGAAGAAATACGCTCTGAAATGCTCTCTTTAAACATCAGAATTAATTTAATATTACTGACAAACTGTATTTTGTGATATTTGCGTTTTGTGGCAGCAATGCAGTGTAATACATACAAAGATGCAATAAATTAAAATAAATATATATAACTATTTAATTATGTATGTTATGTATAATTTATGTTAACTTATGGAGACATAAGAGACAAGATATTGGAATCTGGAACAACATATGTGGTGCTAGAGGAGCCCAGTGAGTCTGGTAACATCTATGGAAGAATGTGGACAGTCAACATTTTGATTCAGTCCAGAGGAAGGGTCGCAACCCTCAACTCCTTGGTGTTCCTCCTGTGCTTTGAGTGTTGCTTACAAGTATGTTATCTTAGGTTTGTCATTTTGTAATGTACTGTGCTGCTGCAAAAAAAGCATTTATACCCAGTGTATTAATGCCTATGACAATAAACTTAAACTTAAACTTCAGGTTATGAACTCTTTGATAGCACTGCAATAGTGAGAAATCAATTTAGGCTTCAGTTGTTGAGGGGTGGGGGAGTGGGAGGGATGAATGGGGCAAAGGAGATATCCAAGAGGGTTTGTTATCCCATTTTTCAATTAGTGACAAAGAATCTTCAATCCTGAAAGGTTCGATCTTTTTCTTCTTTACACAGTTGTTGCCTGCCCTGGAATAGTATTAGGGTGGAAAGAATGTTCTCCCATCCTCCGAGCCTGATTTCTTATTCAACACCATTCATCTGTTTTCTGTTTCACCATGTTACCTCTAAAAAAAAGAATAGGAGCCTTGTTTGCTAAAATTCTGAGAATCACTGCATTCTTAAAGCAAACACAAAGGGTAAAACTGTGATAACCCATTGCTTATAGAATGCCTACGCATAATCATTTCATTATATTGTGGCTGCAAGCAATCCTGAAGCCAGTACAATGCTGTTTCAGTAATGTGTTGTTTATGCCCTCTAAGTGATCATTATATTTGGCTGGTTTGTTGTTATATTTACCTTTTACAATTTTTCATCTAGAATCTAGCCATTTTTTTTAAACTGGAGAGACTATTGGAGAAATGCAGACAGACAATGTCAAAGCAATTTCTGCATCTAGAAACTTTACTGCTGAGCGGATGGGTAGACTTTTCCAGGAAAGATGGGTACATTTCCCAAGTTTAAACAGAATACAAAGCAAATTGTAGAAGCCAAGATGAAAGTGTAAGACATATGCTTACAGATTTCACCCTCTTGGCTTTCAGTGAGATAAATATTGAATAATGCGGATACAGTAGGATAAATTCTGTTTTGCTGGAGAAGTCAACATCTTCTGATGTCTTCGTAAACAAACATATTGAAATAGATGCTATCTATGAACCCCTTAGAGCCAAAGAAACGTGAGCTAATAGAATTCAAAGGTCAACTGAAGGAATAGCCAATCAGGACTGAGGCAAGCGAAAAGGGCGGGTTATGTAAACATGAGCATGCCCGGAGAGAAACAGCACCAACTGCGAACTAAGGATGTCACCCGACTGGTGATGAAACATGTGCAAGTTCATTGCCAAGCTTGGCAAACACCACAACATCAATGAAGTCAACATTGCCTCTCCCAAAGATTATGGTCTCCTATTGCATTCTGCACCCTATTGGCAATGCAACACCAGAGCATTTGCCCTTCTTTCCTTATCTGTGAACCTAAATGTTGTATTTCAGCAGGCCATTGATTGCTGGCCATTACATTCTCCCTCACCTACGCTATGTATATAACAGAAAACAGGCTGAAGATGGCAAAACCCGGAACAACAAATAAATGCTGGAAGAACTCAGTTGAGGCAAAAGGTGTAAGTAATAATTTGGGTTGAGAGGGAATAGAAATGTTTGCCAGTATATAGTAGTATGAAAGCAGGTTGGAATAGAGGCTGGTGGGTGCTGGCTGGAACTAGATGGGGAGGATTAGATGGGCAGATGGTATCAGATAGGGCAGTACAGACACAGTGGGCTGAATAATGGCTTGATTTCTTTCTTATTTCTCATGGTCCCAAATAAGGATGAGTTTGCAAAGGGCATTGAATTAAAGGTGAGAAATTTGGTTATATATATCCAGTATCCTTCATGTTTCTTGCTTGTACTACAGCAGATTGAACGTTCCTAGTGCCTTCAGATAGGGCAGTTGTTGTTAAGTAGCAACCAATGAGAGACCCTGATCTGCTCTAAAGTAATTTCATTGCTGTGTACATGACTTTCTTGTGACCTTGCACACCAGTGCCAAAATGTTTGAGAGGCTGTTAATGACATAATAGTATGGCATCTCTTTCATTGCTAAAGAATAGCACCTGCAAGCTTTAATCATCATTCAAAGAAATAGATGGCTGTTGAACCTATTTATGATCACCGAGGCTGACTGCTATAGACTACCTAAAACATTTCTGAAATTATATCTGCTACCTTTAGTTTGATGTGATATTTAGGTAACCAGCTACATAGAAAGTGGTGAAAATCTAAGTGTTTTTGGAGAATAATTTTGCTCTCAGCTTTGCACATAAAATCTTTGTATATTTACTGGTGAATCACTTTTCTGATATTGTGACTTTGGGGCTGAATTGAGTTAGTAGATGGAGGAGGAATACAAAGTGAAAAGAAATGAGAAAGAATGGGAGAATGTAGTAAACAGATAAGAGCATTCTTTTCTTTAGAAAACGGGAACCACAATGATTGTCTTCAGTATTTCATTGCCATCTTTTTTCAACAGAAATCAGAAGTGGCACAGATGTATGAAACCCTGGTCAAACAGAGTATCTTGTCTTTGCACAAAATGTCCTCATCTTGCTGATCAATTTTCAACACTAACTGCAATTGAAAGTAAAGGGAAAAGTTAACCAAATGCATTTCAGAGAGAACTTCCAAGAAATAGATTTTTCACTGAAAGCATCTGTGTGTGCTAAATTATCAGAATCCTTTTAGAATAACTATATATAACCATAAAACAATTACAGCACGGAAACAGGCCATCTTGGCCCTTCTAGTCCGTGCTGATCTCTTACTCTCACCTAGTCCCACCGACCTGCACTCAGCCCATAACCCTCCATTCCTTTCCTGTCCATATAGCTATCCAATTTAACTTTAAATGACAACATCGAACCTGCCTCAGCCACTTCTGCTGGAAGCTCATTCGACACAGCCACCACTCTCTGAGTAAAGAAGTTCCCCCTCATGTTACCCCTAAACTTTTGCCCTTTAACTCTCAACTCATGTCCACTTGTTTGAATCTCCCCCACTCTCAATGGAAAAAGCCTATCCACATCAACTCTATCGATTCCCCTCATAATTTTAAATACCTCTATCAAGTCCCCCCTCAACCTTCTACGCTCCAAAGAATAAAGACCCAACTTGTTCAACCTTTCTCTGTAACTTAGGAAATGAAACCCAGGCAACATTCTTGTAAATCACCTCTGTACTCTCTCAATTTTGTTGACATCTTTCCTATAATTCGATGACCAGAACTCTACACAGTACTCCAAATTTGGCCTTACCAATGCCTTGTACAATTTCAACATTATATCGTAACTCCTATACTCAACGCTCTGATTTATCAAGGCCAGCATACCAAAAGCTTTCTTCCCCACCCTATCCACATGAAATTCTACCTTCAGGGAACTATGCACCATTATTCCTAGATCCCTCTGTTCTATTGCATTCTTCAGTGCCCTACCATTTAACCTGTATGTTCTATTTTGATTAGTCCTACCAAAATGTAGCACCTCAAATTTATCAGCATTAAACTCCATCTGCCATCTTTCAGCCCACTCTTCTAACTGGCCTAAATCTCTCTGCAAGCTTTGAAAACCTACTTCATTATGCACAACTCCACCTATCTAAGTATCATATGCATACTTACTAATCCAATTTACCACCCCATCACCTAGATCATTAATATATATGGCAAACAACATTGGACCCAGTACAGATCCCTGAGGCACACCACTAGACACCGGCCTCCAATCTGACAAACAGTTATCCACCATACTCTCTGGCGTCTCCCATCCAGCCACTGCTGAATCCGTTTTACTACTTCGATATTAATTCCTAACGATTGAACCTTCCTAACTAAACTTCCGTGTGGAACCTTGTCAAAGGCCTTACTGAAGTCCATATAGACAACATCCACCGCTTTACCCTCGTCAACTTTCCGAGTAAGATCTTCAAAAAATTCAATAAGATTTGCCAAACATGACTTTCCATGCACAAATCCATGTTGACTGTTCCTAATCAGACCTGTCTATACAGATAATTATATATACCATTTCTAAGAATACTTTCCATCAATTTACCCACCACTGACGTCAAACTCACAGGCCGATAATTGCTAGGTTTACTCTTAGAACCCTTTTAAACAATGGAACAACATGAGCAATATGCCAATCCTCCAGCACCATCCCCGTTTCTAATGACATTTGAAATATTTCTGTCAGAGTCCCTGCTATTTCTACACTAACTTCCCTCAAGATCCTAGGGAATATTCTGTCAAGACCCGGAGACTTATCCACTTTTATATTCCTTAAAAGTGCCAGTACTCCCTCTTCTTTAATCATCATACTTTGCATGACTACCGTTCTTGTTTCCCTTACCTTACACAATTCAATATCCTTCTCCTTAGTGAATACCGAAGAAAAGAAATTGTTCAAAATCTCCCCCATCTATTTTGGCTCCGTACATAGCCATCCACTCTGGTTCTCTAAGGGACCAATTTTATCCCTCACTATTCTTTTGCTATTAATATAACTGTCGAAACCCTTTGGATTTATTTTCACCTTACTTGCCAAAGCAGCCTCATATCTTCTTTTAGCTTTTCTAATTTCTTTCTTAAGATTCTTTTTACATTCTTTATATTCCTCAAGCACCTCATTTACTCCAAGCTGCCTATATTTATTGTAGATCCCTCTCTTTTTCCGAACCATGTTTCCAATATTCCTTGAAAACCGTGGCTCTCTCAAACTTTTAACCCTTCCTTTCAACCTAACAGGAACATAAAGATCCTGTACCCTCAAAATTTCACCTTTAAATGACCTCAATTTCTCTATTACATCCTTCCCATAAAACAAATTTTCCCAATCCACTCCTTCTAAATTCTTTCGCATCTCCTCAAAGTTAGCCTTTCTCTAATCAAAAATCTCAATCCTGGGTCCAGTCCTATCCTTCTCCATAATTACATTGAAACTAATGGCATTGTGATCACTGGACCCGAAGTGCTCCCCAACACATACCTCCGTCACCTGCCCTATCTTATTCCCTAACAGGAGATCCAACACTGCCCCTTCTCTAGTTGGTACCTCTATGTATTGCTGCAAAAGCTATCTTGCGCACATTTTACAAACTCCAAACCATCCAGCCCTTTTACAGAATGGGCTTGCCAGTCTATGTGTGGAAAATTAAAATCTCTCATAATCACAACCTTGTGCTTACTACAAGTATCTGCTATCTCCTTACAAATTTACTCCTCCAATTCTCGCTGCCCATTAGGTGGTCTATAATACACCCCTATAAGTATTACTACACCTTTCCAATTCCTTAATTCTTGTCTCTTTGAACAAAAGGCATCCGTTCATCTTGCGAAACCATGGATCTGCACCTGGAAAGTCTTCACTCTCCAGGGCGCAGGCCTGGGCAAGGTTGTATGGAAGACCAGCAGTTGCCCATGCTGCAAGTCTCCGCTCTCCACGACACCAATGTTGTCCAGGGGAAGGGCATTAGGACCCATACAGCTTGGCACCAGTGCCGTCGCAGAGCACTGTGTGATTAAGTGCCTTGCTCAAGGACACAGCACGTTGTCTCGGCTGGGGCTCAAACTCACAACCTTCAGGTCGCTAGTCCAATGCCTTAACCACTTGGCCACGTGCCCACTGTTTGAACAACAGATCAATTATTAAGAGGAAAAATATCTGAAACATAGAAACATAGAAACATAGCAATCTACATCACGTTACAGGCCCTTCGGCCCACAATGTTATGCTGACCATGTAACCTACTGTAGAAGCTGTCTAGACTTTCCCTACCACAAAGCACTCTATATTTCTAAATTCCATGTACTTATCTAAGAGTCTCTTAAGTGACTCTATTGTATCCATCTCCACCACCGTTGCTGGCAGTGTATTCTATGCACCCACAGCTCTCTGTGTGAAAAACTTACCTCCGACATCCCCCTTGTACCTACTTCGAAGCACCTTAAAACTATGCCTCATCATGTTAGCTATTTCAGCCCTGGGAAAAGGCTTCTGACTATCCACACAAACAATGCTTCTCATTATCTTGTACACCTCTATCAGGTCATCTCTCATCCTCCGTTGCTCCAAGGAGTAAAGGCCAAGTTCACTCAACCTATTCTCATAAGGCATGCTCCCCAATCCAGGTAACATCCTTGTAAATCTCCTCTGCACTCTCTCTATAGTATCCACATCCTTCCTGTAGTGAGGTGACCAGAACTGAACACAGTACTCCAAGTGGGGTCTAACAAAGATCTTATTTAGCCGTAACATTACCTCACGGCTCTTGAACTCAGTCTCACAGTTGATGAAGGCCAGCACACCAGACACCTTCTTAACAACACTGTCTTTGGACATGGACCCCAAGATCTCGCTGATCCTCCACACTGCCAAGAGTCTTATCATTAATATTATATTCTGTCTTCAAATTTGACCTACTGAAGTGAAGCACTTCACGCCTACCTGGGTTGAACGCTATCTGCCACGTCTCAGCCCAGTTCTGCATCTTATCGATGTCACACAGTAACCTCTGACAACCCTTCAGACTATCCACAACACCCTCTACTTTTGTGTCATCAGCAAACTTACTAACCCACCCTTCTAATTCCTCATCCAGGTCATTTATAAAAATCTCAAAGAAGAGGGGCCCCAGAACAAATGCCTGCAGACACCACTAGTACCCGTCCTCCATGCAGAATATGAACCATCTACAACCAGCCTTTACCTTCTGTGGGCAAGCCGATTCTGGATCCACAAAGCAAGGTCTCCTTGGATTCCCATGCCTGATTACTGAATGAGCCTCATGTGGGGAACTGTATCAGATGCCTGACTGAAATCCATATAAACTACATCCACTGCTGTACCTTCATCAATGTGTTTTGTTACGTCCTCAAAGAATTCAGTCAGGTTCGTAAGGCACGACCCGCCCTTGACAAAGCCATGCTGACTATCCCTGATCAGATTATGTCTCTCCAAACGCTCATAAATCCTGTCTCTCAGAATCTTCTCCAACAACTTGCCCACCACTGAAGTAAGACTCACTGGTATATAATTTCCTGAGTTATCTCTACTCCCTTTCTTGAACAAAGGAACAAAGTTTGCAATCCTCCAATCCTCTGGTCCTCTGGTACTTCCCCCATCCCTATTGATGATGCAAAGATCATTGCCAGAGGCTCAGCAATGACCTCCTTCGCTTCCTATAGTAGCCTGGGGTATATTTCACCCGGTCTCACTGACTTATCTAACTTAATACCTTTCAAATGCTCCAGCACATCCTCTTTCTTAATGTCTATACACTCAAGCATTTCAGTCCACTGTACGTCACCCCCACAATTGCCAAGGTCCTTTTCACTGGGGAACACTGAAGCAAAATATACATTTAGTAACTCCGCTACCTCCTCTGGCTCCATGCACATGGTTCCACTTTTGCTCCTGATTAGTCCCATTCTCATATGACTCATCCTTTTGCTCTACACATACTTGTAGAAATCCTTGGGGTTTTCCTTAATCCTGCTCACAAAGGCCTTCTCATGGCCCCTTCTAGGTCTCCTAATTTCATTCTTCAGCTCCTTGTAATTTTCTAGAACTCAAACAGTACGTACTTTCTTGAAACTTTTATAAGCTTTTTCCTTCTTAACTAAATTTTCTACATCCTTTGTACATCATGGTTCTTCTACCCTCCCATCCTTTCCCTGCACAATGGAACATACCTCTGCAGAACACCATGTAAATGTTTCCTGAACATTTGCCCCATTTCTGCCATGCATTTCCCTGAGAACATCTGCTCCCAATTTATGTTCCCAAGTTCCTGCCTAATAGCATCATATTTCCTCCTACTCCAATTAAATGTTTCCAAATTTTCTGCTTCTGTTCTTCTCCAGTGAAGGAGATAGACTTGTGATCACTACCTCAAAAATGCTCTACCACTGAGAGAACTGATAATTAACCAGGTTCATTTCCCAATACCAGATCAAATACAGCGTCTCCTGTAGTTGGCTTATCTACATATTGTGTCAGGAAACCTTCCTGAACTCACCTAGCAAACTCCACCCCATCTAAACCCTTTGCTCTAAGAAACTATCAGTCAATATTAGGAAAGTTAAAATCACTCATTACAACAACCCTATTATTATTGCACCGTTCCAGAATCTGCCTCCTTATCTGCTCGTTGATGTCTCTGTTACTACTGGTGAGTCTATAAAAACACCCAGTAGAGTTATTGCCTCCTTCCTGTTTCTGACTTCTACCCACAATGACACAGTAGACAATCGCTCCATTATTTCCTCCTTTTCTGCAGCCGTGATATTATTCCTAATAGCAGTGCCCCACCCCCACCTCTTTTGCCTCTCTCCCTGACCTCTTTGAAACTTCTAAAGCCCAGCACACTCAGTAGCCATTCCTGCCCCTGAGACACCCAAGTCACTGTAATGGCTACAACATCATAGTTCCGCTATTGATCCGCGCTGTAAGTTCATCCACCTTGCTTATAATTTCATTTTTGTGTGCTATACTCTGCCAGAGCCTCGGCGACCACTTTTTCAAGTGGTTGTCTTGGAGGAAAGATTCTGTGAGTGGTCCCCCACGTCCTTCTCACGGCGCAGTTTTTTTTAACAAGGCCGAGTTGCGAACTCGACACTCAACCCAGCATGAATGGAAAGCATGCCCGGGAGCGGCCCGACTGGATTCGAACTCGGCAACCTTCACTCCAGAGTCCGGCGCTGATGTCACTGTGCCACCAGCCAGCCTTGCTTATGATACTTCTTGCATTAAAATAAACACATCTCAAATCATTTGGCTGAGTGCTTCTTTGCTCTATCATCTGCCTATCCTTCCTCACAAACTCGCTACAAGCTGTCACTACCTGTGTGCCAACTGCTCCATCCTCTGCCTCTTCACTTTGGTTCTCACCCCCCTACAAATTTAGTTTAATTCCCCCCCCCCAACAGCATGAGCAAACCTCCTTCCCAGGATATTGGTTTCCCTCCAGTTCAGGTGCAACCCGTCCCATTTGTACAGGTCACCCCTTCCCCAGAAAAGGTTCCAATGATCCAAAAACTTGAAACCCTGGCCTGTGCACCATCTCCTCAGCCACTCATTCGTCTGTGCTGTCTTCCTGTTCCTGACCTTCACTAGCTTGTGGCATTGGGAGAAATTGGGAGATTACCAGCTTGGAGGTCTTCTCCTCAGCCTCCTTCCTAACTCCCTAATCTTACTGTGCAGGACCTGTACCCCTCTCCTGCCTATGTCATTGGTACCAATATGTACTACGATCTCTGGCTGTTCACCCTTCCCTTCAAGAATATTCTGGAATCACTCACAAACATCCTGGACCCTCGCACCCGGGAGGCAACACACTATCCTGACAACATACACAAAATGCTGGAGGAATTCAGCAGACCAGGCAGCATCTATGGAAAAAAGAACAGTCAATGTTTCGGGCTGAAACCTTTCAGCAGGACTTTGCACTATCCTGGTGCCTCTTCTGCTGCCACAGAATCTCCTATCTGTCCCCCATGACTATTGCTCTGCCTGACTGAAGTCCCTACCCTTCTGAGGCTCAGAGCTGACCACAGTGCTATTGATCTGGCTACTGCTGCCTTGCCCAGATAGGTCATCCCCCTCAGCAGTATCCAGAAGGGTATACCTGTTGCTGAGGGGAATAGCTACGGGAGCATCCTGCACTGTCTTCATTCTCCCTTTACCTTCTGTGCTGCCCACCCATCTACCCCCTGAATTCTGCACTCTGGGTGTAACCACCTGCTGAAAAGTCATATCTGTCAATTGCTCTGTCCCCCGCATGATCCTAACTCATCCAACTCCAGCTCCAGTTCCTTAATGCGATCTTTCAGGAGCTGGAGTTGGCTGCACTTCCTGCAGGTGAGGTCATCAGGGAGACCATCAGGTTCCAAGAATTCCAATATCCTACAGGAGGACCATTCCAAGGCCATATCTCCCATCCTGCCAGCACTGTACAATGGGCCACAAGACCAAATCTAACCTGAGATTTTGGGAATAGTGTAAATATGTCAGACCGCTATATAAGTGAAATAAATCAGAGGTTGATTGTGAAGTAAGTTGTCTGTTGCAGCCTGTGAAGGTGAATCTATATTTAACCCACTCATATTCCCTTTAACTAGCTTGAATGATCACAGAATAACCTCATGACTGGATTTGGTTCAGGTCATAAAAGTCAATGTAATGATTATTATTATTTGATTAATAAGTTAACTGTAAAGAATCCTAAAATGCTTTATCTCCTCAGCTTCCAACTCAGTTTAAATACTGGTCAATTCAATATTTACAAACATTTGTAGTTCCTTTCTGATGAGATAAATCAGTTGTTAGGAATCTGTTTTTATAAAATCATTACTCTATTAATGTAATGAAGGAAAGCACAAAAACCCCAGAAGAAATATTCAGAAAGGTCCCAGAAAAATTACTGAAGTTCAAATATTTTCTCTTAAATAAACAATTTTGCTTCTGTTTTTGAGCATATTGTCCATTGTTGCACAGATCATTAGTTAGAGCTACCACTTCATGCTAAAGTGCAGACAGATTTTAATCTTCACATTTTTATGGGCTGTGTAAGTCATGGAATTCAGTACCATTACCAACTTTACACTCTAAAAATAAACTTTAACATCCTAACAGAAACACTTAAAACAGCTTAATAATGATTTTGGCTAGGACTTTCTAACATTGGACCCGATATTCAGATTATGTGTACTAATTGCAGAGCTGATATATTTTCCTAAACCATATGTCTTCTTCAAATACATTTTGTCCTTTGCCATTAATGGCAATATCTATTCTCTCATTTACCCTCTTTTTGTGACCAGATAACTTTTTGTATTAGTCATGCAGTGATTTGAAGAAATGTCATTTCCCGGCACGTACGTGTGCAGCATAACTTAACATTGGTAAGATAATGCATAAAAAGACAAATTGAACTAAGATTAAGCCAAAGTTTAGATTGCTTTTCATGACAAAATTAGAACCCTTTTTATTGCCTGATATTAAGTCTGTTAACTCTCTTGCTGTAATTGAGAAGTTAACAATCTGATTTGCTCTGCAGTCAAGCAATCACACTCTCTTTCCCTTTCTCTTGATAGGGAGAGTTTGAAGCCAGTTCTTGAGTCGGAGAATCTCAGAATAAAAAGCGACTTGGCAGACTTTAACACCGTAATAGTGTTAGTCTCCCCTTTTACTGTGAAATGGGTAATATCTCTCTGTTCCTTGTTAGTGAGAGAGGGAGTCTGTGGCAGGTGGAACTGTCGGGTTGATCATAGTTTTTGTAGACTGCAGATCATGGTCTCTCTTTGGGTGCTTTGCTATTGCTTGGTGGGTGGTGGGTGCTGATACCTTTTGCTGAAATGGGCTGGGAGGGCGTTGATGCTTTGTTGCTGCTTGCATGGGGAAGGGGACAGGGGGCTTTGGGATTCTTACATCTTTCTGTCGTTCATTCTTTTTGGGTTCTTTTTTCGTGGATGTCTGTGAAGATAAGTATTTCAGGTTGTATACTGTATACGTTCTCTGATAATAAACTGAACCATTTGAACGATACTTTTACAAATTTGCTTAGGGTCTAACTTAACTAAATTCTAGACTAAATCTTCTGCAAGATTTGTTCAGTTATGTGTCTGTTGGATTTTTGAATTGTATCTGCAGATATGGAATATCCGAGTGGGTTTATTTACTGTTTCAAATGAGTGACTTTGGTAGATCTTTAAATAGGTCACTTCACTGGAGTATATGAAGTGTATTTAGAATTACCATGCAACTTTGCTAGTTTAAGAGATGTTATTTAAAGGTGATATTTATATACACAGTTTCAGAATTACAATTAGTTATTAGTTAGATGAGTAGCCAGCATATGTTGGAAGTAACATAGCTGATGACACTCATTGCTCTGAATTAAAACTCCGCAGCTTTGAGCAGAGAAATCCAATGTTACCTTCCATTGCCATACTGAGGGAATGAGCCACTATTGGATGTACATCCTTCAAATGAAAAATGTCAACTGCTCCCTCATGACGTTCCTAGCAGAATTTCAAGTTATTCCCAGAGTCCTGACCAATATATTCTTCTGTCAATTGATATCACCAGAAGGGATGCTGTGGTCATCATTACACTGCTGTTTTCCAGGCGGACTGTATGTAAATTGGATACTTGGTTCCAATATTATGAGGTGCTGCAAAAGTACTTAACTGATTGCAAAGTAATTTGGGATGTCTCGAGTTTAACGAGTTTCTTTGATGTAGAAATTGTGTAGAAATTATGAAGAAGTCCAAAAACCAGATTTTATACACTTAACCACATTTGGGTCCTCATTTTGACAGTTAGGGTCACTTAATATATCAGGAACTTGACATATTTTACTATAAGAAACCTTTACCCTGGTTAAATCATTTTATGAAGCATTAAGTCATGATATGTGCAATATAGCAGGTAGTGCTCTCTCGTTCACCTTGCATTCATCGATCTCCTTAGAAAACTCAAGAAGTGAGGCACAATTCCCCCTGCACAATCTCTAATCAATCCCTGCACTTCCAAATGAATATAAATCCCTTCCTCCTTAGAATACTGCTCAATAATTTCCCCTTCACTGATGTAAGGCTCAGTGTCCAATGGTTACCTGGCTTATCCCTGATACCCTCCTTAAACAAAGGAAGACCATTAAGTATCCCCCAGTCTTCTGATACCTCACCTATGGGAATGAAGGTGGAAATATCTCTGACAGGGCTCCAGGAAACTCCTCCCTTGTTTCTCACAGCATTCTGGCCCTGAGAATTTATCCACCATTATGCATTTCAAGACTGCAAACGCCTCTACCTTCTTAACAAGTGCAACATTCAGATAACCAGTGTATTCCTTCTTGAACTCACTATCCTCCTGAGTGCTTCTCTTTGATGAATACAGATGAGAAGTATTCATTTAGGAACTCAGTTGATCCTGTGGAATGACTGGTCCCAAAACGCTCAAATGTAGGAAAAGACTGAGCTGAAAATGTCAGTGTGCGGATTCTTCTTACTCTGCTCAAGTTGCTCAAGTTGCAAGCCAAGAGAAATGTCACTCATTCTGTTTATGAAATATAAAATCAATGCCCCAGCAGTTACTTTATATCTCCTGTTTCAGAATATTCAGCACAAAGTATTCTTTGTTTTATTGAAGGTTTAAAAATGGTTTATAGGTCACATGGTTCAAAGATATGTCATTAACTTATTAAGAGCACCGTACACTTTGTTCATGATGTTACATGTGAGATGCACTGCAGGAAAATGACACGTGCTTTAAAGTGAATTGAAACTAGAAATGGTTGGTTCAATTCCTTGACAGATATTAGTTCAATGGAAAATCCAAGTAAGCACATTTATATACAATTATATATTTTTTGAGATTCTGGCATAGGAAAACAATCATTAGTGGTCTTTTTCTAATCCAGTACCCTCGGCATCTAGTGTGTTAGTGAATGAATTTGTTTTCCAGAAAGAAGCATTATTAACATTAAGCCTCAAACTTAAACTCAGTGGATGGAGCAGCATCAGTGGGGGTGGGAAGGACATTGTCAATGTTTTAGGAAGAATCCCTGTATTAGAACTGGGAGTTGAGAGGGTTGGTAGCCAGCATGAAGAGGAAAGGGGTAGTGGTGAGAAAAGGCCAGAAATGACGGTGCAGTGTGATGGGCAGATCGAGTCAGATGAGGGAGGGGGAGTGGTGAAGTTGGGAGACAGAGCCAGATGGAGAGAGATAGATGAAAGAAAAAGAGGCTTATGGAAGCAAGTAGGGGGACATGAGAGTGAGTTTGGAGGCAGCTAGGAGGATGATAAGCAGCAGCACAAAGTCCACCAGTGCTGGAATCTGATAAGTGCGGAAGGTGATGATGGAAATCATTAGGGTGAGGCGCAGAGCAGAGGGAAACAGAATCAGTGTTGGAGGGGTGTGGGTGGGGGAGTGGGGAGCCAATGGTTGATATTTATGTGTAGGACAAGCATTGAAGAGGGAGGAGAAAATGCATTATGGGAGATAGAAGGTGCTAGAGTATTGTTACTAACATTTCTCTGTTTTTGTTCAAAGGTAAGGAAGAACTTGCTATATACTTAATTATTTTGCAGGAAAACTTATAGCATTAGTAACATGTTTTGGATCTCAACCAATATCATCTTTTTCATTATGCCCACCTTCCTCTTGAGTACTTCAAGTAGTTCTCTGGAGGTGACATTATTGAAGCGTATAAAATCATGAAAGACATAGATAAGGTGGATGGTCACAGACTTATCCCAGAGTCATTATCATCATCATTATGTGTCGTATTGTATGATGTGGGCAGTGTTTTTACAGGATGGGTGACCCTAGTCATTATCAATACTTGTGATATACACCAGCTGCTCATATGACCATCCATCACCTGCTCTCATGGTTTTGGCTAATCTAGTCAATGCCAAAACATTTAAACTGCCTTGTCACATTGACCTGCACCTGGACCATAGCCTTCCATATTCCTGCCATCCATGTAACTATCTAAACATCTCTTCAATTTTAAAATTGAACTCACTTGCTCTGTCTTTGAAGAAGTTTTGTGTCGTGTTCCCCTTAAACATTTCGTCTTTCACACTTAACCCATGACCTATAGTTGTACTCCCACCCAACCTCAGTGGAAAAAGCCTGCTCAGAATCAAAATCAGAATCAGATTTATTATCACCAGCATGTGATGTGAAATTTGTTAACTTAGCAGCAGCAGTTCAATGCAATACATAATCTAGCAGAGAAAAAAAATACCACTGATAATAAATAAAATAAAAATAATAATAGTAATCGATAAACAAGTACATCAATTATCTATATTGAATAGATTTTTTAAAATGTGCATAATCAGAAATACTGTATATTAAAAAAAGTGAGGTAGTGTCCAAAGTTTCAACGTCCATTTGAGGAATCGGATGGCAGAGAGGAAGAAGCTGTTCCTGAATCACTGAGTGTGTGTGTTCAGGCTTCTATACCTCCTAGCTGATGGTGACTTTGAGAAAAGGGCATGCCCTGGGTGCTGGAGGTCCTTAATAATGGACACTGCCTTCCATTTTTCCTATTTATAAACCTCATAATTTTGTATACCTCTATCAAATCTCCCTTCAGTCTTCTACGTTTCAAGGAATAAAGTTCCAACCCATTCAATCTCTCCTTGTTACTCAGGTCCACCAACCCCAACAATATTCTTGTAAATTTTGTCTATACTCTTTCAACCTGGTTCAGTTAACCACTTTATCATCCAGGTCATTGATGTAGATGACAAACAACAATGGACCTAGCACTGATCCCTGCGGCACTCCAGTAGACGGAGGCCTCCTGTCAGAGAGGCAATCATCTACTACCTCTCTCTGGCTTCTCTGACAAAGCCAATGTCTAATCCAATTTACTCCCTCATCTAGAATGCTGATCAACTGAATCTTCTTGACCAACCTCCAATGCAGGACCTTGTCAAAGGCCTTGCTAAAGTTCATGCAGGCAACATCCGCTGCCTTGCCTTCATCAACTGTTCTGGTAACTTCTTTCAAAATCTCTCAGAGTTTGGTTAGGCATGACCTATCGTGCACAAAGCCATGCTGACTATCCCTAATCAGTCTATGTCTGTAAAACATATCTGTAGAATCCCTTAGGATTCTCCTTCACCTTGTCTGCTAGGGTAAGCACATGTCTTCTTTTAGCCCTCTGCTTTCTTTCTTAAATGTCCTCTTGAATTTCTTATACTCCTCAAGTACCTCATTTATTCTTATCTGCCTATACCTGCTATGCACCTCCATTTTTCCCTAACTAGGGCTCAATACCTCTTGAAAGCCAAGGTTCCCTAATCCAGTTATCCCTAACTTTTATTCTGACAGGCACGTTCAAGATTCAAAATACATTTATTATCAAAGAATGTATAAATTATACAACCTTAAGATTTGTTGGCTTACAGGTAGCCACAAAGCAAACAAACCCAAATGAACCAAATTAAAGAAAAATCATTGAAGATCAACACCCCATGCATGAGAGAAAGAGAAAAAGAACCAAATCATGCAGACAATTGAAGCGAACAACAACATTCCGAACCAAATTACTTTCTTAAATCTGAACCCTGAGGCAGCATGGAAGAGGCCTAAAACCTCACTTATCAGTTCATCATATTATTGGGCTTGGAGCACAGCAGCCAGTGCAGTCTTCATAGCCTCAGCGCCATGGAGAGAGGAGTGACCATTGCAAGAACAAGCGAAATTGGCCCTCACCTCAGATCCCGACACCCGGTCTTTTCAATCTATCTGGGCTGGCATTTAAATTGGCCAAACAATGGAAGCTCAAGTGGCTCCGCACACTGGAGAGAGGAGTGAACATTGTGGAGAGTGAGCTCAATCGGCTCTTACCTCCGATTTGGGCCGGCGCTTAAATTGTCTTCACAGCAGATCGTACCTCCCACTGGGACCTGGCTACTTCGAAGGGCTCAGCTTCGAGAGCACAAGCTCTGTACTCCGAAATTTCACTTTTGAAGGCCTCCCACTTACCAAGTACAACTTTGCCAGGAAACAGCCTGTCCCAGTCTACATTTTCTGACCCTATCAAAGTTGGCTTTTCTCCAATTTAGAATCCGAACCAGTGGACCAGACCTATCTTTTTGCTTATTTACTCTGAAACTAATGGCATTGTGGTCACTGAATGCAACGTGGTCCCCTGCACCAACTTCTGTCACCTGCCCTGTCTCTTTCCCTCATAGGAGATCAAGTATCGCACACTCTCTCATTTGAACTTCAATGTACTAATTAAGGAAAAAAATTTGACACTCTGGTCATTTTACAGTATGGGAGTCCCTGTCAATATGTTAAAATCACCTACTCTAACAACCTTATGTTTCTTATAAGACTGTGAACTCTCTTCAGATTTTTCTCTAAATCCCACGGTCTATAATATCGCCCCATGAACATAATCATGCCTTCCTTATTTCTCAGGGGCAGCCATAAAGCCTCACTAGATGAGTTCTCCAATCTATCCTACCTGAGCACTGCCATGACACTTCCCTGACTAGTAATGCCTGCCCTCCCCCTTTAATTCCTCTCACTCTGTCAGTTCTAAATGGAACCCCGGAATATTGAGCTGCCAGTCCTGGCCCTCCTGCAACCAAGTCTCACTAATGGCTACAGTATCATAATTCCATGTGTTGATCCATGCGCTAAGCTCCTCTGCCTTTCTTACTATTTGCATTGAAATATGCACAGCTCAGAACATTAGTTGCACCATGCTCAAACCTTTTGATTTCTGACTTTGTCTGAGGTCTTAACAACTTCTGTCTCCGCAACCTCTCCACTATCTGTTCATGCAAAGTCCGTCAGCACTGTCTGGTTTTAAATAATGCCAAAAGATAATGCAAGTACTTTGCAGCCTACTCGGCCATCCAATTCAGATAAGCCCAGAAATGCATATATTTGATAACTAGATGTAATGAGTGAAATATCTGATAAATTATGTTATGTGCACATTTTGGATGTGATATTTTTCTTGTTTTCCCAGAATTTGGCACATGAATTATTTTTAGGTGAGTTATACAGAGCACACAGGCAGGATCTTCAAACTTCAAACTACAGGTCATACTACTCAGGAACTTATGCTAATATTATTTTTGTGACCGTATGTACTACGGTAACTCTGTGCTGTGTGTTGTCCGTGGCGATATACGCTGTATTTTTCACCTTGGTCCCAGAGGTATGCTGTTTCATTTAGCTGTATAAATGGATAAAGTTGAATGACAATTAAACTTTAACTTGAACTGGAGTAGCTGAGTCACACTGCTGTGGGAGTGTGGAGATAATGCTCGATGGTTGAAAGGGAGATGCTGAGGTGATTGCAATGTTGATGAAACCCAGGATAGTGGGAAATGGATATGACAGCAGACCTACATTTATATAACATGTTTTCTAACCTCTAAACATAGAAAAATGCGATACAGCTTATCCCCAGGAGTGCATTTTGTAATGCATAAAATCTAGTAATTGGTTAGAACATGACAATGTCCCACAAATAGAATTGTAATATCAACCAGTGAAGCTGTTTAAGTGATGATAGACAAGGGATGAATATTGACCAGAATCGACACACCCCCTCACCCCAGCCCTATCATGGAAAGTAAGCCCATTCTTTTATGCTCTGCTGAAAGATCAGCTCTTCCCGAATATGATACCAATAATAGTGCACCATTCTGTTAGTGTCTTGCTGATCTGACAATCTGGATTATAGGCTTAAGTATTTTTGTTACTGTGTTATGACATTGGTTCAGTAACTTCACATAAAGGAAAACCTCAATTTGAACGTTGTGATTGATCATACAGAATCAGTGCTGGCCTTTAAATAACATAATACTGCTGTGTTTGCTCACTGGGGATATTAAATTCCTTGACTACAGGATAATTTCCACTGATGAAACAAGCTGTCCCATCTTGTTTGTTAATTTTGTAGTATTCTGCTTATTATGTTTTTTTTTCCTAAAATGGCATGGAATGGTTTACCTCTGTCTTCCTCTTATGTCTTTCTGCCTTCGTCTTGAACCATCTGCCTGTTTTGTCATTTTAGTATCATTTCCTGATCAATTCTATTTTTGCTTATTTTTAAAACTCTTGATTTGTGTCCACAAAGAATAATTCATAAAAGAGCTATGCCCCCGTAAAATTATCAGTTTTGATCACCTGAGGGGATTGGAGAGGATTTCCCTCTATTTTCTCCTCAATACGATCGTTTCCTTTTCTTATCTAGTTCAGAATGAAAAAGGTAAATCAAATTGAAATGGGCAGCCGTTGGAGATCCTGGCACATTGGTGAGACCCAACACAGATTGGGGGACTGCTTTACTGAGCATCTTTGCTTTGTCTTCTTCAAAAGGCAGGATCTCCCAGTGGCTACCCATTTTAATTTGATTTACCATTCCCATTGTGACATGTTGTCCCTGGCCTCCTCTACTGCCATGATGAAGCTGAGCTCAGGTTGGAGGAGAAACACCTCTACCTGGGTAGCCTCCAACCTGATAGCATGAATGTCAATTTCTCTAACTTCTGGTAATTTTTCCCTGGTCCCTCCTTCTCTATTTTATGTTCCCTATTCTGGTTACCAGCTCACCCCTTCTCTTCTTCTCACCTACCCTTCACCTCCCTCCGGTTTCCCTCCTCTTTCATGGTCCACAATCCTTTATTAATAGATTCCTTCTTCTTCAGCCCTTTATCTCTACCAGATATCCCCTTCCAGCTTGTACTTCTCTCCTCCCCCACCTTTTTATTCTGGTTTCTGCCACCTTCCTTTTTAGTACTGAAGAAAGATCTCGGCCCAAAACATCAACTGCTTATAGATGCTGCCTGACTTGCTGAGTTCCTCCAGCATTTAATCCTCTATTTCACTAGTAGTCTGAGTATTTTGCACTTGGCATTCTGCACTGTTTTATTTAAGCTCCATGCAACTTTGATGAGTATTTCCACATTTTTCTCTACTGGATGCCCTACAGTTAAGGATTTAAGGTAATGAATTATCCCAGCAATTGTTCTTTCAAGTTTCCAGCATCCACGACCTTTCCATTTTATAATGTTGTATAATGATTTGGCTCCTCGCCGTTCTAAATGTTCTGTTCCTCCTGCATTTTTACTTGAAACATTGCCACAATCTTTTGCCTTAAACTATCATATTTTTTCATCTTATCTCTGTTTGTTTATTCTTTCATCCCCTTTCTCTTTAAATTGCATCTTGTAACCTGATTATCATTTTCAAATTTGGTGAAAAGCTGCGATGTGAAACCCTGGCCCAAATTGTGCTTAACTCTTCTGACCTCCTCCCTGACCTTGGCCTCCTTATTATCTTCTCTTCAACCAAACCATCTCTGTATTTTAATTTTTCTCTGACAACTGCTCACCTCCCCAGCCGACCAACTGTCTCATCTGTGATCATCTTCCCCGGCCCCTGATCAAACCCCCTCAACCTTATGTTAGCAGAAGATAAAAAGAACAGGGCTACAGTGCGTTAAAAAAGTACTCAGACCCCAACCCTTTGTTCACATACATGACTTAAACAACCATAGATTTTGATCACTGTAACTGAGAATCTTCATCTGTGAATAATGTGCTGCTTTATTACACAGTCGAACCCAAAACAGGGAAAATTGTAAAGCATGAAAAACTAAAAATTTGAAAACTGAGATGTCAGCAGTGCAAAAATATTCATCCCCTTTTGCTCAGTACTTGGATGAACCACTTCTCACAGCTATTACAGCCAGTAGTCTTTTTGGGTAAGTCTCCATTAGAGTTGTTCAACATGATGGACGAAGATTTACCCATTCCTCCTTACAAAATTGTTTAAGCTGTGCCAAGTTAGTAGGGGACCAGTGGTGGGCAACAACCTTGAGCTCTTGTAGTGATGTTCGATTAGGTTAAGATCAGGACACTCACAGGGCCACTCAAGGACATCAATTTTCTTCATTTGAAGCCACTCCATGATCGCTCCGGTAGTGTGCTTTGAGTCATTGTCCTGCTGAAAGACAAACTTCCTTTCCTGTTTAAGCTTTCTGGCAGAGGCTAGCGGGTTTTATCCAGGATCTATCTTTATTCATCTTCCCATCAATCCACACCAGATTTTCTGTCACTGCTGTGGAAAAGCATCCTAATAGCATGATGCTATCTCCACCATACTTTACAGTAGGGATAGTGTTACCTGGCTGATGCACAGTATTAGATTCACACTACACATACCGCTAAAAAAAAGCATATCTTTGCCTGTAAAGACTTTGCAAAGTGTCACTTAGAAGATACTGTAAATGTGGAAGAAGGTCTTGTGGTTGGATGAGACTGAAGTGGAACATTTTGGCCTCAATACTAAGCAGTTTAAGTATCTTCCCAGACATTCTGTGGTGGTTTCTCTTTTCAGTCATATTCCACTTTGCTGTGCTCCTTGCCAAAGTAGATAACTTTATATTTCCCTAAATTATACTCTATATGTTAAAGAGTATACAACGTTGGTAAACGCGAGATCATCCACTTTGGAAGGAATAATAGAAGAACAGATTATTATTTAAATGGTGAAAGATTGCAGCATGCTGTTGTGCAGAGGGACTTGGGAGTGCTTGGCTTGCAGATACAACAGGTTATTAAGAAGCCAAATGGAATGTTGGCCTTCATTGCTAGAGGGATTGAATTCAAGGGTAGGGAGGTCATGCTGCAACTATACAGGGTACTGGTGAGGCCACATCTGGAGTACTGTGTGCAGATCTGGTCTCCATACTTGAGGAAAGATATACTGGCTTTGGGGGCCGTGTAGAGGAGGTTCACCAGGTTGATTCCAGGAATGAAGGGGTTAACCTGTGAGGAGAGATTGAGTCGCCTGGGACTATACTCTCTGGAGTTCAGAAGAATGAGAGGGGATCTTATAGAAACATACAAAATTTTGAAAGGGATAGATAAGATAGAAGTAGGAAAAGTTGTTTCCATTGGTAGGTGAGACTAGAACTAGGGGACATTGCCTCAAGATTCAGGGGAGAAGATTTAGGATGGAGATGAGGAGAAACTGTTTTTCCCAGAGAGTGGTGAGTCTGTGGAATTCTCTGCCCAGGGAAGCAGTTGAGGCTTCCTCACTAAATATATTTAAGAAACAGTTAGATAGGTTTTTACATAGTAAGGGAATTAAGAGCTATGGGGAAAAGGCAAGCAGATGGAGCTGAGTTTACGAACAGATCAGCCATGATCTTATTGAATGGTGGGGCAGGCTCGATGGGCCGGATGGCCTACTCCTGCTCCTATTTCTTATGTTCTTATGTAAAGTTATGCCTACTTTCTCAATCTTCCCTCTTCAAAATCCTTGTTTAGCTTTCTAAGAATTTTGGCTATAATTTATTTGATAGCTTGTTTGAATATTGAAGATAGCTTGAGAATAGATGAGACCTTCACACAGATGCCATTGGTGCAGTTTGCCATTCTGAAAAGCCCCAGTTTTCCCTCCTCTCTGATATTAGTTTGGTGGCCCACTCACTCTCTATGCTTTTTTTTATTTGCAACTCCATGAGTTTGTCTTTTGCCGTGATCTTTCACATGGTTTTATGTTGTTTGTTTTTTGAAAATTTCTTGGACTTTTACTTACTTCATTCAATCCTGTCTCTGGTGAGCAATGGTAACCCCTTGCATCTCGTGCTGTCTGCATTCTAAGCAATTGAAGATGAATATTTAGCCCTGAGGGTATGTAGAAAATAGCATGGAAAGTTCATGCTTAATGTGAATAACAACACATTGGAAATCATTAAGCTTCTGTAGTTCCCGTAGGACACTATGGACTTTGTCATAATCTGCTGGATATTTCTCTGGAAATCATCCGTAGGAGGTTGATTTGCAAATCTGTTCTGACACAGTGTGACTCACTGTAATTATTGTGAAACTTACTAAGGATTCTGAAGACTGTTTAAGATATTAATGTTGGATTTCCTGAGGTGCAAAGTAGGTTTATGGAAGGAATCAGCTGTATGTATGAATTCCACAAGCTACAGCGTATCAAGATAAGGATTTGAAGTTGCTGAGGTTGACATGCCATGCCATGTGTTCAACTTTTGCAAGCAGAGAGCAAAGTTTTGGATGCTGCTATTAGCAGACATGATTTTTTGATACCCCTTTGTAAAAATTCATTTTTTGGAATCTTTGCATTCCTGGAGTCACATTCTGGTCAGACCAGGTAAGGATGGCAAATTTTCTCCTTTCATTAGTGAATCCAATGGATTTTTACATCATCATTGTTACTTAGGCTAGTTGTTATTGCAAATACTGATCTTAAGTCCAATAACTGTTCTGATTGGATTTGAACTCAGATTTCTAAGTTGTTAGTCTGGGACCTTTGTCTAATGCAACTCAATTAAAAAACAAAAGAGAACAAATCTGAAGGGTGAACTGATATAGGCTAATAAAAATGGAGTAATGCTTTATACAAGGTTTATTTTGGTAAAGGAAATGTATGGTGTAAAGTTCTAAAAATACTGAAGATTGTGTAGGACAGGATGTCATATTACTCAAGGTAGAATCTGATGAACTCAGTTCCCACACTTCTCATGGAATTTTTGCCTCCATTTCCATTTCTCTGCCCAGCCACTGCATTAGATAAACCAGGAAACACAGAACATAAACTTCTCAAGCTAACGGTTCACAGCTTCAGACAGTTTTCTGTTGAAACTCTTGTCTTAATTAGCTAGCTATCGTGTTCTACATGGATTTCTTCAGGAACATTCCAACTCTATTCTTGTTCTCACTAATCTTAATTTTTCATATTTTAATTTTCAGTTGACAATATGACATGATCATTTTTGTGTGGACAAGAAACTTTTACAGTACTGTGCAAAAGTCATAGGCACATATATATAGCTGGGATGCTGAAAACTTTTTCACAGTACTGTATTTCCCTGGTGGCTATGGAACATTGTATTTAATGTAAGGAGTGGCATAAACATCACTATAAATTGCAAAATAAACAGGTGGTGCAAAAACAAAAAGAATACTGGACCTTTCAGAAAGCCATTGCCTCACAGTTCTGGTGATTGGGTTTCAGTCCAACCCTCTGGTGGTATTAGTGTGTGGAGTTTGCATGCTCACACTATGGCCACGTGTTTTCTCTGGGTGCCCTATTTTCCTCTCTCTGTTCAATAAGAAATGTTCAGTAGGGTGTTAGGTTGTCTGGCCACTGTAAATTGTTGCTAGTATGGAGGGGAGAATGGGGGACAGATCATGTGGTTGTTGAGAGGAACTTGAAATGAGATTAGCATTGAGGTAATGTAGATAGGCATTTGGTAGTTGGCACAAACTCAAAGGACCTGTTTCTGCACTGTAAGACTGAGAAAACCATTACAAATATTGGAAAATTTGGTTATTATAATAAACATGCAACGTCTATTATAATAACCAAACTATAAAAGCATCCGTTAGTCTTGCGAGACCATGGATCTGCGCCTGGAAAGTCTTCACTCTCCAGGGTGCAGGCCTGGGCAAGGTTGTATGGAAGACCAGCAGTTGCCCATGCTGCAAGTCTCCCCTCTGCACGCTACCAATGTTGTCCAAGTGAAGGGCATTGGGACCCATACAGCTTGGCACCAGTGTCGTCGCAGAGTAATGTGTGATTAAGAACCTTGCTCAAAGACACAACACGTTCCCTCGGCTGGGGCTTGAACTCACGACCTTCAGGTCGCTAGTTCAATGCCTTAACCATTTGGCCACGTGCCCACAACCAAACTATAACACATTGGAGATACTAAGCAGAGCTAGTAACACGTGTGTAGTCAGAAACAATGTTGTAATCTATTACAATAACCAAACTATAACACGCTGGAGATACTAAGCAGGACAAGCACCACGTGTGAAGTCAGAAATGATGTTAAATTTCCAAACAAGGACATTTCATCAGATCTGGAAAGGTGAACAGTCATTAAAATGTAGAGAAAAGTGAAAGGAGAGGAGATATTGGAAGAGATGGTGGTGTGCTGTAAAGCAGGAGAGATGAAATGGAGAAAGGAATGATAATGCAAGGTGAAAGAGGGACATGGAATGGGATAAGGAATAATGCAAAAGATCATTCTAGCACTCAAGGTGAAACAGATTCATATATTCTGTATTATCAACACAGAATTGTTATCCAAATTCTGAATTATTATTTGAAATTACTGGATAACAATACATGAGATTCTGAAAATTTGAAACCGCTGGAAATATCCAACTGGTGAAGCAGAATCTGAGGGCCAGAATTCACCTGTAGGCACTCAGCTGAATAGAGCAATCAAAAATTGTGAACCAGCCATTCTTATTTGGGTCAGAACTGGCACTTCTGTCTTTATTTTTGAAAAAAGAGGTGATTATCACATGATCTACAGCTTGTGAATCAGAGGAGAGTTTAAAAGTCTTAGGCACCCTAGCATATATATGCCTCAGACTTTTGCAGTATATTTAAGCAAGTAATTTCTTACTGCATTTTTTAAAAGTAAATGCAGTGGATTCCAGTTAATTGGGACACATGACACATTGAGACCAGTACATTTTGTCCCAATTAAGTGGCTGCCCCAATTAGCTGAACTTTCATGGAAATAGTTTAAAAGGTATAAAAAAAGACAAACTGCTGCTTATCTGAGCAACAAATTATGTATTTATTGAAATACAGAACAAACATTATTCTGTATTTCTATAAAACTGCGTGTTAGTTCATGATAGTTATCGATGGAGGAATTCATCCAGTGTACACTGCCGTGTTCTTTTAGTTGACTGTAAGTCAACAAAATCAGCCCAGACACCTAGTACAGATAATGAACTGCCTTCACACAATACTTTTAAAGATTGCATTCTCCAACTCATCATTTTCATTGTAACGTTCAAGATGATTGTTGATTCCTTCAAATTCTTCATAGTTCCTAGCTTACTCTCATAGTGGAGTCATTTCATTTTTTCACCTGGCTGGTTCTGGCATCTCCAAACCTGAATGCTTGAAGCCACAGTAACCAAACAGTTCTAAATAGCCTTACTGCGTATTTCTCACCAAATATGAGTGATGAAAGTCACTGCTTTTTGATCATGTACATACGACTGATGCTATTTTAGAGCAGTTTGCTCTGAGCATAGTGTATTGTCTAATGGTCACAATAGATCTTGCAACTGATGCTTGGTAGAAAGAGTTCAGTCATAGTCTCTTGTCCCAATTAAGTGACATTGTGTCCCAAATGAACAAAGGAATTCCAGGCTATGTTCTTGAATAGGTTTTGTCTTTAAGATGTGTTTGAAATAATTAACCAATATCTCAATTGACTGTAATTTAATTTATTACATTTCTGAATAGTTACAGAAAAACCAGTCCTATTTTGAAAAGGAAATAATTTGAAAAATAGGAAACACTGTTTACTTTAAATTCTTGTTGCAATAGAAGGTTGTGAATATTGGAAAAGTTAAACACAAACAGAATTGATATGGAAGCTTATAGGAAACAGGTTTATCACTACCCAAAATGTAAAATACAGATTAATGTTTCAGCTGGGTGTCTTCATCGGAACAGCTGCAGGGAGATAGAAGAGGCTGCACGAAGTGAAGCAGAAAAGTGACACATGGTTATATAATGTAAGAACCAACAATTCAAATTTGGGAAAAGCTTCATTGATACTTATCTGTTATATCCTTCAAAATAAATGTGCAGAATGATATAAGGTACACTGAAATGTGCTTTGGTAATTCAGCTGCCTCAGCAACAAGTTGATAAATTGTTTTACTGACTAAAATAAATGGTGAGCAATGTTCGGAACAAAATTCAATTTGCTTTGAGCTGACTTTGTTTTCAAATGAATGGCCTTTTTAAGATCAAGCATTTACCATGCCGCTTTGATCATAGCAAATAAAGAGGTGGAAGTTCAATTTTAAACTGTCTCTAATCACATTAATTGCTATTCTGTGGATGTTTACTTGTGCATAGAAGTATGCAACGATAATTATGTGATGTTTAAATGTGCCTTTTTGTCAGTTCTATTTTTATACTAGAGTGTAATACGGCAAACAGTTTGTTTAGAGCGTAACCATTTCAAGGAACATGGTGAGGTGGGTTTAATGAGAGATTGTGTTGGGATATACGAGATGTGGTTGTTGCGTGCTGTACAGACATTAATGTTTGCAGTAAATTAGACGGACTAAACTAGTTAAGGTAGCATGACTTTTTTTCTTGTTAGCTTATTGAAAATGCATGTTGTATGCATCTATCCCCATTGCTCAAAAACCAATGTTAAAGAAAAATAAATTGTACCAAATCTCCCATCTTTGGGATCAGGATTAGGAAAGGAACAGTGTATGGGGAATATTGTGTGCAGGGAGTCAGAGAAGAATGGTGAAGGCAGATGGCAATTAATTCTGCTACTTGTTGAGGTTGTGGAGATAATAAATTTTACGAATGGAGATTGAAGGGTCAAGTGTATTGTGAAATAAATGAAGTGTTTTGTTGTTCATCACTTCCCTGACAATTGCTTTCGTCAAAATTTTGTTTATGTAATGTGGGATCATAGATCCTGATTATGACTACTGGGAAATGAATGATAATAATAATAAGGATGAATTTTTGTTTGTTTTTTTTGGGTTTTTTTACATTACCGTACAGATTACTTTGACAGGACATCACAGGAGCACAACCACCACAGTCTTGTTAAATCATATTCTGTTGCTCTATAATGCATGCTGACTTAAAGCGGATGAGTTTGAAGTATCGGTTGTCTTTTATTTACCCATAGTTGGCATGTTAACCTTTTGGAATTCTCAGCAGATTCTCTGTCAGAACGTGGACATATAAAGGTTGGCAGGCAAAGTTTGCACAGTGATGCTGAAGGCTGTTGACACTGATTAAACTAAAATGTTATTCTTATTGTACCATATGCTTCTCTTCAGATTTGGGAAATATAGCAATGACATTGCCTCTCCATTATAAGCTAACACTAATATAACCCATTTACTGAATTTGTCAACCTCTTTGTACACAGGTATACCTAAATGCTCAAGTATCTGATTTATGCTCATTATTTCAAAGAACATCTACAACACTATCTGTGGAACAGCTGTAGTACTTGCCTTCTCTTCATACCTTTGATTTTTTGCCTCTTAGGCTTTGAACATTCAATCAAAATATATGTTCAAATAAATATTGTTAATTATTAAGGCCATGAAGTATTGCAGAATTAGGCCATTTGGCCCATCGAGCCTGATTCACCATTTCATCAGCCAACCTCCTGCCTCCCCCACAACCCCCCCCCCCACCGGTATCATGCCCTAACCAATCAAGAATATATGAACCTTTGTCTTAAATACATATAAAGATTTGTCAGCACAGTTGCCTGTGGCAACGAATTCCACAATTTCTCTGTGGTGGAAAAAAATTCCTCTTCATCTCTGTTCTAAAAGTATGCTCTTCTATTCTAAGGCCGTGTCCTTCTGTCTTAGACACTCCCAACATAGGAAACATTCTCTCCACATCCACTCTATCAAGGCCTTTCACCATTCGATAAATTTCAATGAGGTCACCCCTCATTCTTCTGAATTCTTATGAATACAGGCTCAGAGCTATCAAATGCTCTTCATGTGACAGGCCTTTCAATTCTGGAATTTTTGTGAAGCTCCTTTGAACCCTCTCCAGTTTCAGCACATCCTTTCTAAGATAAGGGATCCAAAACTGCTCACAATAACAATACAGGTGTTTGTATTCACATGGTATTTTGAAAACCAAGTCTAGGTTTCTTCAATTTTGACTCTGATAATGTATTTGAATTCATGAAATTTCTAATGTCGGGGCAAATTTTTTGACATTTAAGATGAAGATAGATAAATATTTCAAAGATCTAGAATTGAAGTATATGTGGAACTGACAAAGAAGAGAATTGAGTCCAGAGTAGAATGGCCGTGATCCTGTTGAATGGGTTTGATGTTCTCGTGCGTTTGCTATATTTCTGAAGGCAAATGTAGCAATTTGTTGATTATTAGTGATTAAAAGATCACACACATAGAAATACAGGTAAATTGTTAACTACTTTTTGCTGATTTAGGTTGGGAAATTCCAGCTGAGTTTTGCTTTGAATAATATTCCACTTGAACAGATTGATGAGACATAAATACAATAACTCTTTGAAATGTGCTACCTCACACAATGTTGTATTCTCTCAGTACTAAACTGATATGCTAGCCTAGGTTATATAATGAAGAGCTGGTATATCGTTTAACCTGGCAGTGTTTATTGGCTCACAGGACTATCAAATTGACCCTAATATTCACGTCATAGTTTTCATTACCCAAATAGGTTAACAAGTGTGTTAAATGGGTTGTCAACATGGAAAACAGGCTCCCAGGAGGCTTCCTGTAAGCACCCCAAGGTAACATGCTATCAGAATTGTCATATGTGGCTCTACCATCATCCAAAGATTCCCCCACATTTGGGAGAGGACACAATCTAAGCCATGTTCTGTAATTTTAGCCCTAGTCACACCTGTGGTATAATGTTTTTCACCAGGATCTGCTACTGCTCAGCACTTGTACCAGATCTGTCCTTATTCTGCAACTGTAACCTTCTTCCTGGCTTCCAGGGTTCCTTGTTGGAGCTAAGCCCATTAATCTTGCTGCACTCACAAAATGCTGAAGGAACTCAGCAGGCTTGGCAGCATCAATGGAAAAACAGACAGTACTCCTCATCTTTTCTATCCTGTCTTAGCCGGAAATGTTGACTGTACTTTTTTCCATAGATTCTGCCTGGCCTGCTGAGTTCCTCCAGCATTTTGTGTGTTGCTTGAATTGCCAGCATCTGCAGATTCTCCCTTGTGTGCCATTAATCCAGCTATTGTGTTCTTGGCAGAGAAACTGTTAAAATTGATACAAAGAGTGGAATTCAACATTTACAATGTACCTGGTAATTGGACGTGTTCATTACTGCAATATAGGACTTGCCAGTTTCATTTCCACAGTTACTGATTAAGAAAATGTGTTGCCAGAATAATTTTCCCCTATAGAGTATCCTTGAAATTAGTTAACCAGAGTTTCTGTCGGTACCTCATTGGTGACTGACTAATGCACTGTAGAATGATGTTGACCTCATGCCTTTTTATCCATTCAGTTGGATCAGCATGTCCATCCGATGATCCATCCAGTACCAATAAATTATTACAGAACATTGCTTTTCCTACAAAATTCACTTGTAATATATTTTATACTGACATTTATAAATGTTGAAAGTCTGTTGAAGAAAATATTTTAAAGTTTTAAAATGTAAGTATATAAGAAAGCAAGAATAAGGAAAAGATTTGAAATTTTTCATTCACAAACAGTTTTCAGGAAGAAGCTCACGATTTATTAAATATATTTAACATAGGCAATATAATTTTTCCATTCTCACTCAGATCCAAGATCCCATCCATTTCTTTAACGAATTTTTGAATCAGGTGTACTGTCAATATCATCTTCTTCATGAGAGCCACCATGATATTTGTTAAATCTCACCTAGTTTGTAGTTATCACCCAAGGATGTTATGGTGCATGAATTCTGTATGGAAGTGTGGTAAACCATGTATATATGTTGTAACTGGGTTACCTGTCTGGACACACCCCTCTGCTGACTGCCCCTGTGGCTCCTCCCACAGAGTCCTGTATAAAGGTGTTTGCCTTGCCCCTCCCCCTCAGTCCGGGGGCAGACACTCACTGTGGAGGTCGTATTGTACAGCGAATAAGAGTTTCAGTATTTTACCAAACCTCAGTCTTTTGGAGTAATTGAAGGTGCTTCAATTTTATTCGCTGTACGTTTTAAAACATGGAACAGGCCCCGAGACCAGAAAAATTAGACCTCAATCCACAAACACCTGAAGCTGGAAACGCTTTTGAACTCTGGCCGGCCTGCTTCGAAGCGTATCTAGAGGAGATTAAAGCGACCGACCCCGTAGCGAAGCGCAGAGTTCTACTCTCCAGGGTCAGTCCACGGGTCTATTCGCTGATCAGAGACCAGCCGAACTACGACGGCGCGATGAACCCACTCAAAAGGCAATACCTGCGGCCGATAAACAGCGTCTATGCTCGGCACCGTTTAGCAACACGGCAACAACGTCCCGGGAAATCAAGTGCTGAGTTCGTCCAGGCCCTACGGACGCTCGTGCGGGCCTGCAATTGCCAGGAGCTGACGGCGGCGCAGCATGCAGAACTCCTAGTGAGGGAAGCCTTCGTCACGGGGACCAGGTCAGTGTACGTGCGCCAGCGGCTGCTGGAAAAAGCCGATCTTACCCTAAATTCGGCGATGGAGCTGGCTAATACGTTGGAGGCCGCTCTGCATAACTCCGAGGCTCTCCAGGCACGCGATCCCCCGATGGCCTTGTGGGTGCCGCAGACCCCGCAACCTGCCGGCGAATCGACCTCGGCTGCCGCCAGTTGTGAATCCGCGAAGTGCTACTTCTGCGGACTGGAGAAGCATCCCCGGAAACGCTGCCCGGCCCGACAAGCTACCTGCTCCAGCTGCGGAAAGAAGGCCACTTCGCCAAGGTTTGTAAGTCAAAACCGCGAGCGGGATCGAGCAGCACTGCGTGCGCGACGTGGGGGTTGCCATCTTCCCTGCACACTGCCACCACGTGCGAGACATGGGGGTCGCCATCTTGCCTGCCACCATCTTCCCTGCACGCCACCACCACGTGCGAGATATGGGGGCGGCCATCTTGGTCGGCGCCACCTCCCACCGCCTACGACCAACGGGTGCTTACGGGGCACCCCACCACGCCGGACCAAGACAGCGACCCCACCCTGGCTTCCGTGACCCTCGACCAAAGCTCTCCCCACCAGCTCGCAAGGTCAATGATGGACATCCTGGTGGAGGGGCACAGGACAAGCTGCCTGTTTGACACAGGCAGCACGGAGAGTTTTATCCACCCGGCCACGGTGCAGCATTGTGGACTCATGATACGGCCGGTAAGTCGGAGGGTCACCATGGCCTCCAGGTCGCATACAACAGACATCCGGGGGGTTGTGTAGCGACACTAGTGGTGCAGGGCACAGAATATTGGGACTTTACGTTACTGGTCTTGCCTCAACTGTGTGCCCCTGTGCTGTTGGGGTTGGACTTCCAGAGCCACCTGAAAAGCGTGACAATGAAGTATGATGGGCCCCTCCCGCCAATTACTGTCATAAATCCCCTGTTTTGTAGAGATATGTCATGTACCCCGCTACTGACCACACACACACACCGACCCGCGCATCCCACCCAACATCATGCCAACTGCCACACTACCGACACCACTTGCGGCCTCTCCACCCTCAGGATCCCTCCCCCACCGCTGTTCGCCAACCTGACCCCTGACTGTAAACTTGTGGCAACTAAAAGCAGGAGGTACAGCGCGGGGGACAGAGCTTTCATTAAGTCGGAGGTGCAGCGGCTGCTCAGGGAGGGGGTCATTGAGACAAGCACAAGTCCTTGGAGGGTGCAGGTGGTGGTTGTTCGGAACGGGGAGAAGAATAGGATGGTCGTGGACTATAGCCAGACCATTAATAGGTTCACGCAGCTCGACGCGTACCCTCTACCCCGCATCGCGGATATGGTCAATCAGATAGCACAGTACAAGGTGTACTCGACCATAGATCTAAAATCTGCTTACCATCAGCTCCCCATCCGCCGGGAGGACCGCCCTTACACTGCCTTCGAGGCGGATGGCAGGCATTATCAATTCCTGCGCGTCCCCTTTCGTGTCACGAATGGTGTATCTGTCTTCCAGAGGGCAATGGACTGGATGGTGGACCAGTGCCAACTGAAGGCCACGTTCCCATATCTGGATAACATCACCATCTGCGGTCACGACCAGCAGGATCACGACAACAACCTCCAAAAATTTCTCCAAGCGGCCAAATCTTTCAGCCTCACCTATAACAAGGACAAGTGTGTATTTGGGACCACCCGACTTGCTATCCTTGGGTGTGTCGTGGAGAATGGAGTCATTGGCCCTGACCCCGACCGTATGCGCCCCTTGTTGGAACTCCCTCTTCCCAATACCCTCAGAGCCCTCAAAAGGTGCCTGGGCTTCTTTTCATATTACGCCCAATGGGTCTCTAACTATGCAGACAAGGCTCGCTCCCTGGTCAAGTCCACCACATTCCCCCTCTCTGCCGAGGCCCACGCGGCCTTCAACCGCATAAAAGGGGACATTGCCAAAGCAGCAATGCATGCGATGGATGAGGCCATTCCCTTCCAAGTAGAGAGTGACGCCTCCGACTTTGCGCTGGCCGCTACCCTCAACCAGGCAGGAAGACCAGTGGCGTTCTTCTCCCGTACTCTTCAAGGCCCTGAAATTCGGCACTCTGCGGTAGAGAAGGAGGCCCAGGCCATAGTGGAAGCTATAAGGCACTGGAGGCACTATCTTGCCGGCAAAAGGTTCACCCTGCTAACTGACCAGCGCTCAGTCGCATTCATGTTTAATAATCAGCAGCGGAGCAAAATCAAAAATGATAAAATTCTGAGGTGGAGAATCGAACTCTCCACCTACAACTATGACATCATGTACAGGCCTGGGAAGCTCAACGAGCCCTCCGATGCCCTATCCCGGGGAACATGCGCCAGCGCGCAGATTGACCGGCTATACGCCCTACATGTAGACCTTTGCCACCTGGGAGTCACCCGGCTTTTCCACTTCGTGAAAGCCTGGAACCTGCCTTACTCCCTTGAGGAGATTAGGATGATGACCAGGGACTGCCAAGTCTGCGCAGAGTGCAAACCGCACTTCTACCGACCCGAAAAGGCACCACTCATCAAGGCCACCCGCCCCTTTAAGCAACTGAGTGTTGACTTTAAGGGCCCCTTCCCTCCACTGACCGCAATGTGTACTTTCTTAACATAATTGACGAGTACTCGCGGTTCCCCTTCGCCATCCCCTGCCCCGACACCACTACCACGTCAGTTATAAAAGCCCTGCGCAAGCTCTTCACTCTGTTCGGATACCCATGCTATATCCACAGTGACAGAGGGTCCTCGTTTATGAGTGACGAGCTGCACCAATATCTACTGGCTAGGGGAATTGCAACCAGTAGGACCGCGAGCTATAATCCCCGGGGGAATGGACAGGTAGAGAAGGAGAATGGCACAGTGTGGAAAGCCACACTCTTAGCCCTCAGGTCAAAGGGACTGCCGGTTTCCCGCTGGCAGGAGGTCCTTCCCGAGGCACTCCACTCCATCCGCTCCCTGTTATGCACAGCCACCAATGCCACCCCTCATGAGCGGCTCTTTTCTTTTCCCAGAAAATCGACCATTGGAACCACTCTACCATCTTGGCTGACGTCCCTGGGGCCAGTGCTGCTCTGGAAACATGCGAGGAGCAATAAATACTCCCCGATAGTCGAGAGGGTTCACTTACTTCATGCGAACCCCCAGTATGCCTACGTGGTTTTACCTGATGGGCGGGAGGACACGATCTCCATCCGCGACCTGGCGCCCGCAGGAGCTCCGGGCCCCTACCCTGAACACTCCGTGGTGACTATTGACCCCGTACCCACCAATGTATGTACCTACGAGACACCGTGCACCCCAAACCCTATACAGACACCACACGACACTCCCGTACCGGGCGCGATGCACACGCATGAGGGATTACCGATGCCTAACGTGCTGGCACCTGAAGTCAGGCCGGAGCCAGCACAACCGCCATCGCTGGTGCAATCACCGCTGGTGCTACGTAGATCACGGCGACGGACTTGACCGCCTGATAGACTTAACCTGTAAATATACTTCTTGTAAATATTGTCAGTCACTTCACCCCGCGGGACTCTTTTTCAAAAAAAGGAGGGGTGAATGTGGTAAACCATGTATATATGTTGTAACTGGGTTACCTGTCTGGACACACCCCTCTGCTGACTGCCCCTGTGGCTCCTCCCACAGAGTCCTGTATAAAGGTGTTCGCCTTGCCCCTCCCCCTCAGTCCGAGGGCAGACACTCACTGTGGAGGTCGTATTGTACAGCGAATAAAAGCCTTTCAGTATTTTACCAAACCTCAGTCTTTTGGAGTAATTGAAGGTGCTTCAGGAAGTACAATTCCTTTTGTGTGTTATGCCACAGAATATTACCAAAGTTCGGCCACTAAGTATGATCAGGCCCTTAGAACATCAGTTTGCTCCCATTCCCTCTCTATTTTTAGCATACTGGTGCACAAAGTCTTCCAGAAGTATTCAGTGTGTGTTTGCATGCCATGTCACTACAACTGCACAGTCTGTGACTTTGGCATCAGCTCCTTGGGTGGAAGCAGGTTTTTCAAAAGATGGGAGGTATAATTACTTCTTTATGATTTAAACTAGAGTTGCAAGACCTGGTTCACAGCCCTGGAATTCATTACCAAAATTCGAAGCTACTCCTTATATATGCATCATCCTCACCACACCCAGTGTTGTACTGTGACAGTCTTGTACACCTGGCCTGTTGTGCTGGACCTGCCTGTTTCCCAGATGTCAGCCTGATCATTTCCCTAACTGTTGCATATAAGGTTTATAAAAATATTGATCATGTAATAGCATTATGTCATTAACTTTATATGCATTGTGTATACCAGGTGGAAACTCAGCTCTCTGCCACTGTACTTCATGATGAGTACTGTCTGTACATAATTTTAAATTGCCTCTTGAGGACGTGGCTCAGCTCAGTGCTGAGTACACAGTACATCAAGAATGTAAGATGACAACAGAGGTGTCTGTGATGCTTCACGAGTCCCATGCATTTCTCATTTTCACCCCTGCAACCATTACTGGTGCTCCATTATGACTCCAGGATTTCTAATCCTTCACTGACCAAACCTCGGCACATATTGCCTGAACAGGATTTCTCCCCGCTCTGCTACTATAGCCTACAATCTAGCTGAATTCTTCTAGAGGCCTGAGCAGAAGTTCTTTGTTTGGTTGCTTATGGCCAGCTCTACTGTACATGTTGCATTGCACTCATGGGCAATAAGATATTGCAGCTGGGGTCCCAAGCAGAAAACATGCATCAGGTTAGCATAATTCATACCTTCCAATGTGGAAAGGCTTCTTGGGCAATATCATCCAGATCAGTATCCTATAAAATTTAAATAACATTTGACTCATTGGTCTTCTTTGGTTTGCTATTTGATATAAGTTCCTCCATACTAAGCTAAACAGTACACTCTGAGCCATGCCAGCTAACTACATTAAACTAAGAACTGAATATTGAGGCCATCCATTGATCGAAGTTGACCATAGTTGTTGTGCCCCAGTTGTCTACATGATACACAAGCTGGGGCAGTACGATATAAAGAGCAAGCTGTTGCCCATGCGTCAGGCTCTGCCTCTCCACACAACTGATGAATCCAAAGAAATGGCAGAGACCGATAGTTTGACGTCAGTGTCATGGCAGGAATTGCCAATCAGCATTGAACTCAATGTAGGACTGCTCTGGATTTTTATTCAGGGTTTACTCCTGAACCCTTCCCTATGAGTGGGTATAGCTGCGAGGCAGCAGAGGTTTGAGATTGGAGTTTTCTTTCACCTAGTTGAGATAGCACAGCCGATGAGCCACATCTGAATGAAGTTCCTGGTTTTAAGCTGCCAGTAATCCCTTCTGCTGTCAGTAGAAATGGTTCCGCTGGGCTTGGTAGCTAAATTGCATGAGAAGGCTAGGATTTGAACTTGTTGGTCAGAGACTATTTGAGATTCATGTCTTTGGGAGCATTTAATAGGTAATGGGAGCTGATTCCCACTGCTACCCCTAGCTATAACATTCTTAAGGAACCAAAAAATGCATAAATGCTTCCACAGCACCTTTGTCTTTATGTATATGCTGAACAATAGGAGCAGGAGTAGGGTTAGCCAACTTGTTCTGCTGTTCAGTAGATCATAGCTTGCCTGTATCTTAATTCCATCTACTTAGTTTGATAACCCTTATTCCACTTGCCATCCAGCAATCTCTTAATCTTCGCTTCAAAACATCTAGCTGTGATCTTGCATTAAAAGAAAGAATATTGAAAGGCCTGGATAGAGTCGACATGGGAAGATGTTTCCAATGGTGGAAGAGTCTCAGAAGAGGGCACAACCTTATAATAGAAGGACATCTCTTTAGAACAGAGATGAGGAGGAATTTCTTTAGCTCAGAGCGTGGTGAATAAGTGGAATTCATTGCCATAAACAGCTGTGGAGGCCAGATCATTATGAATATTTAGAGCAGATTTTGACAGGTTCTTGGTTAGTAAAGATGGCAGGGGGTAGGTAGGTGAGTGGGATTGAGAGGGAAAATAGATAAGCCATGATCAAATGGTGCAGCAGGTTTAATGGGCTGAATGGTCTTACAAACAGCTAACTGATGATCATTCCTAAAAAGGTGCTTCCTCTGACATTAAACTTGATTGGCCTAATTTTAAGGATTGTTCTTCTATTGAACCTCATTGTGTTGTTTGCAAATGTTACGATTTCTGAGATTTATGATCAGAAGGTAGGAAGCTGAAATACTGTTGATAGTTATTATCATTTTAAATGCTGCACCACTTCTGTGCTGCTTAACATAATATTATGACATTGCTAATTGAAAAGACGCTTTAGAAAAAAACTTAGCAGGTCCTCAGAGTGCAAACCTTACAGTGTCATATTGTCATACTGTCTACCTGTTTAATTTGTTGTTTTCTCTTATTTATATTTTTTCTGTCTTGCTGAATTATAAATTACATTACAGGCTGCAATGTAAGGAGCACCATGGGAGGAAGCATAACTGATTGAAATGGAAATGGACAAGTACTGCTTTGGGAATCAGAACCCCAGCACTAATGGAATCAATTTTGTTTGGTGACCTCAATGAATAGATCCATAAGTGATCTGACTTATTTCAGGTTCACCAAATGATTGCAGTACTCAATTAATAACCTGAGTGATTAAGTGAATGTTAAGAGAAAGTTTCCTTGACTCCAACTTCTTGTAATAGATTTCTAACTTTTAAAATATTTTCCATAAATTAATAACCTTAGAATCTTTAGTCGCTGCACGTGACAGAAGTCCACCATCTCTGGTATCATTCTAACAAAATCCTTCCTCAGCCTTTCCAAGAGAAACAGAGATATACATTTCTACCACTCTAAGGGTCTAGACTTCAACCAAAATCAGTTGTATTTACCATATTGCAATGCTCTGTATTTGTAATGCTTCTAACTCAGTGCTTGCTTTTTGGTTGTTTTGTGCATTCAAGTATTTGTCCCATATCGTGCAATCCTGCTTAATTTTTTAAAATGATTATGTGTCTTTCAGAATCAGATTTAACATCACCGGCATATGTCATGAAATTTATTGTTTTGCAGCAGCAGCACATTGTGATACATAATAATAAAAACTAAATTACAATAAGTGTTTGTATATATATAAATAATAAGTAGTGCAAAAAGAGAGGGGGAAATAGTGAAGCATATTCATGGGTTGAGACCCTTAATCTGGACTGAAAGTTTAGTGAGGAGATAGTCTTCACCTCTTTCACTCCAGATGAAGGACCTCAACCCGAAATGTGACTGTCCACTTTCCTCCACTGAAGCTGCCTGACCAAAGAGTCCCTCCAGCAGTTGTTTATTGCTCTACATTGCAGGCACCTGCTGTCTTTTATGTCTTTAAGCGCTTGTCAATTTGTCCACTGAAGCATGCCAATATAAGAACCCGATACTTAACAACTACTGAGCAAAGGTCTTCAACTAATCTGCCCTGCTGTATAATAATGCTAATGTCAAATGAAGTACATACATGATGAGATCCTGGAAAATGTATACTCCTTCCTATTGCTTGAACAGAGCTTAGCAGAAGACAGATATGCTTTCACATTGAGTGCGGGTCTTTTAGCCATCTTAAGGAAAAGAATGTTTAAGACTCAAATGTTCAGATCTAGCACATGCTTTACGATGATCTCTGCCCTCCTGTATGTTTACAGGAATGGACTACCCAATTCTGAGATCTGGAGCGATACTAACAATGCCATCTCCATAAAATCCTTCGTCATTCAATACTGTCATAAGTAAGTCCACATCAGTGTTCTCTCCCAGGCTTCCACTGTTTGCAGTGGGAAGTCAATTACAACGATTTGGCTCTGATAGTCAGGCACTAGATCCTTGAACTATGCATTCTAATCCAAAATCCTTCACAAAGGAAGAGTTCACCAGATGGGTGTTGGAAACGATTTGAGGATATTCTCAAAGCATCCTTGTAAAGGTGTACGATCCCGACTCATGGGAATCCCTGAGACATGACTGCACAAAATGGAGAAAGGGCATTTATAGCCTCCAGGCTGTTTGGTAAAAATAGATGGAGATCCATGGGATGCTGGAAAGAGCAAATTTAGGAGGCTGAGGAGTGACATTATAGAGGTATATAAAATCAGGAGTGTATATAAAATCAGGATAGAGTGGAAGGTCACTGACATTTTACCAGGGTGGTGAAGTCTAAAATTTGGGGGCTCATCATTGTTTCACCTTGGTCTGGTACAGCAATTCAAATGCTCATGAATGTAAGAAGCTGCAGAGAGTGGCGGACATGGCCCAATACATCATTAACATTTCTTTTCCCACCACTGGAAGTATCTACAAGAGGCATTGCAGCTTAATTAAATAATTTTTTATTCCAATATTTTATTACAAAGTAAGGTAGCTTCATGCCAAATTGTGGAATAAATTTACATTTCATTAATGCAAACAGAGAACTGCATTGCAAAATACTGTCAACTTCACAATATTGCAATGGTCTGAGTTATTGCTAGCCTTAAGATCCACTGGGAAAAATGCACCACTATCTCCAAGCTTTCTTTCCAGCAGCTCTGTCCCAACCCATCCTAGCTTCTCTACCTCCTTATGGGTATGTCATCTATTGCTCTTGAGGGCAAGTTGGATAACAGCATTCATTCAGCACAAGCGTTCCCACAAATTAGGAGTGTTCATCCTTAAGAAGAATCTAGTTACTTGATTGAATTAGAAATGCAGCGTTATTTGTTCTCTGCCCATTTTGAGCAAACTGAAACACTTATATGGATAACTAGTTCCCATGAACTTGGTTGGTCTTCCCATCAGATCATTGCTTTAGGCAAAAGCTTCTGTAAAGTCAGAACAAAAACAGATCCTTGATGCCAAGCATCAAGCTCTCATTTTCTCTAATCTATTTTTGTTCTCCCGACATTCTCATGCATTTCCCCAGATTGTTCCATTCACCCACACACTAGAGACTATTTATAGTGACCAACCAAATTACCACCTAACACGTCTTTGGGAATCAAAAGCAGCAGAAGGAACCCCACCCAGTCACAGAGAGAATGTGAAAGTTCTACCTGGATAGCACTGGAGGTCAGGATTGAACCTCCATTTCGGGAGCTGAGAGGCTGCAGCTCTACTGGCTCTAGCTGTGGTGAATCAGCACCCTCTAGATACATTAAATGTATAATGTACTTGCAGATGTAAAAGCTTCCATGTTCATGGTTGCTTTTAATAAACTGAGTGGATGTACTTTCAATGTGACAAGCTATTTTATACAAACGTAGCATTAGTTGAATGAGAATTCCATGTAATAGCAAAGTAATGCATTGTAAGCAAATGCCATTAGATTGTGTTGAGACTAACATCATTGGTGATCAATTAAAATCTTACTTTGCATTATAGTTCAGTCAGTTAATTAAAATAATGTAACTTGCTGTTTAGCCCACCTATTTTATCAGATATTTTATTGAATAGATGAGTGATTGTTCAGTATAACATGCATGAATGGCATTTTTTTGTTGTTCGGAGTTTAATGGCCTTCTCTGCACTACCTCCCACAAAACTCTCTCCCTTCCCATTCTACCGAACACCCCAACAGTGTTTATTTTAATCTTTTCCTATCAGGATGGTGGTAACTTTTATTCAGCCCACCAGTAAAACATTTGGCTAAGTAAGGCATGCATGGGCAAAGACTAATGGGAATAGGTTTAGGGTGAGGACTTAGAGGTCTAAAGGGGATCTCAGAAAGAACTGTTTCAACCAGAGGGTGGTTAGAAATTGAAACAAACTTTTCAAGTGGGTGGTGTAGTCAAGTACTCCTTAAAATGTTTGATGTATCTAGATGAACACATGAATCATCGACACATAGAACACTATGAATCAGGTGTTGGTCAATCGGTTTGGTTCAGTAGATAGTGAACTGTAAGGGTTGTTTTTGTGCCATCAGTGTCTGTTCATTGAATTCTGAGCAGTTATTACTACTATGCTCACCACTTGGATCTTTTCAGAAGAGAATTGTGCCTTTCCGTCTTCTCTTAGCTTATCCTCAAAATGTTTCCGGTGATTTGCTGTTGTTCAGCCTACCGTCAGTGACCTGTGAAGGACACTGTTGAGCAGAGATTCCCTCCTACATTTAGACAAGATAGAAAAATTACCCAAAGTATGGCAGCAGATAATGAAAAGCTAACACAAGCCCAGTAGGCAAATAGTCTAATTGAAATTAAAATTGTGCTTACATCATGATTTAGTTTCTAGTCATAATAGTTTGCATCGGGACTTTGACAGTTTGCAACTATCTAGTCAATATTTCTGTGCTGTAATATTTCAGTTTGTTTTGCATGCCAAAGCTAGAATCCAGGCATTGTTTCAATATTACCCATCCTGAGAGTCAGTTTTATCCGATCAAGCTCAAAGTTATAGACCCAGTCAATCTTTTTGGGTGCTTAGGACATTTTTCCTACTTTGTCATCTATAACAGCAGGCGTTGGTTGGGCATATTCTATGTAAACATGAATGAAGATATTTTATTCTTCATCTACAGGAGTACAACAGGATAGTAGCTAAGGTATTCAACTGCTATTGCACATCTTCCTGATTTCTAAATACTTTGCTCATTTGTTATTGTCACCAGGTCTTCTAAATCCTGAGACACTCTAGCCAATTCAAGAGCCATGAAGTAATTTTAAACTCTATAAAATTCTGGTTTTTCAGAATTAGAAATGTCTTTCAATTAGCTTTAAGCATTATCTTAAGTAATTATTTTGTGCCCGGCACTGTATACCAAATTACTTTAATGTTAAGCTTTACCTCTCAGGGAATTAGAATGCAAAAATGAGATTGTCATGCTTAATTTGAAGATTTAATGAAAATGCTTAATAATTATTAAAATAAACAATTACACAAGTTCGAAGCATGGAAAAGAAACAGAAAATGTTGGGAAGAACACCTCAGCAGGTTGGGCAACATCAGTGAAAAGAGAAACAGATTGTTTTCTCTCTCTCTCTCGCAACTGATTATTTCATTTGTATAATGTTTAGATGAACCTTATTTTCAATTTTGAATGCTATATTTAAAAAAAAAATAGAAACATAGAAAACCTACAGCACAATTCAGGCCCTTCGGCCCACAAAGCTGTGCTGAACATGTACTTACCTTAGAACTACCTAGGCTTACCCATAACCCTCTATTTTTCTAAGCTCCATGGATCCATCCAGGAGTCTCTTAAAAAACCCTATCGTTTTCACCTCCACCACCGCCGCCGCCAGCAGCCCATTCCACACACTCACCACACTCTGCGTAAAAAAACTTCTGACATCTCCTCTGTACCTACTTCCAAGCACGTTAAAACTATGCCCTCTCGTGTTAGCCATTTCAGCCCTGGGAAGAAGCCTCTGATTATCCACAGGATCAATGCCTCTCAATGCCTCTCCTTAGGTGACCTCTGTCAGGTCACCTCTCATCGTCAGTCGCTCCAGGGAGAAAAGGCCGAGTTCACTCAACCTATTCTCATAAGGCATGCTCCTCAATCCAGGCAACATCCTTGTAAATCTCTTCTGCACCTTTTCTATGGCTTCCACAGCCTTCCTGTACTGAATTGAGCACAGTAATCCAAGTGGTGTCTGACCAGGGTCCTATATAGCTGCAACATTACCTCTCGGCTCCTTAACTCAATCCCACGATTGATGAAGGCCAATGCACCATATGCCTTCTTAACCACACAGTCAACCTTTGAGTGACCTATGGACTTGGACCCCAAGATCCCTCTGATCCTCCACACTGGCAAGAGTCTTGCCATTAATGCTATATTCTGCCATCATATTTGACCTACCAAAATGAACCACCTCACACTTATGTGGGTTGAACTCCATCTGCCATTTCTCAGCCCAGTTTTGCATCCTATCAATGTCCCGCTGTAAACTCTGAAAGTCTTCTACACTGTCCACAACACCCCCAACCTTTGTGTCATCAGCAACTTTACTAATCCATCCCTCCACTCCCTCATCCAGGTCATTTATAAAAATAACAAAGAGTGGGGGTCCCAGAACAGAACCCTGAGGCACACCACTGGTCCATCTACAACCTCTCTTTGACTTCTGTGGGCAAGCCAGTTTTGGATCCACAAAGCAAGGTCCCCTTGGATCCCATGCTTCTTTACTTTCTCAAGAAGCCTTGCATGGGATACCTTATCAAATGCCTTGCTAAGGTCCATATACACTTCATCTACTGCTCTACACTCTTCAATGTGTTTAGTCACATCCTCAAAAAATTCAATCAGGCTCGGTAAGGCACAACCTGCCCTTGACAAAGCCATGCTGACTATTCCTAATCATGCCTCTCCAAATGTTCATAAATATTCATAAATATTAACTTTAGAGGACTCTTGAAGGGTTTCAACTTGGATCCACCAGAACTAAGTAAGTTCTTAAAGCATAAACTCTTGTTGATCAAGTGTGTGCACGATAAAAGTTTTCTTATCCAAATATCTTACTGACCCTTGTTTTAGGCTTAGCAATGTGAAATTGCAATGTCTATGTTTTGAAAGTAAATGATTCACAAGGAGCTCAAGGAGCTGAAAACAATTGCATTGTTGTCTTTAGGGGAGAGGAAAGTGAAGAGGTGTTAAAGTAACTTGATTTATTTATGACCTACAGCTTCACAGAACACTCATGATTCCTAGCAATTCATTCGGTAGAACAGTGGCTGAGGGAAGAAAGCACAGTAGTGTGTTCCAAGGAAATAAATGGAAACCATTACACATAATGACGTGTGCATTCATAGAATTGTAGAATCTTACAGCATTGAAATATACTGTTTTGGCCCACCGCATCCATACCAATTATTATGTCTATCTATGCTAATCCCATTTGCCCAAGTTAGTCTGTATCCATCCCCTCCAAGTAACATTTCAAATGACTTTAAGTGTTGTAATTTTTTCTGTCTTCACCATCTTTTCACGCATTTTATTCCAGATATTCACCACCATTTGTGTGAAAAACATATCCCTCAGACCACCTTTGAATTGAACTAGTTATTTCTAGTTCTAGACTCCCTTACCCTGAGAAAAAAAAGGGTTTTGATGGTTTGTTATGTCCCTGACACTCATAAGTTTCTAATCCTTAGCCTCTTGTGTTCCAGTAAGGATAAACTGAGCCCATCCTATCTCTCCTCATAACAACAGCTCTGCATTCTAGGTAATGTTATTGCATTTCTCTTGTACTGCCTCAGTGTACTGATGTGATGAAATGATCTGTATAAATGGAATGCAAAACATTTTTTTTTCATTTTACCTCAGTGCATGTGACAATAACAAACCAATTTACTAATTTACCTCCTGGGGACATTAGGAATAACTTTATGATATTTTTAGTACACTTAATTTAGGGTCAGTGCCTCAATTCTGAATTTGATTTAATTGTTTATTGACCTCTTTGTTTCCAGGTGATGCGCTGGACAGATCATGTCTGAGGTACAAGGAACTGTTGAGTTCTCAGTTGAGCTGCACAAGTTCTACAATGTGGATCTCTTTCAGCGAGGGTGAGATTCTGTACTTACTAGTTTGTAAATGCTTCCCAAGAATTCTGAAAGCAAATACTGTTATCTTCTGTTATTTTAAAACTGAACTGGAGTACCTGACTTAATGAATCATTTTCTTTATTGGGCCCAGCTTTAATGACCTCAAGTGACATAAAGTGGGCATGGACATGTGGAGATTAAAATCTATCCTGTCAGGGAGGTCCAACCCCAGTGTCTCTATTGACTAGATGGGCAGTAGTGTGCAGAGAGACACTGGATGACCTTTACAGTGGTAGTTAAGAAAGCTTATGGGGTGTTAGCTTTCATAAGTCGAGGGATAGAGTTTAAGAGTCGTGAGGTAATGATGCAGCTCTATAAAACTCTGGTTAGGCCACACTTGGAGTACTGTGTCCAGTTCTGGTCGCCTCACTATAGGAAGGATGTGGAAGCATTGGAAAGGGTACAGAGCAGATTTACCAGGATGCTGCCTGGTTTAGAGAGTATGCATTATGATCAGAGATTAAGTGAGCTAGGGCATTACTCTTTGAAGAGAAGGAGGATGAGAGGAGACATGATAGAGGTGTACAAGATAATAAGAGCAATAGATAGAATGGACAGTCAGCGTCTCTTCCCCAGGGCACCACTGCTCAATACAAGAGGACATGGCTTTAAGGTAAGGGGTAGGAAGTTCAAGGGGGATATTAGAGGAAAAATTTTTACTCAGAGAGTGGTTGGTGCATGGAATGCACGGCCTGAGTCAGTAGTGGAGGTAGATACACTAGTGAAATTTAAGAGAATACTAGACAGGTATATGAAGTAATTTAAGGTGGGGGGGGGGTTATATGGGAGGCAGGATTTAAGGGTCGGCACAAAATTGTGGGCCGAAGGGCTTGTACTGTGCTGTACTATTCTATGTTCTATTAAATATTCGAATAGGGTCTAATGACATCATCACCTTGACGTATTCTATATGCTTAGTGCAAGGTGAGTGGAGAAGCTTTGATGGTTTTCCAATGCGGCCATACCACTGGGAGTTTTCTTGTGTTCCACTAGCAGATTTAAAGAATAAACAATTTTATTGAAAGGTTTCCTTTATGGCATAAGGAACAGAAATGCTGCCAGAACCCATACTCCTGCTGGATCTTATTACCCTCAAATGCTGTTGTTGTCTCCTGTTGCCAGAAATCCCTTCCTTTTGCCAGCTAAAGTGTGGATTAAGTTGAGCCTCCACGCTCCCAAGCTATGCACATTTAATTCTTGTGCATCATATTCGTCCTTCATATTAAAATTGTGAGTTGATTTAGTCTCAACTTTGAGCTAAGATAACCAGAGACTACTTCATCGAGTTCTAATATGAAATATGATGAAAAGTGACTCTTAGGTGATGTGATATATACTATGAGAGGCAGGTAAAGTAGTTTCTGTTTCACATTTGGAAGATGTTGCCTAACCGCTGAGTGTTTCCAGCATTGTCTATTTTTATTGCAGTTATTTTTAGTTTTCAGGATGCAAAGATGGTTGTTTCGGTCTGAAATACGACAAAAGACGAATGGAATTTGTGATGAAAGTGTTTATGGTGAGACTGAGATAACTGATTTTTAGGATGTTTTCAAGCAGTGGGCAATAAAGGAAAAGAGTCCAGCTCATTTAGACAGTGGAGGCAAGTTATTTGGGGAGGATGTCAACAGTAAATGTGACAAAAGTTGCAGATAAATCAAAAACAATGCAAGAGTATTGTGGATTACAATTAAGGTCAGGGAGAGTGCTGTTTCTGGCTTTGATCTAGGGTGTTTAGAGCTGAGTACAGGGATTGGACCATGACTGATGCTTCAAGCATGGATTTGTGCAAAAATAGGCTTGAAATTGATCAAGGTCCTTGGAGAGGAAATATATCTTGGGTTTAAGCTAACAGTTTTCAAGAATGGGAGGTGAAATATATGTGGAAGAGACAATTGATGGTATATTTAAAAGGAGATATAACAGGAGATCAATTTTTAATTTAAACTCACAAATCAAATGGGATGAGCACCTGCAGTAATAGTCAAACTATCCATCGGCGTAACAAACCTATACCTGGTAGTTATTTTAAGGTAGCACTTTGGCAAACACACATCAACAATTTTGAGAATGGACTGAGTATGGTAACAAGGAAATATAGCAAAGCTGAGCTAATGGAAGTGAAAACACTCCCGTGGTTAGTGTAATGTTTTATACAAAGGAAGATCGTTGTGATTGTCAGTGGTCCAACACAGGAATCATTGTGGAAGTTACTGATGACAGTCCCCCAGCCCTAACCATCTTCAGTTGCTTTGTCAATAACTTTCCTTCCCTCGTAAAGTTAGAAGTGGAGAATTTGATTGATGTTTGTGCAATGTGCAGCTCCAAGGCAAATGGAGTAGCCCATGTCTCTAGATGAGTAAAATTTGTGGTTACAAAGTGACAGGCAATGACCACCTCCACAAGAGAATGTCCCCATCCATCCTTGGCATTCTAGCACACCACTATCAATATCCTGCAAGTTACTACTGACCAGAAATGCACCAACCATATTAAAAACTTTAGTCACAGGAGCAAATCAGAGGCTAGGCATCCTGTAACAAGTGAATCATGATACTCCAAGACCTGTCCACCATTCACAAGGCTAAAGTCAGGAGCATAATGGAATACACATAATTTGGATGAGTAGAGAAGCAGCAACTTTCAAGAAGTTTGACACAATCCAAGTTAAAAAGATTGCTTGATAGGTTCTCCATCAAGGCACACTAACCTCCATCACAGGAACACTGCAGCTGTATTGTGCATGCTCTCCAGAATTTCTTGCAGTTAATTGTGTAGGCAACTCCAGCAGAACTTCGCTGACCTGTGATTTCTACCACCAAGGAGAGTGAGGGGAGAAGGTGCATGTGAACTCTGCCACCTGCGTCTTCCCCTCCAATTTATGCATCATCCTGACTTGGAAATATTATTACCATTATGTTACCACATCTGGTCAAACTTGCTTTTAAATAGCACTGTGGTGTTTCTTCACCAGAAGACTTGCATCAGTTAGGAGACTTAGAGTCATATAGTACAGAAGCAGTCCCTTTGGCCATTGTCTGCATGAACTATCAATTGGCCTTTTACGCTAATGCTACATTAACCTCATTTTAATTTTCCCACATTCTCATCAGCTCCCCTAGAATCTAACACTTACCTGCACAATTTACAGTTGTGAAGTAACCTACTGGCCCCATCTCTGGGAGCACCTGGAGAAAATCCACATTGTCACAGGGACAACATGCAAAGTCCACACAATGAATACCCAAGGTAAGGATTGAACCTTCGTCCCTGGCACAATGATACACTGACTCACTATCACTTTGTCAAGGGCAATTGGAATGGGCAATAGATGCTAGTCATACCCAAGTCTGAAAATGTATTAAAAAAAGCAAAAGCATAAGAGTTGGTTTGTTGGAATCCCACAACTAGTTGGAGGATATAATTAAGTCTTGGCTGTCATGAAGTTCAATTGTATTGCATCATTTTGAAAGATTTATGTGACTTGTTTTAATTATCAATGGAATTTGACAGTATCCAGTTTCAGCATGCTCCATATCAGGAAAATAAAACCAGGCATGTCTTGTCATGTGTCCCCTTTGCAATCCTGTTGCTAAGATGGCATCTGAACTGTAAGGCTTTACCAGGCTTTAGGGCATCTTGTTGAAACCCGAACCATTGTGTTCTGTCCATAAGACTGTGTAAGACATGGTCCCACCCCCTTCCTGGGAAACCTGCAAGTTAAGTAAAATCAGCTTTATTTTCAGTATGAATGAATTCCTGGAACAGCATTATAGACAGAATGGATCAATTCCTCCTAATGTAATTACAACTTCATAAAAATATTAATACTGCAGCAAGATCATTGGTGTATTGACAACATAACAAAGAGCCACTTATAAATGTTAATGGCTAGTGTCTTCCAACTGCCCTCTTTAGTGATTGCGTAGCATTTTTGCTTCTGTGTCAGGTAATCACAATTCAAGTCTCAGTCCAGGGCCTTAACCAGAGACTTGACATAATGGTGGAGTACTCTAGGAGGGATGCATTGAAAGGATTTATATAAGAACCTAAACCAATGCATCTTTTGCATGTTCAGATAGCTGTAATAGATCCTTTGACTACTTGAGAAAGACTGGGGGAGGTATAATCTCAGCATATGGTTCAATGTCCAATCTAACACCAACAATGCATTTGTTTTATTACTCTGCATGTCGGCATTGCTGTGTTTCCCTGTATAACAATGATTGCACATCAAAAGTAACTTATCAGCTGTGAAACACCTTGGGATGATATGAGTACTTGGAAAGCTTTTTTTAATGTTCCTTCTTTCTTTTGAACCTGGAAATATGAAACGGCTGTAAAATTTCTAAGAGTTACAGTCTGTTTTAATGAATTCCTAAAAGTAGGCTTGATTTCTTTTACCCACAAACCTACTGTACATGTGTTTATTATGAATACTTTTCCACTGTGGGACTGTTCAGCTGCACATGAAGCATAAAATATTGAAGTAGTATTGCAGTGAAATTGTAGGAAACGTGTATATTTTAAACTTAGTTGAAAATACTAATCAGTAGCTCCTTGATAGCTCATTGAGTTCATTCGGTGAGGAACTGAGCCAGCAGGTTCCCACCTTCCATTGTTGGCTTTCTAAACAAGATCAGTGGAAGGGATCAGGATTACTAAGGACCTCAGTTCCAGTTCTGTATTTCACACTGATTTCTTTTCTTATGATGAATTCTGGATCTAAAAAAACATCTACAAACTCACTTTTAGATGAAAAGCTGTGGTGTATGGGTTAAAACCGTGTTTCCCAACTTTTTTTAGCCCCACCCTGCCCCTTAAAGAAGTTTCATATTTGCCAATGCCCCCCTAAAACACCATCATGCATGCCAATTCCCCTGTTAGGCACAATATACTTTCCGGCACCCCCATAGTGTAAAAACATGTCTACTGTTGTGTATGTGGCCGGGTTACACAACAAAGCTATAAATAAAAACGATGGAGATGGGAGCTAAATTACAGGGTTCTTTACTGACTGAAACTGAACTGAACACACACGTACAGATCAATATGCGCCAAATAGCGCATGCAACGACGTGTTATTACAACATAAAGTAGTCCCATAATATACAGTAGGCTATATGGTACACTCCTCCCCTTTTATTTTAATAGTGTATCACCTGGGTCACTACGCTAAACAAATATGTGTACCCTTAACATAAAACGCCTACCAATTGTTTACTTAGTAAGTTAATAATATCAAATTATAACAAATTAACATAATAATAATAATAATTATAACTCAAGGGTCTGGGGGGAATCTGCCCAATGTGCCATACTTCTCTAGATGATGGTTATGTACCAGTGGTAACAGAAGAAATAAGTGAAGCTGTAGCAAAATTAGTCATATTTCACAAGAGGTGTGATGCATTTTTCGTAGCTTTGGTTTCCAAAAGAAGTGGTTAGTGATCTGCTGTCTCTGCTAGTTATTCAAAAGTCAGGGCCATCCAATGATAACTCACAGAAAGATCAGTACTTTATCAGTAATCTTTCACCATTTGATGAAGCAGTTGATCGAAATCCTGTTGTTTGTTCCATTGTTCTTAAGCTGCTGTTAAAGTACAGTTTTGCTGATATTAAGGATTACTTGCAGTGCTATCTGTCTGAAGTTTAAAAAAAAACAAATCTTGGTCAAGAAAATGAGACTGAACTCTATGCACTGTTTCTGAATTGTTTGGAGGATCCTATGTGTGAAAAATCCCAGTTGTGCACAGTGCAAGAAAAGATTGCGTACCTAGCTCAAGAGGGAGGATTCCTTCAGATGCGCATTCAGCACGAGTGTGAAAATGCAACAACAGAAAACTTACAGTTTGTTGCCAGAATTCGCCTCTGCTCTGATGCTGTTTCCCAACTTCTTTGTGCAAAACAAGACACATTGGCTGAGGATTCAGAATATGTACGTGAAAAAGAAACTTCCCTGCAAAGGATGAAGTGTATGATTCTCAATGGAGGAAATCATTGGTTCAAGATTTACCTTGTGCGAAAGCTGTTTTGTTTGAATGGAATTGATTTTGTCTAAGAGCTTTTAAGGGATGACCAATTTTCATGGATCTTTCCCAAGGAAATTGTTCAGGAGAAGATGGAGATGCTGGTCTTTTCGGAGATTTAAGCTTATTGAGAGTTTGCAGATCTTCCATTATCTGTTCATTTGTTAACAAATAATTTAACTGCCGGCTGGTGGTGCAGTGAGATCAGCACCGGGCTCGAGAATGGAGGTTCCTGAGTTTGATCCAGTGACAGACCGCTCCCGAGCGTGCTCTTCATCCGTGCCAGGTTGATGTTGACCTCGTAAAAAAAAAACACTGCCACCTCCAGTTTAAATTCTCATGTTGAACATTGTACAGGATCAAATACCCAAACCCAAACCCAAACTGCGCTGGTGCAGGTTTTCGTCTTTTGTCTGTAATTGGAACAGGATCATTAGGTTTCCTAGTCATCATTGGCTTTACCATCATAGAATCTCCTGTGAGTTCCATTGGTAGCCTCTCATTCTCAATCAACTTTTTCTTTCTTCTAACAATCTTTTTATCTTCAAATTCCTTCACTGCTGCTTTCTTCTCTTTAATATAATTCCTTTCCACTTGTCTGTCTCCAGTTGCAGGAAAAGCTCTGCATTTCGTATCCTTCCCTTGTATTGTTGATCTAATTTCTTCATCCTTTTCTGATACTCCTGTAAAATGCCTTCCTGTAACTGCTGTACCTGTCATTTGGGAGATGTCAATTTCTCCTGGTACATCTGCTCTTTTACTTCCAGGTAGTCTTCATCATCCTGCTTATTGGCAATATCTGTCTCCCTTGTATCCTCTGTATCTTCATCCGAGTCATGGCCACGGATACTGCATTCGTCCTCACCATTGACGCTGTCTAGCTCCTCCTCCTCGTTGTAATAGTTGACAATGTGTGAGAGGAGAGCTGCGGACATCTTCCCCGCCAAGCTGCCCTTCATTGTTGACACATCTGGTGCCTTGATGGTGTGCCAATCCAACTGGATTTTCCTGAGCCATTCACGTCCCAGCAAAGGTGGTCCTCCCTTTTTCAGTACATAGAGGATCATTTGCTGTGTTTTACCTCCGTGGGTCACTCACTTTACCTTCTTTCTTTATTAATCTTTTTATTGATTTAAAAGGAACATAAATACAAACAAGAGGAGAATTATCTCAAATATATATATATATATATATCAATAACAGTACAAACCGAGATTAAGATAGACATTATGAAAATCATATATATTGTTAAGCTAGTACAAAATATATAATAAAAAACAGAATACAGCCATTCTCCTCTTATCTGTTCATGAAGAGGAAAGAAAAATCATTGAATTTTAAATGAAGAAAAATAACAACTACACAATACATAAAAAAGAAACAAAAAAAGGGACTGGGCAGTCAACTTTGAGGATATGACCAAAAAAAAGAAAGACTTTCTGATCAAATCTAAAACTTCAAAAAAACATTGGAAGAGTGGTAAGTCAAATTAGATGAAAATATTGGATGAAAGGTCGTCAGATTTGCTCAAATTTAAAGGATGTATCAAATGTCTGACTTCTTATTTTCTCTAAACTTAAACAGGACATAATGGAGGAGAGCCAATAAAAGACCGTAGGTGGATTAGAATCCTTCCACTTCAATAAAATGGCTCTCCTAGCCATAAAGGTCAAAAAGGCTATCATACGTTGAGCAGAAACAGGAATATTTCCTGCTTCCAATGGGATAATCCCCAAAATTGCTGTAAGCAAATTAGGTTGTAGATCCAGATCCAAGACTTTTGATAGCATTTTAAAAACATCTCTCCAAAAGTTATCTAGCTTTATGCAAAACCAATACATATGAGTTAAGGTGACCACCTCAATATTACATCTGTCACAAATAGGATTGATATTGGAAAAAATATGCGTCAGTTTATCCTTTGACATATGGGCCTGCACTGTCACTTTAATTTTGCCTTCAGGGTGCACTTTCTGTCCTGTGTACGTCTTTAACAGTAGTTTAGTTCGTTTCAGAGGTAACAGTTGTTTGTAGTTGTGTACAAAGATCACTGATAAAGCTGAGCCTGTATCCAACTCCATTTTCAGTCTCACGCCTCGCTCTGCCTTGGCTCGTACCTTGCACTCTTCTTCCGAGTGTTGTTATCAATTAAAACACGGTGTTCCGATACGATGTAGGTTCATCAACCTTGTCGCCAATTCGTTGTGTATGTGGCCAAGTTACACCTCAAAGGTATAAATAAAAATGCTGGAGAGGGGAGCTAAATTACAGGGTTCCTTACTGACTGAAACCGAACTGAACACACATGTACAAATCAATACGCACCTAATAGCGCATGCAACGATGTGTTACTACAACATAAAGTAGTCCCATAATATATAGTAGCCTATATGGTACATCTACCATATGCTAATATGAGAAAAATTATTCTACTTTGAATCTTTATTTGTCTTTAAACCTAGCTTACTCAGTACTTGTGTGCTAAACAGCAGCTTTGACAGTGTGATCCTTGATGGTTTTTAGCAAGAGTTGAAATATCTGTTTCAAGTGGTGACAGCAAAATCCTTAAGCCCCCATGCATAGCAATGACCAAGCAGTTTCTGCTTTATGTGCGATGTGGTTCACTGCACTGTGGCCTCTTTTTACAAGGAAGGAGGATGAAAAAGCAATAAAGAGCAGCATGGCTCTTCTTCAAAGACCAGGAAACTTGGTACGAAATTGTAGCCTCATACCACAAAAACTGACATTTTAGAAAAGCATTTTTGCTTCTTCATCATTCATTGATGATTGTTCTTAACCTTTTAAGAAAGATTTTTTTCATAAACTTTTCATTGTTGATAAACCATACATATGCCATTAGCAATGCCTCATTGTCTTGCACAATTCAGTTGAATCCTAACTTCTGTTTTTGTTGCTCTGTGCATAGTCGATACTCAGTGCCTTCACTCATTTCATCAATACAAGGAGCTGCAGGGTTATTTCTCAGAGGAATTGATTTTAAAATACTGGTATCCATTTTGAGCACAGTGGTGAGCACTTCTGATACAGCAGGCATTATTAATCTTTCACCAATATTATGAGATTTTCCACACTTTACTATTTTGAGACCACTATCAAAATCATTTTTAACTTTATTGGTAAACGGCTTGAGTGTGCAATGCTTTTTAAATACTTCTTTCATCTTCTGGAACTGAGTAATACCATAAGAAGCTTTTTCAGGGCGTCTTTTATGAAAGTAATCCTGCAATCTTGATGGTTTCATGGCTTCATTAGACAGTCGAGTGTAACAAATAAGAGAAATGGGCCATCACTGATCTGACAGGAACAGAATAAAACCGTACTCCAGGTATGTAACATTGTATTAACACATTTTCTGTAGTTTCCTTTTCATAGCAGGATTAGAATTCAAGGCTTCACTGCCTTCAGACTCATAGAGAAAATACTGTGTGTATTTATCCATCGTTAACAGGGCTAAATTAAAATAAAAAAATTAACACAAACTGGGAATGCCAATTGGATGTTGACAACAGCAGCAAGTTGACATGGATGGAACGATGGTAGCAGCACACAAAGGAACATTGAGGTGAAGATGAAGACTATCACGACAGTGATAACTATGCTGACAAGGATTCATATTTGACAAGCTACCTTTACACTATTCCTATTAACGTGATTGACGTTAGGTCTCATAATCCCCAAAGGTGGTTCTTCATCGCCATTTGAAACTGAGGTCACTTTAAGCACCTCAGGAGGAATCCTTGGGGTTGGCAGGTTCACGGATAGGCTCGGTTTCTCTGTTGGTTCCAGCCAGCACTACATTGTTGCATGACCTGTTTTCTGTAGATCTGTAGAGAAAGTTGAGAGGGTTTACTTGACTTATCCACTGTTAAATTGCGTGAACTCTTTCCATGCTGCGAGTCAAGGGGAACTGTTGGGCAACCTGGTTGCTATCCCCAATTATTGGTATCCCCAATAATGCCTGTTTGGTTGGTAAGGTCAGATGAGATTGCTGAGTTTCAGATGTGTTGTGACGGCAAGTGCTCACGCCTGCAGAGTTATGGTTCTACTTGTGTTCCAGTCGCTCAACCTTGTTTTTTCAGGAAGAGCCTGCCTTACTATCAGTCAGTCAGGTTTAATGCCTCAAATTAGGGTACTGCTTACCACTGCCCCCCCAAGAATCTAGAATGCCCCCCGATGACTTCTATTTACCTTAATGTTCCCTCAAGACATGTATCCACCCCCATTTGGAATCACTGGGTTAGAACATAAAACATTCAGCTTAGGAAGCGGCCCTTCAATCCACAATGTCTACACCAAATTAAACTAAATCCCTCTTGCCTGAACATGATTATTATCCCTGCATTCCTACATGTTCTTGCATCCATCTAATCCCACTATACTGTCTGCTTCCACCATTGCCATGGCAGCCCATTTCAGCCACCTACCATACGGTGTCAAAGAAAGCCTGCCCTGGACATCTCCCTTAAACTACCCCTCTCACTTTAAATGCATGCCCTCTGGTTCTGGACACTTCTACTGTAGGAGGAAGATTTTGAATGCCTACCCTACCCATGCCTCTCTTAAATTTAATAGATGTTCCTATGATAATTGTGTTCAAATGATCAATTTACTCAAACAGAAAAAAATAGATTATCGCAATTTTTGCAGTGATAAATGTCTGTTCATGTCCAAAATCAAGTTGGAAGTAAAAAAAAGTAGAATTCTTCACTTAAGGAATTGGTACTGTGATTTAATGAGATATACTCCCTTCCTAAGAATTTATAACTTGACTAGTGTTTCTCACACACTTCCGCTTGCTAGACAAGAGAGAGCAATGGCATTTGTTTGCTGACCCATCAGAAATGATTCTGGGCTGTTAAAAGCAAATCTGCAAATCAAAGTCAGAGAAGTCGAGGAATGGAGCAGGATGGTGTGTACTCAAGTGTGGGGATGGGATACCATTTTTATCGGCTGGTTGCAAATGGCACGAGAGGTCATACTTTGGTGATACTGCATGAGGTTCAGAAAGAGTTTGGGTGCTTTTTGGCAGATGGCAAACAGCACGGGGCCAATAAAAAGAACGGAGGTTTATGTGGAGCGGCCACTATTGGAGCAGTTATTGTGTGACTGGGGAATGATTACAGTTGTCTGGCTTTGGCTCAACAGGGTCTATTTGAGAACAGGCTTGGGCAAGCACAGCTGGAGTTTCTAAGTAAATAAGTAATAAAGTTTCTTAGTTTTTTTTCAGTTAGAACATGGCTATTACACTCAAAAGGTAGTGGTATGTTCCTTGTTTGAGGTGTGGAAAATGTGAGAGATCTCCAGTCTCTTGGAAAGCTACATCTGCATGAAATGCATTGAGCTTCAACTCCTTAGAGACTGTGTTAACAAACTGGCATGGTTGTTTTGGTAACATATGAAATTAAATCCTTAGAAAGAAGTGACATAGAATTGGAAGATGTAGAAACCTTGTGGATAGAGTTAAGAAACTACAAGGGTAAAAAGACCCTGATGGGAGTTTTATACAAGCCTCCAAACAGTAGCCAGATGTGGGCTGGAAATTACAACGGGAGGCAGAAAAGGCATGTCAAAATGGAATGTTGCGATAATCATGGGGGATTTCAATAGGCAGGAAAGGCAGGTTGGTGCTGGATCCCAAGAGAAGGAATTTGTAGAATGCCTATGAGATGGCTTTTTAGAGCAGCTTGTGGTTGAACCCACTAGGGGAACAGCAATTCTGGTTATGTACTGACCCAGATTTCATTAGGAAGCTAAGGTAAAGGAACCTTTAGGACACCATGATCATAATATGATAGAAATCACCCTTAGTGAGAAGGGGAAGCTAAAATTGGATATATCGGTATTAGAGTGGAGTAAAGAGAATTATAGAGGCATGAGAAAGGAACTGGCCAAAGGTGTTTGGAAGGCAACCTCTAGCAGGGATGGTGGTAGAACAGCAATGGCTGGTGCTTCTTGGAGAAATTCAGAAAGTGCAGGAAGGATATATCACAAAGATGAAGTATTCTGAAGGGAGGATGGGTCAGCCATGGCTGACAGGGGAAGTCAAAGACAATATAAAAGCTAAAGAGAGGCATGTAATATAGCAAAAAATAGTGTGAAGGTAGAGGTTTGGGAAACTTTTAAAAATCAACAAAAGGCAATAAAAAAGCCATAAGGAGAGAAAGGATGAAATAAGGAGATAAGTTAGCTAATAATATAAAAGAGGATACAAAAAAATTCAGGTTCTGTATATAAGGAGTAAAAGAGAGGTGAGAGTGGATATCAGACTGCTGGAAAATGATGCTGGAGAGGAAGTAATGGGGGATAAAGAAATGGCTGAGGACCTTAATAAGTATCTTCACTGTGGAAGTCACTGTCACAATGCCAAAAGTATGAGTGTCAATGGGTAGAAATGAGTGTCAATGTTATTACTAAGGGGAAGATGCTTGGGAAACTGACAAAAATGATGGTAGGTAAGTCACCTGGCCCAGATGGACTACACCCCAGGGTTCTGAAAGAGTTAGCCGAAGAGATTATGGAGGCATTAGTAATGATCTTTCAAGAATCACTAGCTTCTTGATGGTTCCTGAGGACAAGAAAATTGCAAATGGCACCGCTCTTCAAGAAGGGAGGGAGACAGAAGAAAGGAAATTATTGGCAAGTTAACCTGATTTCAGTGATTGGAAATATGTTGGAGTCTATTATTAAGAATGAGGGATTGGAGCAGGGGGCAGGGATTCAGAAAGGGTGCAGAGGAGAGTTACAAGGATGTTGCCTGGATTGGGGGAGCATGCCTCATAGGTTGAGTGAACTCGGCCTTTTCTCCTTGGAGCGACAGGGGATGAGAGGTGACCTGATAGAGGTGTACAAGATAATGAGATGCGCTGTACGTGTGGATAGTCAGAGGCTTTTTCCCAGGGCTGAAATGGCTAGCACGAGAGGGCGTAGTTTTAAGGTGCTTGGAAGTAGGTACAGAGGAGATGTCAGGGGTAATTTTTTTTACACAGAGAGTGGTGACTGCGTGGAATGGGCTGCCAGCAGTGCGGTGGAGGCAGGAATGATAGGGTTCTTTAAGGGACCCTCTTAAACCTGGATAGGTACATAGAACTTAGAAAAATAGAGGGCTATTGGTAAGCCTAGGTAGTTCTAAGGTAAGGACACGTTCGGCACAGCTTTGTGGGCTGAAGGGCTTGTATTGTGGTGTAGGTTTTCTATGTTTCTATGTTTCTATGATGAAGTTTTGGGGTACTTGGAGGCACTTGATAAAATAGGCCAAAGTCAGCATGGTTTTCTAAAGGGGAAATCTTGACTGACAAATCTGTTGGAATTTGTTGAGGACATAACAAGCATGATAGACCAAAGAGAGTCAGTGGATTTTCAGAAAGCCTTGGACAAGATGCCCACATGAGGCTGATAAACAAAATAAGAGTCAATGGTATTTTGGGAAAGATACTAGATGGTTAGAAGATTGGCTGACTGGCAGGAAGCAAAGAGAGGGAACAAAGGGGGACTGTGGAGGAAAATATTGCAAGCTAAAGATTTTGATAGACAAAGGGTTAATACTGGCTTTTGAATATGGAAACTAGTTTGCAGCTTAGTTTGTAAGAGATCTGGCCTTGATTTTTAGCTGAGCCAAGTTTTAGAATAAATACTTCCAGTTGCTTATCTTGTAAGAATTAGCCTCAAGGATATGAGACAAACTGTCTGTTCATATAAAGTTATACACATGACTGAATTTTTAATTTTTGGCTGTTGCTATGGCTAGTCTACCACAAGAGAACTGCATGTGAACCTAGCTTAGCTTTTGCAATTCACATGGTTAATCGAACACCCTTTGATTTTCGATCGATTTGTACATGTATAAAAGGAACTATGCTATCTGTACAATTTGACGTTCGACACTAACTGCTAGTGGTTCCACTCCCCATGATATTGTGAATAAAGGTCTCTTTACTTTGAAGTCTATGTCTAATTTACTTGTGACCAATTTTAATCAAATTTCCTTAGCAAATTCTTTTCTCTAACAGGGCCTCTTCTGGTTGGCTGCTGGTGACTAGGTGTGTTGCTGGGGTAGGTGTTGGGATCACTTCTTTTCATGTTGTATGTCATTGATTTGGATGAAGGAATTGATGGCTTTGTGGCCAAATTTGTGGATGATACAAAGACAGATAAAAGGGCAAATAGTGTTGAGGAAGCTGGGTGTTTGCAGAGGACTTAGACAGATTAGAGGAATGGGAAAAGAAGTGGCAGGTGGAATGTAATGTAGGAAGTGCATGGTCATGCACTTTGTCAGAAGTATTAAAGGCGTGGAATATCTTGTAAACGCGGAGAAAATTAAAAAAAAATCAGAGGTGCAAAAGGACTTGGAAGTCCTCATGCATGATTCCCTTAAGCTTAGCATGCAGGTTGAGCCAGTGTTAAGGAAGGCAAATGCAATGTTAGCATTCATTTTAAGAGGACTAGAATACAAAAAGCTTGGATGTAATGCTGATGCTTTATAAGGCATTGGTTAGACCACACTGCATTTCGTGAGGATGTGCTGGCATTGGCATTGGAAATAGTCCTGAAGAGGTCCATGAGAATGATCCCAGGAATGAAAGGGTTAACATGTGAAGAGCATTTGATGTCTCTGGGCTTGTACTCACTGACGATTAGAAGAATGATGTGGGATCGCATTGAAACCTATTGAATATTGAATGGTCTAGATTGAGTGGATGTGGAGAGGATGTTTCCTATATTGGGGGTCTAGGACCAGAGGACACAGCTTCACAATTGAGAAATGTCCATTTAAACCAGAGATGAGGAAAAATTTCTTTCATCAGAGAGTGATGAATCTGTGGAGTTTTTGCCACAGGCAGCTCTGCAGGCCCAGTCATTGGGTATATTTAAGGTGGAGTTTGACAGGTGCTTGATTAAACAGGGCATTAAAGGTTGTGACATCAGGAGAATGACGTTGAGAGGGATAATAAAATAGCCATGATGGAATGGTGGAGCAAATTCAATGGGCTGAATGGCCTACCTCTGCTCCTAGGTCTTATGAGACAATGGCTGTAGTGGTGGAGTGTGGGAGATTTGTAAAGGCACAACCTGATGGGACAGTGGGTTGTACAGGTGGCAAGTACCTCATTAAGGTTGGGGGTGAGGAGGGGACTGTAATCACTCTCCATGTTGAACTTAGTAGCTATTTTTAATACAATAGATTTCATATGGGAAACGGTGAGTGATTTGTAAAATATAGCTACATCCCAGTGATGTCCTTTGAAATGATGAATTCGCTTTCAAAATAAATGTTTTGTTGTGAGTAAACTACAAAATCATAGATCATAATCTCTATATCTAAGAAGCTGAACACATTTAAAACAAGCAGGAATTACCAGAGATAAAGAAAACATGCAGCAAGATGAATGGTTACAGGACGTACCCGGTCATTTTCTCTCTGGATTGGACTTCTGTGGGAATTAGGCACAAACATTTATACCTTTGTGAGTTTGGCAACCTTTCACTATTTATATATAAAATACATTACAAACAATGGGTCTATTTGAGGCTTTTCTTTAGAAGAACTGACTGGCCCACTAGCATTGTACCTATACTGGAATGTCAACTCCACATGGCAACATCATCATATTGCTCATCACATGATCTCATAATAGGTCATTGCACTAGAAATAGTATCCATTTAGAAGTCTGTAAACAAAACTGTAAATGCATCACATGACCCTTTCCCTTTTCAGATAGATAGATAGGACTTTATTGATCCCAAAGGAAATTACAGTGTCACAGAAGCAATACAAGTGCACAGATATAAATATTAGAAGAGAAATAGAAAGAATAAAAAATAGGTTACCACAAACAATCTTAGCAGGAGGGGGTCATCACTTCCCCATCTATAGGTAGACTCATCATAGAGCCGAGTGGCCGAGCGTAAGAATGACATTTCGCACACTTTGGAACAGCACAGTTGTATTAGTTTACTACTAAAAGTGCTCTTCTGTTCAGCCAAGGTGGCAAGTGGAGGGTGAGAAACATTGTCCAGAATTGCTGGGATTTTCCGTAGGGTCCTTTGTTCTACCACAGTCTCCAGTGTGTCCAGTTTGACTCCTATAACAGAGCCAGTTTATTGAGCCTGTTGGCATCACCCTGTGCACTACCGCATAGAAGATTGTATTGGTGACAACAGACTGGTAGAACATGTAAAGGGGAGGCCTGCATACTCCAACGGACCTCATTCTCCTCGGGAAGTAGAGGCGACCCTGGCCCTTGTACACAGCCTCTGTGCTGGTGCTCCACTCAAGTCTGTCATCCAGGAGCACCCCGGGTACCTGTAGGTCCTCATCACATCCACCTCCTCACTGTCAGTAGTAACAGGGAACAATGCAGGCTTTGTCTTCTTAAAGCCCATCACAATTTCCTTTAATTGAATTGACTTTATTTCTTACATCCTTCACATACACGAGGAGTAAAAATCTTTACGTTACATCTCCGTCTAAATGTGCAATGTGCAATTTATAGTAATTTGTAATAAATAGTATGTACACAGGCAGTCAATATAACATAGAAGTACAATTGTTTCAGCGTGAATTAATCAATCTGATGGCCTGGCGGAAGCATCTGTCCCGAAGCCTGTTGGTCCTGGCTTTTACGCTGTGGTACCATTTCCTGGATGGTAACAGCTGGAACAGTTTATGGTTGGGGTGACTTGGGTCCTCAATAATCCTTTGGATCCTTTTTACGGACCTGTCTCTGTAAATGTCCAGAATAGTGGGAAGTTCATGTCTACAGATGTGCTAGGCTGTCCGCACCACTCTCTGCAGAGTCCTGCGATAGAGTGAAGTACAGTTCCCATACCAGGTAGTGATGTAGCTAGTCAGGATGCTCTCAATTGTGCCCCTACAGAAAGTCCTTCGGATTTGGGGACTCATACCAAACTTCTTCAACCGTCTGAGGTGAAAAAGGTGCTGTTGTGCTTTGTTCACCACACAGCCGGTATGTACAGACCACCTGAGATCCTCGGTGACGTGTATGCCAAGGAACTTAAAGTGTGAGCCTTTTCAAGCCCAGATCCATTGATGTCATTAGGGGTTATCCTGTCTCCACTCCTCCTGTAGTCCACAACCAGCTCTTTGTTTTGTCTTACTGATGTTGAGCTACAGATATTTTAGATTGCAGCATTTGAGAAAGTCCTCCACCAGGACCCCGCATTCATCCTCCTGTCCTCCCTTTATAAACCCAACTATTGCTGAGTCATCAGAGAATTTCACTCAACATGACTCAGTGTTGTACCTAAAATCCAAGGTATACAGGGTAAACAGGAAGGGAGCCAATATAGTCCTCTGTTGAGCCCCAGTGCTGCCTACAGCCATGTCTGACAAACAGCTGTGAAGCTGCACATACCATGGTCTGCCAGTCAGGTAGGTTTGTAATCCATCCTACCCTTGATGTTCAGTTGCAGATTTATCTTTTGATGGCTTTCTTGAAGGTGCTTGAAGTTATTTTGTACATTCTGCTTACAGCACCATGCTTTCAACTTATTTGTGGTGGAGCTGCATTTCTCCTTCAGTGCTAAATTTGAATAAAATATCTATGATATTCATCATTCCAAATTGTACACTGATTCAATTTGGCATGTGAAGAGCAAATAATTGTCAACATGGTGATGGCACCCATTCTTGCCATCTAGGGGTCATATACTTACGAATCAGCTGTATGGATGAGGTTTCCAATAATCTTCTTCTCATCCCCACCCCCACAGCTGCCAGTGTCTTTAACCAGTAAGCGTTAACCAAGCTTCTTTGGCTGTGGTTTTGTTACCATGAATAGCAAGTAATCATTGTGTCCAACATATAATTTGGAATAGATCACAAGACCATAAGATATAGGAACAGAATTAGGTCATTTGGCCCATCGAGTCTTCTCCACCATTTCATCATGGTTGATCCAATTTTCCTCTCAGCTCCCAGTCTCCTGCCTTCTCCTCATAACCGTTCATAGCCTGACTAATCAAGAATCTGTCAACCTCTGTCTTTGATATATATAAAGACTTGGCCTTCATAGTTGCTTGTGGCAATGAATTCAACAGATTCAGCACTCTGTGGCTTAAGAAATTCCTCTGTATCACGGTTCTAAAAGGATGCCCCTCTATTCTGAGGCTGTGTCCTCTTGTCTTAGACACTCCCACCATAGGAGACATCCTCTCCACATCCACTCTATCAAAGCCTTTCACCATTCAATACATTTTAGTGAGAGTGCTCTTCATGTAACAAGCCATTCAATGTTGGAGTCAAATTTGTGATCTGTGATAAACCATGTATATAGGTTGTAACCAGGTTACCTGTCTGGACATGCCTGGGCACGCCCCTCTGCTGACTGCTCCTGTGGCTCCTTCCACAGACCCCTGAATAAAGGCGATTGTGTCACTGCTCCTCCCTCAGTCCAGGACAGATACTCAGCATGGATGTCGGTCCATTTACTGTTAATAAAAAGCCTTTCAGTATTTACTCTACTTCCTGTCTTTTGGAGTAGTTGATAGTGCATCAATACCTCTATGCTGACTTTGCATGGGTTATCTATGTATGCTCAGTGAGCAATTCTGAGTGCTGAAATGAATGGTCACGTTTTGTCATGGTGCTCAGCAATAGAGATACAGCAGAGAAACAGGTCCTTTGTACAATTGTGTCCACACTCTCCATCAATCATCGATTTAAATTGATCCCACATTAATCTTTGTTTTAATCTTCCCCACACATTCATTTATTCACCTCAGAATCGAGCACTCATATACTCACCAATTAATGTAGAAAACACACATCTTCAGCTTGTGGGAGGGAACTACATCTTCCAGAATAAACCCATGCAGTAACAGAGAGAATGTGTGAACTTCACACTGATAGCATTTAAGGTCAAGATTGAACTTCGATCCCTGGGGCAGTGGCTCGACTAGCTACACCACTGTGGGAATTTACTTTCTATTACATAAATGGAAAGTAGCCTCGTGCTGAACAAAGCATCTGTTGCTTATTCAAAAAACAAAATGATTACTCTCTACTCACTCACTGCCCAGAGCTGGGCTCTCCTATGTGTCCTGTCATTACCTCATGGTCCATAAACATTACCTCACTATTTTCCTCTCTTCTTGCCCACTTTTATTTCCCTGAAATGGAAACAACCACTCAGCTTAGTGTTCTGTAACCTGCCCTCTTCATTTAACATGCTAGAGTTTTGTACATTTGCTTTTTAATAATGTTTGGGGCTGAGTGGAAATTTTAGTGCAGCAACCCAGTCTTGGATAAGGAATACAGTTGCCTGATGGTCCCAGGATATATGGCAAATTCTGAAGAGTTGCATCAACTTCTTCAGTCTGCCGATCACTATTTCCTGTACTTTAGTAACAATGGACCCTCTCTGAACCTAAACTTAAACCTCATAAGAAGGAAGTAATGGTAATAGGGAACTCAGTTATTGGGGGTGGGGTTGAGAATCAGTTATCTACTGACAAGGACTCTTCTAAGCTGTGTTGCCTGTGAGGGGCACAAGTAGAAAATCCCCCTGGCTGAGTAGATAAGCTCCTGGCCAGAGCTGGGGTGGATCCGGTAGCTATGGTCCACATCAGAACAATTGACATAGGTAAGAACAGGCTGTCAGTTCTACAAGACAAATTTAAAGAATTAGATGGAAAGCTTAGAGACAGAACTGACAAAGTGGTCTTCTCAGTGACAGGATAATTTTTACACCTAGAAGAGTTAAAGGTGGGATTTTGCAGAGATGGATTTTGGGGGAGCTGCTGTTTATAATTTATATTAATGATTGGGATAAGCACACAGCAAATAAACTGGTAAAGTTTGCCAATGACACAAAATTAAGGGGACGGGCTGATAACATTCTGGCAGCAGAATCAATACAGTTAGATCATAACAAAATCCAGATGTGGGTAGTTAAATGGCAGATGAAATTTAATCTAAGTAAATGTAAAGTATTAACATAGAAACATAGAAATTACGTAGCCCTTTGGCCTACAACGCTGTGCCAAACATGTACTTACTTTAGAAATTACTCGGGTTACCCATAGTCCTCCATTTTTCTAAGCTCCATGTATATCCAGGAGTCTCTTAAAAGACCCTATCATATCCACCCCCACTATCGTCACTGGCAGCCCATTCCACGCACTCACCACTCTCTGTGTAAAAAAAACTTACCCCTGATATCTCCTCTGTACCTTCTTCCAAGCACCTTAAACTATGCCCTCTCGTGCTAGCCATTTCAGCCCTGGGAAAAAATCTCTGACTATCCACACGATCAGTGCATCTCATTATCTTGTACACCTCTATCAGTTCACCTCCCATCCTCTGTTGCTCCAAGGAGAAAAGGCTGAGTTCACTCAACCTATTCTCATAATACATGCTCCCCAATCCAGGCAACATCCTTGTAGATCTCCTCTGCTCCCTACATCCTTCCTGTAGTGAGATGACCAGAACTAAGCACAGTACTCTAAGTGTGGTCTGACCAGGGTCCTATATAGCTATATATCTCTTGGCTCCTAAGCTCAATCCCACGGTTGATGAAGGCCAATACAATATTACATATAGGAAGTAGAAATATTAGATATAAATATACAGTGGGGGGGTCTGGAGTTAGAAAGTGCACTGTGTGAGAAGGATTTGGGCATCCTGGTTGACTCATTCCTATCAACATCTAGACAATACACAGAAGTGATTAGGAAGGCTAATGGAATGTTGGGCTATATAATGCGCTCAGTGGAGTTCAAGTTTGGAGATGTTCTCCTTAAGCTGTACAATGCGCTTATGAGGCCACACCTTGAATACTGTGTACAATTTTGGTCTCCATTTTGTGTGAGGGATGTGAAGGCACGGGAGAGAGTCCAGAGAAGGGTGACTAGACTCGTTCCAGGTCTTCAGGGTATGAGCTATGAAAAAGATTGAAAGAATTAAATCTTTTTAGCGTAAGTAGATGTAGAATGAGAGGAGGCATGATAGAAGTGTTCAAAGTCATTAAGTGTATAAGTAAAGTGGATGCCAGCTGCAACCTTGAAATTAATCCATCATCAAGGACATGGTGCCCAGGTGGAGACTGGTTAAGAGGAGATTTCAGACTAACAACAGGAAGCATTTCTTTACACAGTGAGTTGCGGATACAAGGAACAAACTACCTAGTTGTGTGGTTGAGAATAATAGCTTAGAGACTTTCAAATCTAAATTTGATAGTTATTTTAACACACTATGTGAATTTAGCAAGCTTTGTTGTGCCGAATGGCCTGCTCCTGTCGATAAGCTCTAATGTCCGAATGTCGATTCTTGTCATGACTGTACCGTATGGGATATCACTTTAATTACATGGTGCTCATCTCTCATTTATCAGGGTTACAAATACAAACCAGCTTGTTTTATTAAGGAACTGACTCACTAATAATTAGGCATGTGCAAGATTAAACCCTTAATTAAATGTGCACTCCAAGCAGTAGTCATTAGTTTGAATGCCACATGATCTCATTTTAGGCAATCACAATACTGGTTACATCACCCAATTAGAGAACTGTACAAATTCTTTAAACACTGTGGATGCAGCATATGTGCACATCAAGACGCAGACTATTGCTATTGAGAAGTACATTCCTTTCTTATTCAAGCTTTCTTATCTGTTCTGACAAAGTGATGCCCAGAGCAAAGAGTTTTTCTACCTTCCTCAATATTTACCCTGGAAAACAGATCATAGCCCACCATTTTAGACACTATTAAACTGGAAATCAATTTGAATATTTCTGGACCAAATAACTTCAGGCAGGAAATTTATCTGCACACTGCCTGTCATGAGTCTCTCATGTGACTGAGGCAATTCCCTCATCAGGAATGATCTGGACAGTGTCACTGCCTGTTTAACTTCCTTTTGGAGGATTGCAGGGAAACTTGTACGTTTTTCCCCCTCAATATACCCATTGTAAGGTACATATAGAGCAATAGGATCATAAACACACAAAACTGATCTTGGAGACAGTATGATATTAATAAATAACACCAATTTTATCATTGCACACACACACACACACACACACACACACACGTGTATACTGTAAAACTGAGCAACACCTCCCCTCATGGTTTTTCTCCCTACCGCACCATAAGTGCCTATTTATGACATCACTGATTCTGCACCCCACCTAATTTTACAGCTAGTCCCATCCTCCCCCCTCCCACAGTCCTTTCTTAGCACATCGACCCTTTCTCAGTACATTCCACTGCCCCCTCCCAACTCCTTTGAAAAGCTGAGATGCTGTCCAAAGAAACACCAACCCAGTACCTGGCTAATCTTGTCTTTTTCATCCCCAAATGCTGGGCTAAACTTCCACCCTCCATCACAAATGCTAGCCTGAACTCTTCACCACCTGCTGTGCTTATAATCCTCCCCCACCACAAGCACCAGTCTCTCCCCACAGCAGGCTACAAATTCTTAAGCCCTTCTTACTTCCCCAGTCTCACCACCCTGAGCCACAAGTACAAAACAGCTGTGGAGCACCTCTGGTTATCAGTGCAAGAGCACCCCCCCCCCCTCTTGCCTGAGGACTAATTAGTCTTAGAAACAGAGGGTGGACAGTACATTTCCAAGGATTAACACCTGTTGCTTGAGACCGATTCTGTTCTGAATATTGGCGTTATGGGGCAATAAACAGAGTTCCAAAGAATTAAGGCCATTCTGGGCTATCCTTCAGGACCCAACAGAACTGCTGTGCAAAATATATTTCAGCCTAAACTCCAAAAGAGCAGTATCTAGAATACTGGTGGGATAGATGTCCAGGTCATATATTGCTATCTTAATGGTGCCTTTAGATATTGAATCCATTTTGGTTCAATTGATTATTGAATCTGAGATAGTCTTCCCAAATCCTTTGTTCAAAGGATGCATATTGCCAGTAGTGAGGGATATTTTTATTATCTGCATGTGACAATTGAGCCAAAATCCAAGACAGTGTCCAATTTAATGCAGCATAGAATTTGTTTTACTCATTTGGATAATATCGAACACATTGTAACACTCAGATTGTTCCAATTATTGCAGATAGATGAAACCTTGGTTATTTATTTACACAACATAGATATTGTGTATTATCTACTTTAAAAATAGCATAATTGAACACATGTAGAGCCTTATGTGGGAGGAATTTATTATTGGGAGGATCTCTGTTGTAATATAACAGCCGTATTTGAAAAGCTGCTTTCAGTTTGGGTCTCCCACCTAAAACAAATCAGAAAATGCTGTAAAATTATTAAATGTAATGTACTATGTTCACCTGGGTACTCTCAATCAGACAGTTCCAGACAGCACAGATGAGTTTTTGGTTTTTCCATAAAAGAAACTTGATGGATACATTTTTGCAAAAGAAAAAACCCACATTCTGTTCGGCTTGAGTTATCACTATTCATGTTTAGGTGATTGAATCTTATCGAAAGATTTCAGTCATTAAAATGATCATCCTTGACTGATTTTCATTTATAGATTGACATTTCAGATCTTCCAAGATCACATCATTAGAAGTCATACATTGATATATTGTCTCCACCTGCTGCTACCCATCGCTGGCAAGATGTAACCTCTGAATGATTTTATGCAGGAAAAGTCATGAGTATAGAATGACAAAGTACTGCAGTGGGTCAGATATTATGTTAATTGATTCACGTTAGCTGGTCCCTGCCTTTGGGACATGTTGTGCCCGTTAAGTGGGTGGTGGTCCAGTGTACAGGATAATCAATAAAGGTGAAACTCATGGCATGAAAGAAACATTCCTGACATGGATAGGAAGGTGGCTAAATAACAAGCAACACTCTCATGGTGAATTGTTGTTTCTTGGGCTGGCTGAAGGTGAAAGGGGTGTTCCCTAGTGCTAACGCTTTTTTTCCATTGTTATTAATGATGTGGATTTCAGGGGGCAAGTTTTAATCTATAGAATTGCAGATAATACAAAATTTGTGAATTGCAAAGGAGGTGGCAATTGCAGCAGATAATGAACAGGCTACTAGAGTGGGCAGATGAAGATTACAGTTGAGAAATATGAAGTGATATAGGAAGACTAAGGGCAGGGAATATAGAATAAGACTTATCTAAAAGTGGTACGGGAGCAGAAGGATCTGGAGCTATTAGTACATATGATATTGAAAGTGGCAGGGCAGGTTGAGAAAGAGGTTAATATGACATAAGCATTTCTGGGATTTATCAGTAGATGTATACATAGATCGAGATTCATATCGAACGTGGAACACTACAGTGCATGAGCAGATGTTTTAACCTACTCTTAAAAACTATTCAGATTCAGATTTATTTATCACAGTTCCAGTGAAATGCATTGTTTGTGTTGACAATTGACATACCCAAGGATGTACTGGGAGACAGGCCACAATTGTCACCACGCTTTCTGACTCCAACATAGCATGCCTACAGTGTTCAGCAAAACAACACAAGCAGTAAGATACTTCCTTTGTCTATGGTGCAGAGGTGAGAATGGGTCCAGGGTCAGTGGTCTGTTCACGACGTGAGATGTGGGAGCTCTAGGATACATCCAGTCTCCCTGATAACTGCATCTGCACGAAATGCAATCAGCTACAGCTCCTTACAACCCATGTTGGGGAACTGGAGAGGCAACCGGATGAACTTCAGTTCATATGGGAGAATGAAGAGATGATAGATAAGATCTAAAGGGAGGTGGTCATCCCGAAGTTGCAGGAAGCAGGAAGGTGGGTGACTCTCGGGAGAGGGAAGGAGAATAGGCAGACGGTGCAGAGTACCCCTGTGATGTTCCCCTCAATAATAAGTATACTGTTTTGGATACTGGGGGAGGGGGTGGGATGACCTACCAGATAAAAGCCACAACAGCTAGTTCTCTGGCACTGAGTCTGGCTCTGTGGCTCAGAAAGAAAGGAAAGCAGATAGGAGATAGTGTGGATGTGAAGGAGACACCATGATGATACATTGTCTTCCAGGTGCCAGAGTCAAGGACATCTTGCATCAGGTGTACAACATTCTAAAGACCGAGGACAAGCTAACAGAGTGGTGATACAACAACATAGATAGGAAATGGATGAGGCAATGGAGAGAGAATATAGGGAGCTAGGTAGAAAGCTGAAAAGCAAGATCTCAATGGTAGTAATCTCTGAATTGCCACCCATGCCAAAAGCCAGTGAGGGTAATAAAAGGATGATGTGGCAGATAAACGTATGACTGAGGATTTGGTGCAGGTGGTGGTGTTTCAGATTTCTGAATCATTGGGATCTCTTCTGGGGAAGATAGGATCTGGACAAAAAAGATAGATTACACCTGAACCAATATATTTGCGGGCAGGTTTGCTAGAGCTGTTGGGGAGGGTTTAAACATATATGTGAGGAGTGGTAGCTGGCGTGATAGGGTAGAGGATGGGGTAGTTGGTTTACAAGTAGTGAGACTGTAAGGAAGGATGGGCAGTTGATAGGGCAAAATTGCAGTTGGTAGGATGGGTTGAAGTGTGTCTTGAGACTAAATAGTGAGTTCACAAGTGATGATAATGTAAAAGGGAAGCAGAGTGCTGGAGAAGTTACGAATGTATCCAGAATAAATAAAAAGACAAAATGTTCTGAAAGGGTTAAGAATTTACCCTATGATAACATGGAGCACGATTGAAGAAGTGCTGAAGAAATTACACTTGAATGCACACAGCATACAGAATAAGTTAGATGATCTTGTAGGTCAGTCAGAAATTGGCAGTAGGACATTGTGGACATCACTGAGTCATAGCTGAAGGAAGATCACAGTTGGGAGCTTAACATCCAAAGATATAAATTCTAGCAAAAGGACAAGCTGGTAAACTGAGGGGGTGGAGTGACTCTGTTGGTAAAAAATGAAATTAGAAATGACATGCGATCAGAAGATGTAGAATCCTTGTGCGTAGACTTAAGAAATTGCAAGAGCTGTATACAGGCATCCAAATAGTCACCAGGGTGTGGAGCATAATTACAATGGGAAATAGAAAAGGCATGTAAAAAGGGCAATGTTACGGTAGTTGTGGGGGATTTCTATATGCTTGTAGATTGGGAAAGTCAGGTTGGTGCTGGATCCCAAAAGAAGGATTTGTAGAATCCTATGAGATGGCTTTTTAAGAGCAACTTATGTTTGAGCCCACTAGGGAAAAGATAATTCTTGACTGGGTGCTGTGAAATTACCAGATTTGATAAAGAAGCTTCAGGAGGAACCTTTAGGAGGAAGTGATCATAATGACAAAGTTCACCCTGCCGTTTGAGGGGGAGAAGCTAAAATTAGATGTATCAGTATTACAGTGGATTAAAGGGATTTACTGAAGCATGATAGAAGAGCTGGACAAGATTGATTAGAGGGAGTTACTAGCAGGGATGACAGCAGAACAGCAATGTCTGGGTTTCTGGACACAATTTGGAATGCACAGGATAGATACATCCCAAAAAAAGAAGCATTCTAAAGGCAACTGTGGATGATAAGGGAAGTCAAAGACAGCATAAAAGCAAAAGAGAGGACATGCAATCTAACAGAGAAATAGTGGATCTGGGAAACTTTTAAAACCAACAAAAGTCAATTAAAAAGCAATAAGGAAAGAGAAGGGATGAAATAATAAAGAAAGCTAGTCAATAATATAAAATGGGATACCAGAAGTTTTTCAGATATAGTATATAAAGCGTAAGCAAGAAGTGAGAGTGGAAATTTGTGTTTTGTCTCCCTGTCTCTCATTCTTTCTCTTTCTCTCTGCCATGCCATGCAGCATTTATGGGAGGGAAATAGAATTAAAGTTTCAGATCATTAGCTTTCCATCTGAATCTTGAAATTGTTCCAGTTAACTAATGCATAATGTAGATATTTGTGTTTAGCATCGTCAATGTTGCAGTATAGTTCTTTTGTACTGAGCTTATCCTTTAAGCCCCATGCTTTGGGTTTTTTCCATAAAATGAAAAATTGTGTATGGGGAACAGCAAATGACTGTAATGCAAATTGATGTCCTATTTTGGAAATGTGCTTTAGAAATTACCTAGGGTTACCCATAGCCCTCCATCTTTCTAAGCTCCATGTACCTATCCAGGAGTCTCTTAAAAGACCCTATTGTATCTACCTACACCACCGTCACCGGCAACCCATTCCACGCACTCACCACTCTCTGTGTAAAAAACTTACCCCTGACATCTCCTCTGTACCTACTTCCAAGCACCTTAAGACTGTGTCCTTTCATGTTAGCCATTTCAGCCCTGGGAAAAAGCCTCTGACTATCCAGACAATGAATACTTCTCATCATCTTATACACCTCTCATCTTCTGTCACTCCAAAGAGAAAACGCCAAGTTCACTCAACCTACTCTCATAAGGCATGCTCCCTAGTCCAGGCAACATCCTTGTAAATCTCCTCTGCACCCTTTGTATAGTTTCCACATCCTTCCTGTAGTGAGGTGACCAGAACTGAGCACAGTACTCCAAGTGGGGTCTGACCAGGGTCCTATATAGCTGTAACATTAACTCTCGGCTCTTGAACTCAATCCCACGATTGATGAAGGCCAATGCACCTTATGCCTTCTTAACCACACAGTCAACCTGTGCAGCAGCTTTGAGTGTCCTATGGACACAGACCCCAAGATCCCTCTGATATTCCACACTGCCAAGAGTCTTAACATTATAGAAGAGGAAGTACTGACACTTTTAAGGAATATAAAAGTGGATAAGTCTGCGGGTCCGGACAAGATATTCCCTAGGACTTTGAGGGAAGTTAGTGTAGAAATAACAGGGGCTCTGATAGAAATATTTCAAATGTCATTAGAAACGGGAATTCTAGCCGGAGGATTGGCGTATTGCTCATGTGGGTCCATTGTTTAAAAAGGGTGCTAAGAATAAACCTGGCAATTATCGGCCTGTGAGTTTGACGTCAGTGGTGGGTAAATTGATAGAAAGTATTCTTAGAGATGGTATATATAATTTTCTGGATAGACAGGGTCTGTTTAGGAACAGTCAACATGGATTTGTGTGTGGAAGGTCATGTTTGACAAATCTTATTGAATTTTTAGATGTGGTTACTAAGAAAATTGACGAGGGTAAAACAGTGGATGTTGTCTATATGGACTTCAGTAAGGCCTTTGACAAGGTTCCACGTGGAAGGTTAGTTAGGAAGGTTCGATCGTCAGGCATTAATATGGAAGTAGTAAAATGGATTCAGCAGTGGCTAGATGGGAGATGCCAGAGAGCAGTGGTGGATAACTGTGTGTCAGATTGGAGGACGGTGTGCAGTGGTGTGCCTCAAGGATCTGTACTGGGTCCAATGTTGTTTGTAATATATATTAATGATCTAGATGATGGGGTGGTAAATTGGAATAGTAAGTATGCAGATGATACTAAGATAGGTGGTGTTGTGGATGATGAGGTAGGTTTTCAAAGCTTGCAGAGAAATTTAGGACAGTTAGAAGAGTGGGCTGAAAGATGGCAGATGGAGTTTAATGCTGAAAAATGTGAGGTGCTACATTTTGGTAGAATTAATCAAAATAGGACATACATGGTAAATGGTAGGGCATTAAAGAATGCTTTAGAACAGAGGGATCTAGGAATAATGATGCATAGTTCCCTGAAGATGGAATCTCATGTGGATAGGGTGGTGAAGAAAGCTTTTGGTTTGCTGGCCTTTATTAATCAGAGCATTGAGTATAGGAGTTGGGATGTAATGTTGAATTTGATAAGGCATTGGTAAGGCCAAATCTGGAGTATTATGTACAGTTCTGGTCACCAAATTATAGGAAAGATGTCAATAAAAATTGAAAGAGTACAGAGGAGGTTTACTAAAATGTTGCCTGGGTTTCCTCTCCTAAGTTACAGAGAAAGGTTGAACAAGTTAGGTCTTTATTCTTTGGAGCGTAGAAGCTTGAGGGGAGACTTGATAGAGGTACTTAAAATTATGAGGGGGATTGATAGAGTTGACGTGGTTAGACTTTTTCCATTGAGAGTGGGGAAGATTCAAACAAGAGGGCATGGGTTGAGAATTAGAGAACAAAAGTTTAGGGGTAACATGAGGGGGAACTTCTTTACTCAGAGAGTGGTAGCTGTGTGGAATGAGCTTCCAGCAGAAGTGGTTGAGGCAGGTTCTATGTTGTCATTTAAAATTAAATTGGATAGATATATGGACAGGAAAGGAATGGAGGGTTATGGGCTGAGTGCAGGTTGGAGGGAATAGGATAGGGTAAGAGCTCGGCACAGACTAGTAGAGCCGGGATGGCCTGTTTCCGTGCTGTAATCATTATATGGTTATATGGTTATTAATACTATATTCTGCCATCATATTTAACCTATCAAAATGAACCACCTAACACTTATCTGGGTTGACCTCCATCTGCCACTTCTCAGTCCAGTTTTGTATCCTATCAATGTCCCATTGTAACCTCTGACAGCCTTCCACACTATCCACAACACCCCCAACCTTTGTGTCATCAGCAGATTTACTCACCCATCCCTCCACTTCCTCATCCAGGTCATTTATAAAAATCACAAAGAGAATGGGTCCCAGAACAGATCCCTGAGGCACACCACTGGTCACCAACCTCCATGCAGAATATGACCCATCTACAACCACTCTTTGCCTTCTGTGGGCAAGCCAATTCTGGATCCACAAAGCAAGGTTCCCTTGGATCCCATGCCTCCTTATTTTCTCAATAAGCCTTAGATCGGGTACTTTATCAAATGCCTTGCTAAAATCCATATACATTACATCTACTGCTCTACCTTCATCAATGTGTTTAGTCACATCCTCAAAAAATTCAATCAGGCTCATAAGGCACAACCTGCTTTTGACAAAGCCATGCTGACTATTCCTAATCATATTATGCCTCTCCAAATGTTCATAAATCCTGCCTCTCAGGATCTTGTCCATCAACTTACGAACCACTGAACTAAGACTCACTGGTCTATAATTTCTTGCGCTATCTCTACTCCCTTTCTTGAATAAGGAAACAACATATGACACTCTCTGATCCTCCGGAACCTCTCCTCTGTCCGTTGGTAATGCAAAGATCATTGCTAGAGGCCTAGCTATCTTCTCCCTCCCCTCACACAGTAGCCTGAGCTATATCTCATCCGGTCCCGGTGACTTATCCAACTTGATGTTTTCCAAAAGCTCCAGCACATCCTCTGTCTTAATATCTATATGCTCAAGCTTTTCAGTCTGCTGTAACTCATCCCTACAATCGCCAATTTCCTTTTCTATAGTGAATACTGAAACAAAGTATTCATTAAGTATCTCCGCTATCTCCTCCGGTTCCATACACAATTTTTCACTGTCACACTTGATTGGTCCTATTCTCTGACATCTTATCCTCTTGCTTTTCACATTCTTGTAGACTGCCTTGGGGTTTTCCTTAATCCTGCTCCCCAAGGCCTTCTCATGGCCCCTCTGGCTCTCCTAATTTCATTCTTAAACTCCTTCCTGCTAACCTTATAATTTTCTAGATCTCTATCATTACCTAGTTTTTTGAACCTTTCGTAAGCTTTTCTTTTCATATTTGAGGTTAAATAAAATATGGCCACCCCAGTTTTGCACGAGGAGCAATGGCTGTGAACTATGAATGCAGGATTCTCTATTGCTAAATCGGTCTGTTCATTGATCCCTCAGAAGGAAAAACTTTTAGTTATACAGCATGACAACAGACCCAGCGGCCCAACTACTCCAGGCCGACCAAGATTCCCCTCGAAACCAGTCCCATTTGTCCATGTGTGGCCCATGTCCCTCAAATCCTCTCGTATCCATGTGCCTGTACCTAACGTTGCTAATGTACCTGGTTCAACTACTTCCTCTGGCTGCTCATTCATGTACTGACCACTCTGGGTAGAAAATATTGTCCTTTAGATTTCTATTAAATCTCTCCCCTCTCACATTAAACCTATTCCCTCTAGTTCTTGTTTCCTCAAACCTAGGTAAGAGACATTGATATTCTTTATGCTCCTCATGATTTTACATACCTCTACAACGTCAGGCCTCATTCTCTATGAACAAAGCTTTAGCCTGCTTTACATCTCTCCATAACAGCCCCTTGAGTCCCAAAGCATCCTCATAAATGCCCTCCAGCCTGAGGGAAAAAACACTTTCAACACTTCATGACAATACAAAATAAAGATTTTAAGTACTAAATGAAAGTTCCTGGGGAAAATGAAGTGACATTTCACAGGCAGATCTTAAGATATTAGATAACAAGATGAAGACTAATTGCTTTTAAACTGCACCACTTTAGCCATAAAGCTTCTTGCCAGTTGCAAGCTTTGTTTTCTTAAATATTAAATCGACGTATAATCTAATGAATTAAATGATTTACAATACTGCAATATGCACTGAGACTTTTGGCCACAGCCACAAGTCATTTGGGGATTATCTATGGCATCTCTCATGCCCTTGAGTTAATAAGAGTAAAGCTGAGACCTTGTCTCATCATCGTCCTCTGATCTATTCTGAAAGGATTGGCTTAAGCTAGGAAAAGAAATACATGTGTTGCTTTAAACTGTGGCATTGTAAGAGAATATGACTGTGAAGGATTGCCTGGGAAGACTGGCCGGTTGCATCTCAAGTACTCTGCAACCACCTCCTGGATGGTGCAATATGGACTATCTTTCTGTTCATTAGGAGTCTTTTACTATTACTGTGAAAATAATTGCTGGATTTTCTTGGGTTTATTTGAAGGTATACTTGAAAATGCTTGTTGTTTGGAAATGTATTTTAGTGAAAATGATCTTTCCACTTGAGGGAGGGAGAAAGGGATTCAACAAAGTAAACTCTGCTGTTAGATTATGCTACAAATTCAACTTATTCCTGTTCTGTTGACTGACTTCTGACTCAAGTGTCTGTTATTTTCTTGCCTGCATCCCTTATTCTGCAAAACATCCCCATGTGAGAATACCAGTTCTGGAGCTTCAGCTTCAGACACAAGAGATTCTACAGATGCTGGCAATCTTGAGCAATGCATACAAGATGTTGGAGGAATTCAGAAGGTCAGGCAGCATCTATGGTGAGAAATAAACAGTTGACATTTCAAGCCGAGATCCTTCATGAATTTATCAGGATTCCCTCCATAGGTACTGTGTGATGAAGGGCCTCAGCCGAAAACATTGACTGTTTACTCCTCTCCAGAGATGCTACCTGACTTTCTGAGTTCCTCCAGCAGTTTGCCTGTGTTGTTCAAGATTTTCTTTACTGCCAAGAGCAGAGCACAGTATTCCATTTCTGTTAAACTGTTGTCACAGCGAGATCACAGTTGGTACTTTTCCTACTGACTGATTCATTCATTTTCCTGTTCACTCAATTTGAAGTTACCATTTTCATTGTTATAATATCCTACCTCTCAGCCTAGGTTTTACAATCCTCATTCTTGTTTTCTAATGTGTCTGTGACTTTGCTCTTATCTAACTGTAACTTTCATTTCTATAATCCCGCCCGATTTCTGCACACCCCTTTTCTTCAGGTCTCTTGCACCTCTCCAATGTTCACCCACCTTTGGCAACCACGCCTTAAGACTATAAGACCATTAAAAATAGGAGCAGAATTAAGCCTTTTGACTCATTAGGTCTGCTCAATAATGAATGATTTTCTGCTTGTAATCCTTAACCACAGTACCAAACAAGAACATATCAATCTCGGCTATAATGCACCAATGACGCGGCCTTCACCTTCCACTGTGGCAACAAATTCCACAGATTCACCATCCTCTGGATGAAGAGACCCCTCTTAGTTTCAGTTTTAAAGCAATACCTCTTTATTCTGAGGCTGAGTTGTCAGATCTTAGACACTCCTACAAATGGAAACATCCTTTTTATGTCCACTTTATCCAGGTCCTTCAGTATTCAGTAGGTTTCAAAGAAATACCCCTCATCCATCTGAATTCCATCAAGTACACATCCAGAGCCATCAAACAGTTGTGTCTCCTTCATAACCTCAGAATCTCAGCCCAATTTCTAGAATTTGTTCTCTATTTTCATGCCTCTGCTTATAAATTACATCTTTTGATCACTTTTCTGACTATATCTCAATGTGGCTGTACGGGAAATGTTTTCTTGGCAATAGTTCCATTAAGTATCTTGCAATATTTTCCTGGTCAAGTTGCAATTTCAATACGATACCGTGATGAGAATGAATTAGATCACTGAATAGGGTATAGATTCCTCTGGGAACTTGTGTCCATTTACTGTGGAGGCTCCAGAAATAATTTTGGGAAGGGAACTATGGGTTCTTTGGCTTTGGTTGTCCTCAAGCAGACAGTCCAAAAATAAAGTAAATTGGGAAAACCAATGTTCTTTTCCGATACTGGAAAATAAGATTTTAATGCATTGTGCTTTAGTATGGAGATCATAATATATGGATAGACAAAATGGTGATAGAACATGGATGCAGTTTCTTTGGCCCATTGTATCCACAACAATTATTGACCATTTATCGGTATTAATCCTGTTTTTACTGGCAACATCCCCACTGTTCCCCTTCCATTGATTTTCCTGCTGCCTCCTACACTTGGAACAATTTACGGTCATAAAGGGAGAGAGGGATTCTCCATATAAACAGATCCTTCAGCCCGTAATTAGCCTACCAAACACACCATTGTGATGTTTGAGTAAACAGGAGTAGCCAGGCAAGCCTATCTGAATACCCCCCATAAACACTATCAGAAGTCAGATCTGAACCTAGGTGGCTGAAGCTGTGAGGCAGTAGTGCCAAAGGCTGAACTAGTATGCAGCCTGTGATACTATATAGAATGTACTTGTGGCATTACCATACAATTTTATGGATTATATTGTACCTATTGATTATGGATGAGAATCAAAATAGGATATATTGAAGAGGAAATCTCCAGCAATTAATATATAAGCAATTAAAAATACCCATTCTTCAAATGAATAAGCATGGTTAGTCTGATGAAGTGTGCTTTAAAATGCTGGCTAGAACAATACACTTGCCAAGAAAATAAGGAGGTGAGACTCCAGTTAGATATGATGAATAAATGCCTGCCCAACTAATTTCACAAAGGAGAATCTGAAGTGTATGCTGTATTCCAAGAACATCATTTTAGACAAGCTTTCTAAAGCATAATGTAAGATAAAATTGGAATGCATAAATTTATCTGAGGACAGTCAACATTGATTAAAAGGCCAGCATTGTTTGACATATTTAAATAAGCATTTTGACAGCAATTGGTTTAATGCATGTGGAAACTCAGAAAATTATTGTTAAGGTGTTTGGCAAGAGGACTGTTGTAAAATTTAAAGTAAATTGGGTAAAATAAATTAGCAATTAAATAAAAATTTGATTAATGGGAACTATTTGTGGGGAGTAATGGTTGCTAATCTGGAAGAGTTGCTTTACCTTGGTAGGCATTTGCTTTTGAAGTATATAGATATTCCAGAATAAAGAACAGAAAATACCAAAGGAAGGTACACCATCAATACATTTGGCACAAGGGAGCTCTCTCTAGTGTCATGGTGTGCTCTTGGAGGACAGCTTTCTCTGTCATGAAGGTTGCAGGCGCCAACTCAACCCAGGAGCTGTGGACGGCAGGCTCATGACTCGACCCAGTAATATAGGAAGGGCAGGATTCCCGGGAGGTGATGGAAACAAGTGGTTAGATATAGGAACTCCGAAAGAACCTCGGGGGTGTGATTGAGCAACACCATGAGACAACTCCTTGAACAAAGAATAGTTGTTGAAGGTCAAAAAAGTCCCAAAATGTCATTGTGGACGTTCATCCGATAGAGTCTTAGATCCAAGCTGATTCAACATCAGAAATGGAGAGAATATCCCATGCCATTCGCAACTCCATGCCTGCACGTGGCAAAACCTAGACGATACTCAGCCATGAGATGATCAGTGGCAGGTAACTTCCAGGCCATATAAATGTAAAACAGAGAAAATGTGTTGCTCAGTGACATTACCATTGCTAATGATATACTTATGGGTCAATTTATTTGTGAAGTAAGAAACAAGATAAAGGCTTAAATGTAAGTAAATGCTTAATGCAGAGCCTCTGAAGAGTATGCATAAGAAATGAGGCTCTGGGTCCCCAGTGTGTGTCCCTAGAATTTCAAGAGCAAAATAGTGAGTGTACAATGTGGTTAGTTTAATGACATTCTGCATTCAGTAGTAACTTGAGTCTTAATTACTACTGAATAGGCTTTACATATTTTTATGAGAGAAAATGGATTGGTCGTAAGTGAATTTGACTACTGAAAGTTCAGGGAATTTGGTGCCTACAGACCTTGTTGAAGTCTGAGTGGGTAGGTAAGCAGTTAAGATATCAAGTTCTATTGACGATTGAGTAAGTTGATGGGGAGGAGTTGGATAACAATCAGAATCCAGGTCTGAAGTGAGATCAATTAAGTAAATGGAAGAAGGGAGTTTGGAAAACAGAGAAAATGCAGAAGCCTGGTTTATGAACTTCATGAACACTGATCATTCTAACCTTGCCTGGAATAAATTTCAAAAATAACATCAAACATTCTCATGTTCAAGGCAGAACAGCAAGCATTCTGTTTTTCAGAGGATTACACCAAAAGATTGCCATTTCTTACTCAGTGTGCATGCAGACAGTCTGCAACAGATTATCATTGGATACCAGTTGAGTGGAGACTCAGACAGATTTTAATTTGGTCTCATTGTCAAATTTGCATCTATATTATTCTTAGTGAAAGCTGTTTTCTTGGTGTAGACTTTAAATCAAATGTACAACCTCTTGTTCATATCCAACTTTCTAGCTTCTCTTGCATAGTTTTCTGGGTGCAAGATTTCAGGTCAGTACTATAAACAGTATACTGTAGCATTGTTTGATCTGCCTCTGCTGGCCAGCAACTCACAGGTTCTAAAGTTCAAAGTAAATTTATTATCAAAATACATAAATGTCACGATATACAGCCCTGAGTTTTATTTTCTTGCAGGCAATCACTGTAAATTCAAGAAACACAATGGAATCAATGAAAGACCGCACCTAACAGGGCAGAAAACAATTAATGTGCAAATAAGGAACAAACAACAAACTGCAAATACAAAAATAGGAAATATTATTATTATTGTTAATAATAAACATTATTATATAAATGAGGAATAATCATTGAGAATGAGATGAAGTGTCCTTGAAAGGTTAAGGTTGATGGTTGAGGGGTAATAATTGTTCCTGAACATGGTGGCTCAGTAGGGTTAGGCTTCAGGATCTTCTTCCTGCTGGCAGCAGCAAGAAGAGAGCATATTCTGGATGGGTGGTTGGGTGGGTTGGGGGAGGGGGAGTAGGTCCTCTGTCCGCCAGAGAAAGCAGGACCTCCCAGTGGCCACACATTTTAATTCCACGTCCCATCCCTATTCTGATACGTCTATCCACAGCCTCCTCTACTGTAAAGATGAAGCCACACTCAGGTTGGAGGAACAACACCTTATATTCCATCTGGGTAGCTTCCAACCTGATGGCATGAACATTGATTTCTCTTATTATCTCTTCTTTCAGTTAGTCCTGACGAAGGGTCTCGGCCCGAAATGTCGACTGTACCTCTTCCTATAGATGCTGCCTGGCCTGCTGCGTTCACCAGCAATTTTTATGTGTGTTCCTTGTTGGTGGATGCTGCTTTCCTGTGACAACGCTCCATGTAGATGTACTCAATGCTGGGGAGGGTTTTACCTGTGATGGAGTGAGCTGTATCCATTATTTTTTGTAGGCTTTTTTGTTCAAGGGCACTGGTGTTTCCATAACAAGCTATTATGCAACCAGTCAATATTCTCTCCACCACAGTTCTACAGAACCTTATCAGTTTTAGATGACATGCTAAATATTTGCAAACTTCTAAGAAAGTGGAGGCTCTGCTGTGCTTTCTTCAGAAAGGCACTTGTGTGCTGCACACAGGACAGATCCTCTGAAATGATAACACAGAGGAATTTAAAGCTGCTGACTCTCTCCACTTCTGATCCCTGGATGTAGACTGGCTCATGGACCTTCAGTCTCCTACTCCTGAGATCAATAATCATTTTCTTGGTCTTGCTGACACTGAGTGAGAGGTTATCGTCATGTCACCACCTCCGCAGATTTTCAACCTCCCACCTATTCGTCACCACCCATTATTCAGCCAACAACAGTGGTGTCATCAGTAACCTTAAGCATGGCATTGGAGCTGTGTCTAGTCTCACAGCTTTAAGTGTAACTTGAGTGGAGGAGGGCCAAAGCACGCAGCCTTGTCGTGCACTTGTACTGATGGATGTTGTTGCCGAGCCAAATTGATTGGAGTCCGCAAGTGAGGAAATAGATGAGGTATTGCACAAGGAGGTATTGAAGCCATGGTCTAGGAGCTTATTGATTAGTTTTGAGAGGATAATGCATTGAATGCCAAGTTATAGTCAATGGAAAGCATCCTGATGTATGCATCTTCACTGTCCAGATGTTCCAGTGTTGAGGGAAGAGGCAATGAAATGGTGTCTGCTGTTAACCTGTTGTAACAGTAGGCAAATTGGAGTGGATCCAAGTCATTTTTCAAGTAGGAGTTAATATTTTTCATCACAAACCTCTCAAAGCACTTCATCACAGTGGATATAAGTGGATACTGGATGATAGTCATTAAGGCAGGTCAGCACTTTCTTCTGAGGCACCAGTATAATTGAAGCTTGGTTAAAGCTGGTGGTACCTCACACTGCCGAAGTGAGAGGTTATGGATCTCTCCAGTCAGTTGATCAGCACAGGACTAGGCTGGTTCACCTTCCTGAAGGATGCTCTCACATCAGCATCAGGGGCTGATTTCACTGGGTCGATGGGGGCTGTGGGTGATGTGTTGATGATAATTGGGCAGAGATTTCTTCAAACAAGCCTGATTGAAGTCCCCAACAATAATTTGAAAGGTGTCAGGGTAAGCTGTTTCTTGTTTGCTAATTGTGGCATTCAATACATCGAGTGATTGTTTTACATCCTGCTTTTGACAGTATGTAAACTGCAATCAGGATGGACAAACACAAGAGGGATAATTTTTCCACTGCCTGCGTAATGACATCCTATCCAAAAGTGGCGTGCCAAGACACCAAGGAGGCAAGAAGGAAGCAGAAGGTTAAACCCAAACTGGGACCACAGAAAACAAGTCACCACTAAAGTACATCCACAGAGCCCCTAAGTAATGAGCTGATGCCTGGTATGAGGATGACCTAACACACAAGTAGGGAGAAAATTGATTTCCTGGACACCATTGTATTTAAATTAGAACCAGAAAATGGGAGCCAGAAGCTAAGTCATTGAGGCATTTTTCAAAAATTAAGACTCCTAAACCCTCCTCCACATAAGCAGCCATTATCCCAAACACACCTTCAGGGCATCATCACACTAAAACTCCATGGGATAAAGTCTTTGGACATCTTGGGCCTGGAAACTAATATAGACTAGTCAAACCTTCAAAAAAAAAAGAGCAGAGAAGAAATGGTTTGAAACATTACAAATTTACTCCCAAAAGTTCTAAACTAAGCCTAACAACTTGGCCTAAAAAACAAACCTACTTCCCATTGGTCTAAAATAAGCCCAATCAGTAGATAGTCAATATACAGCTAGATTGGGAAAAGCAGGTTGGTGCTGGATCCCAAGAGAGGGAATTTTTATGAGATTGCTTTTTAGAGTAGATCTTGGTTGAGCCCACTAGGAGAAAGGCAAATTCTGGATTAGATGTTGTGTAATGAACCAGATTTGAGTAGGGAGCTTCAGGTAGAGGAACCCTTAGGAGCCAATGAACTTAATATGACAGAATTCACCCAGCATTTTGAGAAAGAGAAGATAAATTGAGATGTATCAGTATTACAGCAGAGTAAAGGGAATTACACCACCCAGAAGAAGGCAATGGCAAACCACTTCTGTAAATAAAAATTGCCAAGAGTAATAATGGTCATGGAAAGATATAGTACATAACAATGATGAAAAGGTGCTCTGAAGTAGAGTTGCGGGGGATGAGACCTAGAGTGCCAGAACAGATAGTGGAGAGGTCATTAGTGCGGAATGAGAAAGGAACTGGCCAAAGGCGATTGGAAGTAGAAACTAGCAGGGATGATACTAGAACAGCAATGGCTGGTGATTTTGGGGAAAATTCGGAAGTTGCAGGAAAGATACATCTCAAGGATGAAGAAGTATTCTAAAGAGAGGATGTGGCTGACAAGGAAAGCATAAAAGCAAATGAAAGGGCATATAATGTACCAAAAATAGTGGGAGCCTAGAGGATTAGGACGTTTTTAAAATTCAACAGAAGGCAACTAAAAAAAACATAAAGAGTGGAAAGCTGAAATTTGAAAGTTAAGTAGCCAAAATTATCAAAGAGGATATCCTAACCGGAAGGTTTGCTAGTGCTGTACAAGGTGCTTTGAACTAGTGTTGCAGGGTGTCAGAGCATATAGTGGAGAGGTCATTAGTGAGACTTGGTTGTATGAGGGACAAGACTGGCAGCTCAATATTCCAGGATGACCTTGTTTTAGATGCGATAGAGTGGGAGGGATTTAAGGGGGGGGGGCAGCATTACTAGTCAGGGAAAATGTCATGGCAGTGCTCAGACAGGACAGACTGGAGTGAGGCTTCATCTGTGAAACTGAGGAGTTTGACCACGTTAATGAGGCTATATTATAGACCATCCAGTGGTCCGCGGGATTTAGAGCAATAAATTTGTAGAGAGATTGCACACTGTTCCAAGAAACATAAGGTTATGATAGTAGGTGATTTGAACTTTCCACATATTGACTGGGACTCCTATATTGTAAAAGACATAGATGGAATAGGATTTATTAAATGTGTTCAGGAAAGTTTCCTTAATCAGTACATGGAAATCCAACATGAAAGTTGTGATACTTGATCTGTTATTAGGGAATGAGACAGGGCAAGTGACAGAAGTTTGTGTAGGGGAATGCTTCACAGCTAGTGACTATACTGCCATTATTTTCAAAGTAAATATGCAAAAAGATAGGTCTGGTTTGTGGGTTGAGATTCTAAGTTGGAGAAAGGCCAATTTTGACGGTATCAGGAAGGATCTGGCAAGTGTGGATTGGGAAAAGCTGTTCTCTGGCAATGTTGTACATGGAAAGTGGGTGGCCTTCAAAAGTGAAATCCTGAGAGTACAAGGCTAGGATGTGGCTGTCAGAATAAAAGGTAAAGATAACAGGTTTAGGGAACCTTGGTTTTCAAGAGATATTGAGGCCCTAGTTAAGGGTAAAAAACAAAGTGCATAGAGGGAAAAGACAGATGGGAACAAATGAGGAGTGTAAGAAATGCAAGAGAACTCTTAAGAAAAAAATCAAGAGGGCTAAACAAAGACATGAGGCTGCACTAGCAGACATGGTGAAGGAGAATCGAAGGGATCTTATGGCTCTATTAAGAGCAGAAGGATCCCAAAGGACAAATTGGTCCTTTGGAAGATCAGAAAGGTAAATTATGTGTGGAGCCAAAGGAGGTGGGGGAGATATTAAATGTTTTTTTTTGCTCAGGAGACAGACACAGTCGATAGAAGGAAGGGAAAAAGCAGTGAGTTCATGAACCTTATAAAGATTACAGAGGAGGGGGTGTTTGCTGTCTTGAGGCAAATTATGGTGGGTAAATCCCCAGGGTGTTTTCCTCAGACCCTGTGGGAGACAAGTGCAGAAATTGAAGGGGCCCTAGCAGAAATATTTAAATCATCCTGAGTGATAAGTGAGGTACTGGAGAATTGAAGGATAGCTTATATTGTTCCGTTGTTTAAGAAAGAATCTAAAAATAAACCAGGAAATCATAGGCTAGTGAGCTTAACTTCAGTAGTGGGAAGGGTGTTGGAAGGTATTCTAAGGGACTGGGTATATGGGTATTTGTATAGACAGGGATTGATTAGGAGTAGTCTTTGTGCGTGATAATCCACGTCTTACCAATCTTGTTGAGTTTTTCGAGAGCTTATGGCTTGCAATAGGATCTGGACCAGCTGGGAAAATGGGCCAATAAATGCCAGATGGAATTTAATGCAGACAAGTGTGAGGTGTTGCCCGTCAGTAGGACGAAGCAGGGTGGATCTTACACAGTAAATGGTCGGGCACTGAGTTGTGCAGAATATAGCTCCATAATTCATTGAAAGTGGTGAAACGGGTAGATAGGATCGTAAAGAAAGTTTTTGGTACATTGGCCTTCATAAATCAACGTATTGAGTATAGGAGATTGGATGTTATTTTGAAGTTTTATGTGATGTTAGTGAGGCCTAATTTGGAGTATTGTGTGTAGTTTTAGTCAACTACCCGCAGGAAAGAGGTAAGTATGGTTGAAAGAGTATTGCAAAAATTTACAAGGATGTTGCTGGGACTGGAGAGCCTGAGTTATAAGGAAAGGTTGAATGGGTTAGGACTGTATTCCTTGGAACAAGGAAGATTGGGGGGAAACAACAGGAATTCTGCAGATGCTGGAAATTCAAGCAACACACATAAAAGTTGCTGGTGAACGCAGCAGGCCAGGCAGCATCTCTAGGAAGAGGTGCAGTCGACGATTCAGGCCGAGACCCTTCGTCAGGACGGAAGATTGGGGGACATTTGATAAGAGGTATACAAAATTATGTGGGGTTGGTTGCATCTGTCTGTCCCGAAGGACAGTGGGTGATGATGATCATCATCACAAGCTTGGGCGAAAGATGCCCAGACTTCAAGATCCTCCACTCGGCCTCACCGGGTAGTACAAAGGAAAGCTTAAGAAAGAATATGTCTGGCAGCAGCTTGGCTGCAGGAGCTGCCGGGGGGATGCTCAGTGATGTCCGGCTGCCTTAGGAGGTCCACTCCAGATTTGCTGCCTGGGTTTACTCCCGCAGCCTTTGTCTCTCCCAAGGCTTCCAACGAGGCAGTGGGGCTATTTATCCATTACTGATGATCTGGTTCACAAGCACCAGGGTGTCTCCACACACCGGTAGGCCTATATGTTAAATGTGCAGGGACTAAACCTCCTCCCCCTCCTCTGTAGTTCAGCCTGAGTCCAAAAGGAGCTCAGTTTCTGTGTGCGGCCAGCAAGGAGGCACTACATGAAGCTTGCAATTGGAGAAACTATGTATCAGCTGGGAAAGACTTACACATTCAGCTTTCCTTTTTGCAAAAGCTGAAAGTGAGAGTGACAAGCACTACCCAGTACACTCCCATACTAGAGGCATTACAACAACCTTTTATGAAGGGTATATATAACCTTTAAGAAGGGTATATATAGGATAAATATAAGCAAGCTTTTTCCACTGTGATTGTGTGGAACTACAACTAGGGGTCATAGGTTAAGGGTGAAAGGTGAAAAGTATAAGGGGATCATGAGGGGGACAGGGTCGTGAGAGTGTGGAATGAACTACTAGCAGCCAGTGGTGCATGCAAGCTCGATTTGAACATTTAAGAGAAGTTTGGATAGATACATGGATGGTAGGGGTATGCAGGACTATGGTCCATGTGAAGGTCAGTGGGAGTAGGCAGTTTAAATGGTTTGATATGGACTAGATGGGCCAAAGGGCCTGTTTCTGACCTGTACTTTTCTACGACTCTATGACTCTAGGATACCAAAAGCTTTTCATATATATAAAAAGTAAAAGAGAGGCAAGAGTGGATATTGGACCACTGGAAAATGACACTAGAGAGGTAGTGATTGGGAACACAGAAATGTTGGATGAACTTCATAAGTATTTTGTGTCATTTGACACTTTGTATGACACTAGCAGTATGCCAGAAGTTCTAGAGTGTCAATGGGCATTAGTGAGTGTAGTTGCCATTACGAATGAGAAGGTGCTTGGGTAGCTGAAAGGTCTAAAGGTAGATAAGTCACCTGGAAAAGGAGGACTACAGCCCAGGGTTCAGAAAGAGGTGGCTGAAGAGATTGTGGAGGCATTAGTAATGATCTTTCAAGAATCACTAGATTCTGGAATGGTTCCAGAGGACTGAAAATATGCAAATGTCACACCACTCTTTAAGAAGAACAGGAGACAGAGGAAAGGAAATTATAGGCCAGTTAGTCTGACTATTGTGGTTTGGAAGATGTTGGAGTCCATTATTAAGGGTGAGGATTTGGAATAATTGGAGGCTCATGATGAAGAGGACCAAAGTCAGTATGGTTTCCTTCAGGGGAAATCTTGCCTGACAAATCTGTTGGAAATTGTTGAGGGTATAACAGGCAAGATGGACAAAGGGAAGACATTTACTGTTGTTTACTTGGATTTTCAGAAGGCCTTTTAGAAGGTGCTGCACAATGAGGCTGCTTAACAAAATAAAACCTGTGGTATTACAGGAAAGATGCTAGCATGGATAGAGGATTGGCTAACTGGGCAAAGAGTGGGAATAAAGGGGGCCTATTCTGGTTGGCTGCCAATGACATTTGGTGTTCAGCAGGAGTTAATATTGGAACCGCTTCTTTTCACATTTTATGTCAACGATTTGGATGAAGGAATTGATGGCTTTGTTATCAAGTTTACAGATAATAAAAAGATAGGTGGAGGGTCAGGTAGTGTTGAGGCAACAGACAGTCTGCAGAAGGACTTGGCCAGATTGGAAGAATATGCAAAGTGGCAGATGGAATATAATGTAGAGAAGTATATGGTCATGCACTTTTGTGTAAGGAAGAAAGGTGTAGACTATTTTCTAAACAGGGAGAAATTTGAAAAATCTGAGGTGTAAAGGGACTTTGGAGTCCTTGTGTAGGATTTCCTAAAGGTTAATTTGCAGGTTGTGTCAGTGGTAAGGAAAGTAAATGCAAAGATATCATTCATTTTGAGGGGACTAGAATATAAGAGCAAGGATGTCATGTCTGAGGCTTTATAAGGCATTAGTCAGACCATACAGACTATTGTGAGCAGTTTTTGGCCTCTTATCTAAGAAAAGATGTGCTGGCATAGGAAAGGGTCCAGAGGAAGTTCATGAGAATGATTTCTTAAAAGGAGGGTTTAATGGCTTTGGATGTGTACTCGCTAAAATTTTAGAAGAATAAGGTGGGATCTCATTGAAAGCCACTGGATATTGAAAAGCCTAGACAGAGTGAAGGTGGGAAGGATGTTCACTACAGTGAGGATGCCTAAGATCAGAGGGCACAGCCTCAGAATAGAGGGATGTTCATTTAGAACAGAGATGAAAAGGAACTTCTTCAGCCAGAGGTTGGTGAATCTGTGGAACTGACTGGCACAGACAGCAATGGAGGCCAAGTAAGAGACATCTCAGTATCCGCTTTCTCACCCCACATTACAAAAACTGCTCCCCCTACCCCCCTCCACTTCAACCCTCTTGTACTTGCACGCAGGATCAAGAAACCCACTATCAAGGGACTAAATGACTACAGGCCTGTTGCCTTGACATCTGTGATCATGAAGTCCTTTGAGAGACTAGTGTTGGCTCACCTGAAGGACATCACAGGCCCCCTGCTGGACCCCCTGCAGTTTGCTTATCGGGCAAATAGGTCAGTGGATGATGCAGTCAACATGGGACTGCATTACATACTACAACACCTTGACAACCCAGGAACTTCTGCGAGGGTCCTGTTTGTTGATTTCAGCTCGGCGTTCAACACCATCGTCCCAGAAATCCTCCACTCCAAACTTACCCCGCTCACTGTCTCCCCCGCCATCTGTTAGTGGATGACAAGCTTCCTGACTGACAAGGTGCAGCAAGTGAGGCTGGGGAGCATCATTTCTAGCACCCGGACAATCGGTACCGGTGTCCCCCAGGGATGTGTGCTCTCCCTACTGCTCTTCTCCCTTTACACTAATGACTGGACCTCACAGGATCCATCTGTTAAACTCCTGAAGTTTGCAGACGACACAACTGTCATTGGCCTCATCCGAGACGGTGATGAGTCTGCATACAGACGGGTAGTGGAACAGCTGGCCCTCTGGTATGGTCAGAACAATCTGGAGCTAAATACGCCTAAGACTGTGGAGATGACAGTGGACTTCAGGAGGAGCCCCCCAATACTCCCCCCACTCACTATACTCAACAGTATTGTGCCTGCTGTGGAGACCTTCAGGTTTCTGTGTGTCACAATCTCCCAGGACCTGAAGTGGACACCCAACGCGGACACTCTTATCAAAAAGGCTCAGCAGAGGTTGTATTTCCTACGTCAACTCAGGAAGTACAACCTGCCTCAGGAGCTGCTGATTCAATTATATTCAGGAATAATCCAGTCTGTTCTCTGTTTGTCCATCACTGTCTGGTTTGGATCAGCTACCAAACAAGACAAGAAGAGACTCCAAAGAACCATCAGGGCTGAGGAAAGGATTATTGGTGTGAAGCTGCCCTCGATCTAGGACTTATATGCACCTAGAGTCAGGAAGCGAGCAAGCAGCATCATTATAGATCCATCACACCCTGGACATCACCTGTTCCAACTCCTTCCTTCTGGTAGGCACTTTAGATCACTGTATGCCAGGACAAATAGGTACAAGAACAGTTTCTTTCCGTATGCCATCAGTCTTATGAACACTTGAATTTTAGTCCACTATAAACCAAATCCGCCTGTACATACACAGGTATACCTCATTGTATATAGTTCACGATTATTTGCACTATTGTTTTGTTTGCTTTTTGATTCTGTACAGCGAGAGCTCAGGGAAACTGGCATCAAATTCCCTGTATGTGTCCACATACTTGGCGATAATAAAGGATTCTGATTCTGAGAGCATATTTAAAGCAGAGGTTGATAGCTTCTTGGTTAGTCAGGGTGTCAAAGGCTACAGGGAGAAGGCAGGTGAATGGGGTTGAGAGGGATAATGAATCTATGATAATGAAATGGCAGAGCCAACTTGATGGGCTGAGTGGCCTAATTCTGCTCCTATGCCTTAAACTAGGCCTAAAAACAACTAGGCCTAACCTCCTCCTCACCCAGCCCCCTCCACCAGCACCCCTTCTCCTCTAGCCACCCCACCTTCTCCCCCAGCCCTCACCTCCTCCTCCCTACCTCCTTCCCCTCCCCTTACTCCCTCCCCTTCCCCCTCCTACTCCCCTCCCTCCTCCTCCACCTCCTCTGCCCCACCTCCTCTGCCAGCACCTCCTCTGTCCCCACATCCTCCTGCCCTCCTCCTCCTCCAGCCTCTTCCTCCCTCCTCCCCTCCGCCTCCTCCTCCCCTCCTCCCCCCTCCTCCTCCTCCTCCTCCTCCTCCGCCACCCCCTCCTCCATCCCCGCCGCTCCGTCGCCCCCACTCTACTCTACCAGCACCACCCCTCATCAGCTTCCTCTCTCCTTCAGGCCCCCTCAAACCAGCAGTTAATTTTATAGTCATGAATCATCACCAATAGGGCTTTAGATAGCTAATTTGCCGGATGTTCTTGATGTTACCCCTTCCACACTGATCCATTGGTGAATTGAGCAGTTCTGCAAAGTGGAGATGCAGGGAAGTATATAATCCTGGAGATTGAATTCCTTCCTTATTTAATGCATAAAACACCGATTATGGTACAATGCTAATACGAAACTGAGAACTGCCAAAATAAAGAAATTGTCAAATTAACATTTGAAGAAATTGTTTTTATGTTTCCCTCCTTTTAAAGAACGTTAAAATTCATGCAACATGTTTAAGTGTTTAAGCGGGCAGCAATGTGTTATTTTCTCGGTTGCTCACGTGAATATTCCCAGCCCAATCTGTGACACGACTGATTTCTGGGAGTGAGGGGCACTGTGGAACACTGTGCAGGAAGGGTTTGAGGAGAAAAGGTACGGAGGAGTGCAACAGTGCAGGACTCTTCATTTGAAGACTCGTACTTGACACCTCCATTGAGGATAATTTCTAAGGCATTCCGGCCAGCAATTGAAATTTTTGTGAACTGAAGATGGTAGTGTCCAGATTTTTTTTATCTGTGTTCAGGACTGCAGGCAATGAAATTATTAATAGATATAAATGATTAGTCATAGTCATAGTCATAGTCATACTTTATTGATCCCGGGGGAAATTGGTTTTCATTACAGTTGCACCATAAATAATTAGATAGTAATAAAACCATAAATAGTTAAATAGTAATATGTAAATTATGCCAGGAAATAAGTCCAGGACCAGCCTATTGGCTTAGGGTGTCTGACCCTCCAAGGGAGGAGTTGTAAAGTTTGATGGCCACAGTCAGGAATGACTTCCTATGATGCTCTGTGTTGCATCTCGGTGGAATGAGTCTGGCTGAATGTACTCCTGTGCCCAACCAGTACATTATGTAGTGGATGGGAGACATTGTCCAAGATGGCATGCAACTTGGACAGCATCCTCTTTTCAGACACCACAGTCAGAGAGTCCAGTTCCATCCCCACAACATCACTGGCCTAGGTAGTGGGGACTGAGATTTACAATATATAAAATGGTGTCACAAGAAACTGCAGATGCTGGAACCTGGAATAACACACAAAACGCTGGAGGAACTTGGCTGGTCGGATATCATCTGTTCATGAGAAATGGCAGTCAGCATTTCAGATCGATATGTTTCAGTTTTGCTCATTCATGATCTACATTTTATTTTGTTGAGAATTAAAACATAAATTATAGGTCAAAAGACAAATTGAGTGTTAATTGAGAATCAATTAATAGACACCATTCATGTTAAGGTACCACATGTAGGAAATATATTGGAGAAATGACATCATCAGAATGATGTAATATAATAATGAGTAAAAGTCAAACTGCTGGAGGAACTCAGTAGGTCAAGTAGCATCTGTGGAGACAAAGCAATAATCATTGGTCTGAACTGGGATTAAGAGTGAGAGGGAAGGTAGCCAGTAGAAAGAGGTGAGGGAGAGGGGTTGGGCAGGAGCTAGCTAGTGATAGGTGGGATCAGATGAGGAGAGCATGATAGGCAAATGGAACCAGCTGGGGTGAGAGAGGTTGGAGATGGCCACAGAAGCTGGGAGATGATTGCTGGAGACAAGAAAGGTATACAGTTTGTAAACTGATAAGAAAGGCAGGTGATGAGTGGAACCAGGTAAGGAATGAATTGTGGGCAAATGAAAACATTGGGGGAAGAGGAGGGAATTGAGTGGGTTGAGTATGTGGGTGAGAGGCAGATGAAACTAAGTGGGGGAAGGGGACTGAAAGCTGGAAAAGGAGGTAAAGTGGCATTGGGCTGAATTGGAAAAAATCATGCAAGCAAGAGGACCTGGGTGTATCAGAAAGTGAGCCTGAAGGAAGGCCAGAGACAGGGCCGGTGCAGCTTGTCTGAAATTGGAGAATTCAGTGCTAATGCTGTTGGGTTGTAAAGTGTCCAGAGGAAATATTGAAGACCCTTCAATTACTCCAAAAGACTGAGGTTTGGTAAAATACTGAAAGGCTTTTATTCGCTGTACAATACGACCTCCACAGTGAGTGTCTGCCTCCAGACTGAGGGGGAGGGGCAAGGTGAACACCTTTATTCAGGGGTCTGTGGGAGGAGCCACAGGGGCAGTCAGCAGAGGGGCGTGTTCAGACAGGTAACCCAGTTACAACATATATCCATACATGGTTTACCACAAATATGAAGTGCAGTTTCTCCAGTTTGTGTTCGTCCTTGCCCTGATAGTGGAGAAGGATAAGCACAGAAGGCCAAGTGCGTGTGGGAATTGGTGGGGGAAGCTGAAATGGTTTGCAACCAGGAGTTCAAGATGGATATTTGCAGACTGAGCAAAGCAACACCCCAGGGGATGCCATGTTCAGTTTGTTGCTGGTTGGGACTTTCACTGGAAATAGATACAAATATTTCAAAAAAATGGCAATTTTTTAAAAGTGTGACTCAGATGTAAAAATGCTTTTTTCAGTTTTAATGATCTAATCAAATTCCACCTTGATTCAATAATCTCTTCGAGAATAATAATGAGCATAAAGAGATGCTTAACATTGTGAATTGTAGTAGCCAGGGCGATGGCAAGTATCCCATCAGGTATTGGGGAGGATGTGCTGGGAAGAGGTGCTGGAAACCACAGAGTAAAGGGGCACAGTGAAGGAAGGTCATGTGATCAATGGCTGCTGAGTCTCAACTGTGAGCTCAGCTTTACAGTCCTGTGTACAGTACTACCTCATTACAAACCTACCACTGTGAGCTATCCAAAAGACAAGACATGCAGATGAAGGTATTAGGGACTTGACATCCTGTCAAAAAGGATATTTGTCAGATTACAAACCTGAAATAAATATTCTGATAATTTAGGAAACAAATAGTGAAAAGAATTAGAAGATAGCATGGCACCAAGAGTCATTTGAGGAATTTAAAGAAACACTTGCTTGTATGGCTAAGGATCAAAATTCAAGGCAATAAAGAGCTAAGAAATGTATAGAAAGGTGCCTCATGAGATGACGAGCAGAAATAACTCTGGGGACGAAAAATTGTAGAAGAAGACACCGAGTCATAGACTCACCAAGGCAGGTTCATTAAGTTGGTATTACATGAATTTAAGTAATAGGTTTGGAAGCTATGAAAGCAAAAGAGCTGTGAAAACATGAATTAGTTACTTGTTTGAAAGAGTGAAGACATACAAGTTGTTGGGTGAAAACCATTGTGTGGTGTGTTTTTATTATGTACTTTAACTGAAACAATAGCTTGCCTACATTGAAAACCACCCTTTATCAGTGGAACAAAATAGTCAAGTGAAAATTGTTGTGCTTTCTGTTAATTCTGTAGTGTAGGTCACCTTATTGCTGTCCATCAAAGTCCCATCAAGATCAATCTTTAATCGTGAGATTATCAGGGAAGTGTTGTCAGGTTTCCCTGTGTAACACCATGCTGTGCCAGTTCTAATATAATGTACTCCATTAATGTATTCTTGCAGCTTCCAGCATTTGGCTTTGCAGGTGTGATCTCTGTTGGCTGCACATAATAAAATATAGCACAACACAAGCAACACTTCCCCAACCATGGGGGAATATTGCTACATAACAAATAGATTCTGCAATGGCATGAGACAAATGGTATCAAGCACCCATTGGTGAGAGAGGACCAAACAGATTGCTGAAGAATTGTGCCCTCAGGAAGCATGTACTGTGTGTAATTAGGCTTGAGTAAGAAGCTTGAATGACCTCAGCAGGAAACTGGAATGGTCTTGAGGCCAGGAAACTGAGGGGGTCTGTAACCTTAACCTGAACAGGTGAGGCAGTCCAAATGTACATGAGGTTTTTTTTTCAAAGCCATAGGAGATCAGGAATATTAGTGATGACAAAGAGTGTTGACTCTTTAAGTAGTACACTTGCAAAGGAAACAAAGTTCGTGAAATCTGAAAAATCAGAGAGAAAATATATTGTTTTTGAGACCAATGAGGTTGAAGATGATACTGGTGAAGATTTTTATACACAGCTGTACTGTGGACAAAATATGTTCTTGAAATACTTGGAGTTAAATTTACAATGAGTGTCTGATACTCAGAAATGGCTCAACATTTCACCACTTTGGATTAAACCAAATTTCAAATCTTCAGCGTTCTTTTAGGATTTGTGCATTGAAAGTTTTGTGCCACTAATAGCAGCCGTGCATGTAATCTACTTCAGATATTCTTTGTATGAGATCATAGTTTCAATGAAAGAAAAGGTTGAGTGGACTGTGCAGTTGGCCTTGATTTCAACCTAGGATCACATGGTATAAAGAAGGGAGTTTCAAGGTCACTGACCTAATAAAATGAATAAAGCAGAGAGACAAAAAGGTTATGACACGGCAGAGCTACCCTCAAGTGAAAAATGCCCTGCTGAAATTCCAAAAGCCTGTTTCACAGTCAAACCACAGAATATGCTGCCAAACCTGCAGGTTTTTCTAATCTTTCTTTCCTGCTCTGTCTTCCAGATATTACCAGGTGCGTACAGCACTGAAAATCCCACCCCGAATTCCTCACAGGTTGACAGCAACACTTATAGGACCCACAGGTAAAAAAATAGAATGCAGACTGCTGAGCTTGTTTGGTCAATTACTGCCTCATACTGAATAAGAGTGACATACAGATATGTGTCTTGACGTATTCCGAAGCAACAAAGGTGTTCTTATGCCTTTCTCATTTTTTTAAAGTACCCCTCACAACTAGCGTGTATCAATACCAAACAATATTTTGCATTTTGTTTCTAAGCTGTCATTACATCTGCTGCTTTGTGATGGGTTTAGTGCTGCAGCTGTCCCCTTTGCCTTGCCAGAATGCCTGTATTCTGTGTTTGCATTGATAATATGGGCAAGCTACTCATCCTTTGCTTGCCTTGTGCCTTTGCTTCCTAACAGGAGTTGTTGGACAACATTCAAAAGGAGCTGCGGACTTAAAATGCTGAGCTCAGTTGTAGCGTAATAACAGTACCTTAACTGTGCTGAGTTAACTCTGCAGAGAACTGTTATCAGAGCTGTTAGTCAAGGGCATGATTAGGGATCCGGTTTCCAATCAGCTGATCTGGTCACAGCAAGTCTGCACAGTGGATGCTACAGTGAGCAAGAGTCTGCTTTATGTCAGAAAGCATCTGGAATCTATCCTTGGTGAATGTCGGTTCACAGCTTGGAGCCTCAAAACTACTGTGGTTTCAGCAAGGTGCTGAATGTTCTGGCGTGTATGCAGTGTTTAACAGCTGCTGGGTAGGATTCACAGTAAATACATCGTTAGAAGACAGTTATACCTTAAGGTAGCTTTTATAATTTAGTAGACTCTCTTATAATTGGTTGAGTTGGGAGAATGGGATACTTCTAATTAGGCTTGCCTTCTGTATATTGTTTATATACTTTGAGGGTGTCGTGATTGACCTGTGACATCCTCCTACAGTGACTTGACAGCTGCTGACAGCCAGCTGTTAGAATTATTTAGCGGCAAGAAGTTTTACAAGTGTTTACCAGTGACCTACTGTGTTAGAGGAGGGTAACATTGCAGAACTGCCAGAAGAACAAATGTAACAGTGTCACATTGTGTGAAAATAGATGGATATCGATAGCAGAAAGAAAAAGAAGAGCCCTTAACAGAAAGAAGTAAGTGCAGATGAAATGGATCATCGAACCCAACAATGATCATTGCATTTGTTCTGCATTCTGTCTCTCTCCCTTCCAGCCCAGCTTAATTTTGCTGACAGTCTCATATTGTTTGCTTATTTCCTCCCTCTGTTTCACAAGTGAAACATTTTGAGCTTAGACGGCTATGGTTGTAAGCAGGTTGAACTGTAGCCTGAGTTGGCAAAATGGCAAGCAAGGAGACCACAATGATGAGAAAGTCTGCGGATGCTGTAAATCCAAGCAACACACACAAAATGCTGGAGGAACTGAGCAGGCCAGTTTTGATGAAGGGTCTTGGCCCGAATCATTGACTGTTAGATGCTGTCTGGCAGGCTGAGTTCCTCCAGCATTTTGTGTGTGAGTTTTTTGTAAGCACATTTGTAGAAAATTCTGCTTCATTTTATTAACTTCCAAGTACTGTGAGAAAAGGTAGTCACTTTTACACAAGCCTTCAGTGAGTGCTGGACCCATGCTGGTTTTGTGTGTGTTCTTCTCCCTGAGCAGCAACAATATTTTGTGCATGCATGTGCTTGTGCTTATGGCAGTAAACTTAATTTTGACATGTTCAAAGTGAGAGGGCAAAGACTTGAGAGGGATCCTGGGTGAAACAATTTCACACAGGGTGGTGCTATGTGGACTGAGCTGTCGGAGAAAGTGGAAGAGATGGGTACACTTTCAATAGTCAAAAGACATTTAGACAGGCACACGAATAGGAAACGTTCAGAGGATACAAGCAAATGGGACTAACTCTGGTAGGCATCTTGGGTAGCCTGGAGGGGTTGGGCTGAAGACTCTGTTTCCAAGCTGTATAACTGTGCTGGTTCCATCGACACCTCCTGTCCCACCCAAGGTGAAGTCTATGGGTCCTGCGCAGCATTTTCTCTGATACGACTTGCAACACAAACCACCTTAAAGTTTATTTTCCCCCTACTGGTTGGTGTATAGGTTGGGTGTAATTGGAAGTGCAAATCTGGAATCAGGCATCTGGGTTTGGTGTGTGGGAGCAATGAAGAAATATCTTCTGGTAAAGTTCAAAGTAAAATTTATTATCAGAGAACATACATTTCACCACATACAACCCTGAGATTCTTTTTCTGCAGGCATACTGAGCAAATCTACAGAACACTGTAAACATCAGGATGTGTAAACTATAAACAAACTGCAAATGCAGATATAAATAAATAGCAATAAATAACAAGCATGAAATAACAATATAACGGAGTCCTTAAATGAGTGTAGCTATCCCCTTTTGTTCAAGGGCCTGATGGTTGAGGGATAGTAACTATTTTTGAACCTGGTGGTGAGAGTCCTGAGACACTTGTATTTTCTACCTGATGGCAGCGGTGAGAAAAGAGCATGGCCTGGGTGGTGAGGATGCTGCTTTTCTACGGCAACATTTCAATTAGATGTGCTGAATGGTTGGGAGGGTTTTAGCCATAATGTGCTGGGCCGAATCCACAACCTTTTGATTGATTTTCCACTCAAAGTCATTGGTGTTCCCATAACAGGCTGTAATACAGCCAGTCAGCACACTTCCTGCCACACATCTGTAGAAGTTTTCCAAGGCTTTTGATGGCATGCTGTAACTCCTGAGAAAGTAGAGGCGCTGTTGTGCTTTCTTTGCAATTGTATTAATATGATGGGTTCAGGACAGGTTCTCTGAGATAATGACACCCAGGAATTTTAAAGTTACTGACCCTCTCCACCTCTGATCCTCCAATAATTAGTGGCTCATGGACCTCTGGTTTCCCTCTTCTGAAGTCTACTAGTTCCTTGATCATTGTGTGAGAGGTTGTTGTTATTACACCACTCAGCCAAGTTTTCAATCTCAACTCCTGTATGCTGATTCATCACCACCTTTGATACAGCCCGCAAAAGTGGTGTCATCTGCAAATTTGTATATGGTGTTGGAGCTGTATTTAGCTACACAGTCATGGGTGTAAAGCGAGTTGAGCAGGGGGCTAAGTACACTTCCCTGTGGTGCCCCTGTGCTGATAGAGATTTTGAGGGAGATGTTTTTGCGAATCCGGGGTCTACAAATGCAGGATCCAATTGTACAAGGGGGTAATTGAGGCCCAGGTCTTGGGGTATACTGATTAGCTTTAAGGCGATGCTGGTGTTAAGTGCCAAGCTGTAATTGATAAATAGCATCCTGATGTATGCACCTTTGCTGTCCAGATGTTTCAGGGTTGTGTGAAGAGCCAATGAGATGGCATCTGCTGTAGACCTGTTGGTTTGGTAGGTGAATTGGAGTGGATCCAAGTTGCCACTCAGATAGGACCTGATATGCTTTAACGCCAGCCTCTCAAAACACTTCTTCACTGTTGATCTAAGTGCCACTGGGCGACAGTCATTTAGACAGGTTACCACACTCTTCTTGGGCACCGGTACCACTGAAGCCTGCTTGAAGCAGGTGGGTGCCAGAGCAAGAGGTTGAAAATATCAGTGAATACACCAACCAGCTGGTTGGCACAGGTATTCATTACTCGGCCAGGTTCTTCATCCGGACCGGATGTTTTCCTAGGATTCACTCTCTTGAAGGCAGCTAGTACGTCATCTTCGGATACTGAGACCAAAGGGTCATCAGGAGACATGGGAGTGCACGATGGCTCCTCCCTGTTCCGGTGGTCAAAATATTTCAGCAGACTCAGAAAAAGGTTGTGCTTCATGAAAAACTTTTCGGGAGGTGACTGGAGTCTCCTCTTTTTTTTAAGGCCTGGCATGTTTCACTGTTCAATTCCATGATGTTTAATTAGATAATAAACTAACAACCCTTTTAAATATTGCTTAGGGTTTATTTTCAGTTTCAAGGACAAGTACATTATGGCTTGGATTTATCCGAGTGATTAGACAGACTGACAGTTAAATACACAATGTTTAAGTCCTGCCAGGAAGCACTCAGAGTTAGTGGGTTTAATTGACTTTTCTCAGGTGATTGCAGTTGAAGGAAATCGTGCTTCTTTTGAAGCTGAATCCTCTGACTTCTACCCTGTAAGATGGAAACATTTTTAAATAATAAGTAGGATCAGCAGTAGGTCCTTTGGCCCCTTACCCCTGTTCTGTCATTCACTAAGATTTTGGCTGAGTCTGTGCTTCATATGATGTTTTGTGTGTCCAGAAATCACAATTTCAACATTGTTTACATAGAATAACTGAAACAGAAAATACCAAATTTTTACAGTTCTCATGGATGGAGGGACTCCACCACATCTTAGCTATAAATGGCTCTAGCACTGCATCCCCTCCCCCCTCATCTACTGTACCTACCTTCCCCCTCACCTGGCTTCACCTGTCGCCTTCCAGTTTGTACTCATTCCCTCCTCTCCCCCCCCCCCCCACTTTCTTGTTTTGGCTTCTTCCCCCTTCCTTTCCAGTCCTAAATTTTGAATCTATATTCCTCTCTGTCGATGCTGCCTGACTTGCTGAGTTCTCCAGCATTTTGTGTGTGTTATTAGGACTGCATCCACTATTTTTTGACTTCCTAGCTGGATGAAACAGTTCTCATAAACAGTTCTCATAATTTATCTTATCAATCCTCTTCAAAGAAATTATCTCTTATTCCTTTAAACATGATTGGATATTGGAGAATCTTACTCAAGTGCCTCTTCATAGTTCAATCCCCTGATGCCTGGAATCAATCTGGAAAGTCATCTCTGCGTTGACTCCATTGTCTACTGTTTCAATAAAAGACAGATGACTGAGAATGTAGGCTAAGATCAAACACCAAAGCTGCTAGAGACCCTGGTATGGTTTCTGACATTGAGCTTACTTTTGTAACATTGATCAATCTTCCATCTGAAAGGTGTGGATCATTACTTTGGGTATAGATGTCTTGAACTAGAGTTGTGGGCCTCTTTGCTGCTATGGATGACAAAGAACTCAAGGAAACCTTAAAGTTTTGAAACTTACTTGTGGTTATTTTCACCCTTAGTCATTGTTTGGTCAGTTTAAACTAGATAAGTCACAACTTACTCAATCATGCTTCAGGTTAACTTTGCTGCCAAGCCTGTGACATCAAAGAAGGGCCCTGCCAGCATCAGTGGATGTTGTGAATCACACAATTTAACATTGCCATAGCCTCCCTCAAATAGATAAGTCATCAGTTCAATTTTAAAATGCAGTTTATAATTCCTCCCAAGCATTTTTGATGAGCCCTAGTTTACAGCTACTGCTTCCTATTCGAGGAAATGGACCGTAGGCTAATGCATGTTGTTTCTGGAATCCATAAGGGACATCTGCTTTTCTGGTGGTGTACATTTAGAAACCATGAAGCTGAGTCTTGAGAACTGAGCTGGCAGTGATCTTGGTTAGCAGGTGATCGCATCCTGTAACAAACGGAATCAGTCACTGCTTCAGACTGCACCAGGGGAAGCTTCCAAATTAGATTCATTCACCACAGTGCTGAAGGTGAAGATCTGTGTCATTTGTTTGATGCCTTTCAATAATGGAGGTGACTGATTAGCAATAGCAGCAAACACTATGCTTAAAAAATTCAAAGCCTGCAGTCCGAATCAGAGATGTTCTCTCACTAGGAAGCAGGTTATGCAGCATACTGGAGCGAAAGCCAGTTCTCTAGTTGTGAAAACTTCCAACAGTTTTAATATGCCTATTCTCCTTTATAATATATGTTGATTAGAGTAACGGTAAGGTTTTAAATTACAGCACTCTTTCTTCCCGCTGATTTTAGTTTAAATAATCTTCAACCAAAATCATTATTCATTCTTCTCACCTACAGTGTTCCACTTTGGATGCATTATCAATTGATTCTAATTCTTCTGCCATTAAGATATATCAGGCTTTGTTCAGGCAGTATAAAGAATTAGAGTGTTGCAGCATCAGAGTGTTTGATACAGCAATACGATGGGCAGTACTGGACAAACTTCAGGACTGTTCACCTGAAAACCTGAACTGAAATTCCACTATTGAAATTGGCAAATTTAAATAAATTTGGAATTAGAAATGAGTAAATGAGTGATCAATATCCTAAACTTGTTTAAAAAAAACCTATTGGATTCACCAATACTCTTTAAGGAAGGGAATCTGCTGTTCTTTTGAAGCATTATGGTTGATTTATAAGAGGCTGAAGGTCAGACTGAACATTTGATTTATATGGAATAGAGTTCCTGATTTAAATATTAAATGAAATGGAAAGACAACCCATAGCATATTCAAGATAATTGCAATTACTTAAAGTTAAATAATTTGAGAAAGTGAATATGGATTAATCTTTTTAAAACTACAATTTCTTGTGCCTTTTAGCCCTGACCAATTCTATATTTTGACATTGAAGTTGAGAAAAACGTAAGCTTGTTTACTTTAAAACGAGGTTCTGTATTTGATCGATAATAGAAAAAACTCTTCAATTTGATCATTGTTTGAAGAGACCTTTATAGCTGTCATAATCAATCCTCTTTTTATTATTCCGGGCTATGGAAGAGAGACAACTGGCAGGATTTTTACACTTGAGCCCATTTCGTCATGCTGACTTGAGGTGGTGTAATAGAATTGGACTCAATTGTTGGGATTATGCTAAAGTGAGTAGTGAAATCGAATTTTTCCTTTCGGGAGACAATGATAAATTATTTCAATCAGGACTGTTGTTTGACCGAAGAGTTTTACATCACTGTCAGTGGTTGAAACAGAGTCAATTATATGTTTTAAGGGAAAATAGAATAAATATTCAGAACAGATCATGGTTTGTGATTGCAAATGAAGCAGAGACATTGGAAATGTTCTTGTAAAGGTTCAGCTTAGATAAACTAGATTGATTGACCTCCCTTGTAATGCTTTTCTCTCTAATGCTGTCTTCTGAAAACCCAGGGTTTGTGAGGCAGTTGCTGAGATTATGTTTTAATTCAATACTGTTTCCGTTGCACTTTAGTGAAGTTATCTTTGAATTAACTGATAGTGTGAAACAAAAGGTTTAACAATACAATTCAGAATTCCACTAATGAATAATAGATTTATGGATTAAATAAAAAGCACAGCATTAAAAATAACAGCTTTAATCTCTTCCTTGAATGTTTGTGGTCACTTGTCTTCTATTTAATATTTTGTCCCACTCGAATGGCATGGATTAATCAGGGACAGTCAGCAGCAAATTGTCTGACTAATTGACTATGCTGAGGAAATAGCAAAGAACCTCAGTGAGGAAAGTTTACTTCATGTTTCCTTGGTAAATTTTAGAAACATAGAAACGTAGAAAGCCGACAGCACAATACAGGCCCTTCAGCCCACAAAGCTTTGCTGAACATGTCCTTACTATAGAAATTACCTAGTGTTTCTCATAGCCCTCTATTTTTCTAAGCTCCATGTAAATTTTAGCAAGGCTTGAACCAAGATTTATAGAGCAATACAGTGTGAATGGAGACTGTTTGGCCCAACAGGTGCCCATTTAGCTAGTCCAAGTTCCCTGCATTTGGCCCATATTCCTCAAAGCCCTGCCCTTCAGTGTATCTACCCAAGATGCTAAATGATGCTATTATTATTGCTTTAGCCACTGCTGGCAGCTCATTCCATAGACACATTACCCTTTGTATGACAAAGATCCCCTCAGCTCCCTTCTACAGCTTTCCTCTGTTATCCTAAATTTTTCCTCATCCCTACTCTGGGGTAAAACATGTTACCGTCCACCTTTATCTATGCCTATCAAAATTTTAAACATTTCTGTAAAGTCACTCCTCAGCAACAACATAGCTTGGCCAACTTCTCCTTAGAACTCAGAACCTATAGTTGTGGCAACATCCTCATAAGTCTTTTCTGTACTCTTCAGTTAACCACATCTTTCAAGATTCAAGTTTGAGACTCGGGATTGCTTGTTGTCATTCGTAAGTGTCAAGGAGAACAAAATGATTGTTACTCTGGATCCAATATGCTATAAAAAAACACGAGCATAAAACAGAATTGGAAAAAAAAACACAATGAAGATAATACATAGGATTAGCTTATATACTGATTGAACGTACATGAAGTGACACGAGGTAAGTAACCTGTTTGACATGAAATGATAAAGAAGTGGTGGTGGGGTGGATTAATGGGTGGAAGTATTGATCAGGGGAAGTAATTATTTTTGAGTCTGGTGGTCCTAGCATGATCTCTTCACTGATGGGAGTGGGACAAATAGTCTGTGAACAGGGTGGCTGGACATCTTCATGATATTGCTGAGTTTTTTTCCAGCACCTTTCTGTATATATAGAAACATAGAAAACATACAGCACAATATAGGCCCTTTGTCCCACAAAGCTGTGCCAAACATGTCCCTACCTTAGAACTAATTAGGCTTTACCCATACCCTCTATTTTTCTAAGCCCCATGTAGCCATCCAGGAGTCTCTTAAAAACCCTATTGCTTCTGCCTACACCACCGCCGCCGCGCACTCACCACTCTGCGGAGAAAAAAAAACTTGCCCCTGACATCTCTTCTGTACCTACTTCCAAGCACTTTAAAACTATGCCCTCTTGTACTAGCCATTTCAGCCCTGGAGAAAAGCCTCTGACTATCCACACGATCAATGCTTTTCAGTATCTTGTACACCTCTATCAGGTCACCTCTCATCCTCTGTCACTCCAAGGAGAAAAGGCCAAGTTCACTCAACCTATTCTCATAAGGCACGCTTACCAATCCAGGCAACATTCTTGTAAATCTCCTCTGCACCTTTTCTATGGTTTCCACATCCTTCCTGTAGTGATGCGACCAGAAATGAGCACAGTACTCCCAAGTGGGGTCTGCTCAAGGTCCTATATAGCTGCAACATTACCTCTCGGCTCTTAGACTCAATCCCATGATTGATGAAGGCCAATGCACCGTATGCCTTCTTAACCACAGAGTCAACCTGCGTAGCAGCTTTGAGTGACCTATGGACTCGGACCCCAAGAACCTTCTGATCCTCCACACTGCCAAGAGTCTTACCATTAATACTATATTCTGCCATCATACTTGACCTACCAAAATGAACCACCTCACACTTATCTGGGTTGAACTCCATCTACCACTTCTCAGCCCAGTTTTGCAACCTATTAATGTCCCGTTGCAACCTCTGACAACCCTCCACACTATCCATAACACCCCCAACCTTTGTGTCATCAGCAAACTTACCAACCCATCCCTCCACTTCCTCATCCAGGTTATTTATAAAAATCACAAAGAGTAGGGGTCCCAGAACAGATCCCTGAGGCACACCACTGGTCACCAGCCTCCATGCAGAATATGACCCGTCTACAACTGCTGTTTGCCTTCTGTGTGCAAGCCAGTTCTGGACATTCTTGATGGCTGCTGGGCTGGTGGCAGTAATGCACTGGGCAGTTTTGACTACTCATTGTAGAGCCCTCCTGTCGGTTGCAGTGCAGTTTCTGTACCACACAGTGTTGGAGCATGTTAGGGAGTTCTGAACTGTGCATCTGTAGAAGGTTGTGAGTATTAATGTGCGTAATCCAGCTCTCTTCATACTCCTCAGAAAGTCGTTGCTTGCGAGCCTTTCTGACTGATGTGTTCTTGGATTTGTCACACGTGTTGTGGATCGTTTGAGATGTGCGCTCGCAGGCATTTAAAACTGCTTGCATTTTCCACTGGTGTGCCACCAATGAAAAGAGGGATGTGAGCGGTGCAAATTTTCCTGAAGTTGATAACCATCTCCTTGGTCTTGTTGACATTGAGGAAGAGATTATTTGCCTGGCAACAGGCCTTGAGCTCTCCCACCTCCTCTCTGTAGACTGTCTCATCATTGCTGATGAGGTGGCCCACCGCTGTCAGGTCATCAGCCAACTCGACATTGTGATCTGTCTGGTCTTGGGCAATGCTGTCATTTGTGAGCAGAGCGTTCAGTGGGCTCAGCACACAGCCCTGGGGGGGGGGCATCTGTGTTGAAGGTGATGAGGAGAAAGCTGTAGTTGTGCATCCTATAACATGTTATAAGATGCACTACTGCTAGTACTTCCTATAACATATGACCAGAACTTACGCAGTACTCCAAGCGTGGTCTCACCAATGATTGCCAAACGTAAATAAAAGCACGTGGAATCCAAAACTCTTGTGGAAAATTGCATCTGAAATTTGTTTGGTTTCAGGAAGAAAAATAAGTGTTTTTGAACTGACAGGTTGTTAACATTGTGTTTCCATCAGGCTCAGTCCACCATCCCTTGCTGTTTGTATTACACAGGAAAAACTTAGACTTAAATACAGAGGACTAAAAAATGCGAAGAGGATGATGGGAGGTGTGCAGAACAGAGGAATGTTGGAGGTAGTCCCCAAATCCTTATTGGAAGCAGGACAAACCTAGAGAATGGTTTAAAAAGAATGGCTTATCCTTCAATAACTGCATAGAATGTAAGAGCAGAGATGAACACTGGACAGCTCAGACCACAGTCTGAGTGTACTGTCCTGCTTATACTTACAGGAAGGATGTGATTGCACTGGAGTTATTCCATTCAGAGTAAATGGAGTTGAGGATTTACTGTGGTGTATAAAACTGTAAAGGGCCAATATAAAGTAGGAAGCAGTTTTTTTGCCCCCACCCCTTGATAGCAGGTTCAGAACCATCTGTTTACCTGGCTCATGTTTTGGCTTCTTAATGCTTCTGTGAAACACCTTGGGACATTTTACTATTGCTGTATTGCTGTAAATAGTTGAAGGCTAAAAAACTGTGCTGAGTTAGCAAGACTGTCTTCTGAGTTAAGTGCAATGGTTTATTTCATCTCAGCTTCTGGATTAAAGAGTGGACAAGTACATCAGGACTGCAACACCAATAGTTATCCACTTCTCCCATTATAAATCTACAAGACAAAAATGAGGTTGGGTGCTGATTTTAAAATAAGACTACTCTTGCTATAATTCTGAATTCTAAAATAATTCCCAACTCGGAACTGATAAGTGTTGTAGTACCTCTCCTAGGAATACCCAGGAGCCATTGACGGTGTCTGCTTGCTGACCTGTCTTTTAGGAATACTGGCAGCAGATGGCTACGTTCCAAACCAAAGTGGAAACTCAGTTAGAGTCATAGAACCATGGACACATGCAGTTCAGGAACAGGCTCTTTGGCCCATCGTGTCTGTGTCATCCATCTATACTATGCAACACACACAAAATGCTGGAGGAACTCAGCGTGTCAGGCAGCATCTATGGAAATGAATAAACAGTCAAATGTTCTGGGCTGAAACCCTTCCTCAGGACTGAGAAGGAAAGGGGGAGATGCCTGAATAAAAAGTTGGGTGGAGGTGAAAGGGGCCAGCTGGAAGGTTATAGGTGAAGCCAGCTGGGTGGGAAGGGTCAAGTGCTGGAGAAGAAAGAACCTGAAAGGAGAAGAATGTGGACAATTAGCAATGGGGAGGGAGGAGGGGACCCAGGGGGAAGTAATAGGCAGGTGAGAAAAAGTAAAAGGTCAGAGTGGGGAATGGGGGGAAATTTTGTTCACCGGAAGGAGAAATCAATGTTCATGCCATCAGGTTGGAGGTTACCCAGACGGAATATAAGGTGTTGCTCCTCCACCCTGATGATGACCTCATCTTGGCACAAGAGGAGGCCATTGATTGACACGTCAGAATGGAAATGGGAATCAGAATTAAAATGATTGGCCACCGGGAAGTCCCGCTTATGGTATGGAATGCTCAATGAAGCAGTGCCCAAACTTACAACGAGTCTCACCAATGTTGAGCAGGCCGTATCGGGAACACTGGACACCTAGACAAACCCAACAGATTAGCAGTTTCCTCACCTGGCAGGACTGTTGAGGGCCCCGAATGGAGGTGCGGGAGGAGGTGTGTGGGCAGGTGTAGTACTTAGGTTGCTTGAAGGGATAAGTACCTGAATGGAGATTAGTGGGAAGGGATGAATGGACAAGTGAATCACAGAGGGAGCAATCCCTGTGGAAAGCAGAGATGGGGAGAGGTAAAGGTAAGTTTAGTGGTAGGGTCCCTTTGGAGACGGCGGAAGTTGCAGAGGATAATGTTTTGGATGCGGAGGCTGATGGGGTGGTAGCTAAGGACAAGAGGGACTCTATAACTATTACGACAGCGCGAAGAAGGGTGAGCATGGATGTATGAGAAATGGAGGAGATGCTGGTGAAGGCAGTATCAATAATAGAGAGAAACCGCATTCTTTAAAGAAGGAGGACCTCTGATGTCCTGGAATGGAAAGCTACATCCTGAGAAATTAATGAGCTCTGCAGCGCCAATGCAGTTGTCATTGTAGCAGAGGAAGAGCTGGGGAGTATAACTGGGGAAGGCTTAATATAGACTGTTCTAAATAGCCAATGAAGAGGCAGGCAGAGCCTGGGCCCATGCTACCCCTCAGGATTGGAGAAAGTGAGAGGAGCCAAAGGGAAGATTGTTCAGGGTGAGGTCCAGTTCTGCCAGATGGAAGAGGGTGGTGGCGGAGGGAGATTGGTTGGTTCTTCCGTTAGGAAAAAAAAGTAGTGAGCTTGGAGGGGGAAAGAAGTGCATACTAGTGAACACAGTGAAGATGAGGTGGTCAGGGCCAGGAAACTGAAAGTTGATGAGAAGATTGAGGGCATAAGAAGCATCACGGATGCAGGTGGGAGGGGACTGAACCAAGCAGGATAGAAAGGAATTGATGTATGAGGCCACAGGTTCAGTAGGGCAGAATCAGGCAGAGAAAATAGGCCTACCCGGACAGTCCGGTTTGTGGATCTTGGGTAGGAGATAGAAGCAAGCATTGCAATCTAGGGGAATTATATGTTTGGTGGCAGTGGTTGGGAGCTCTCCAGTGTGGATGAGGTCAGTGATAGTGTTGGAGACAGTTTTCTGATTATGTGGAGTGGGGTCCTCCTTGAGGGGTAGGTATGAAGAGGTGTCTGAGAGTTGTTGCCTGGCCTCAGCAAGGTAGAGGTCAGTGCATCACACTACACCAGCACCCCCTTTGTCTGTGGGTTTGATGGTAATTGGATATACTATAACAATACCAATAATCATCACTTGATCTGAAGCATAAAATGTCTTGACAATTCAAGTGCTTGTCCAGATGATACAAATGTTATTCCAGAACTTACTTCCACCACCTTTACAGGCAGTTCATTGCAGATTGCAACCATCCTAGGTAAGAACGTTCTTTTTTGGATCCTCTCTGAACCTCTTGCCCCGACCCAAAATGAATAACATGTACTTGTAAACACCTCTGCTATAGGGAAGAGTTTCTTAATATCTGCTTCGCCTATGTCTTTGTAATTCTGTGTGCCTCCTTCAAGTCTCCATTCAGCCTAAAGAAAACAAATCCTACCTGTCTAGTCACTCCTCATAAGTGAAACAATCCATGCCAGATAACATTCTCATTGTACCCCTTCTGCACCCTTTCCAATACAATTACTCTCTTCCTATGGTGTGATGATCGGAATTGTACATAATATTCCAGCTGTATCCTAGCCAATGCTGGGAGTCAACAAAACTGTTTTTGGCTAACCCTTGCAGAAATGTGGAAATTTTTTTTCCTTGCTTTATGAACCATAGATATCACTTAACATTTAAACAATTTTGAGAGTTCCTTTGAAACTGGGTGTGATGAAATCCTGATGTTCAGTTACAACCATCTATTTTTCTGTCCACATGTATTAACATCACAAGCCAGCCAAGAGGGCATGCTGCCATACGAATAAATGCAACAGCAACATTAAACAAATCAAAGCTGAGTAAACTCACTTTCTGTTACATATACTGCTGGATTATGCTTGGTTAAGACATGGAAACTGGAACTTGTCACTTTCTTCATGTTATATTTCCATCTCCAATCAGTCTTCTGAACTCGTAAACACAAAATAATCTGCAGATGCTGGGGTCAAAGCAACACTCACAACACGCTGAAGGAACTCAGCAGGGCGGGCAGCATCCGTGGAAACGATCAGTCAACGTTTTGGGCTGGAACCCTTCGTCAGGACTGAAGAGGAAAGGGGCAGAGACCCTATAAAAAAGGTGGGGGGAGGGTGGGAAGGAGAAGGCTGGTAGGTTCCAGGTGAAAAACCAGTAAGGGGAAAGATAAAGGGGTGGGGGAGGGGAAATAGGGAGGTGATAGGCAGGAAAGGTGAAGAAGGAATGGGGAAAACACAATGGGTAGTAGAAGGAGGCGGAACCATGAGGGAGGTGATAGGCAGCATAATGAGCAACATACCGTCTAGGTAGTCTCCAGCCCCTTGGTATGAACATAGAATTCTCTAACTTCCGGTAATTCCCTCCCCCTCCCTTCCCCTATCACTATTTCACTCTGCCCCCTCTCCCAGCTGCCTATCACCTCCCTCATGGTTCCGCCTCCTCCTACTACCCATTGTGTTTTCCCCTATTCCTTCTTCACCTTTCCTGCCTATCACCTCCCTGCTTTCCCTCCCCCACCCCTTTATCTTTCCCCTTACTGGTTTTTCACCTGGAACCTACCAGCCTTCTCCTTCCCGCCCTCCCCCCACCTTCTTTATAGGGCCTCTGCCCCTTCCCTCTTCAGTCCTGACGAAGGGTTCCGGCCCGAAACGTCGACCGATCTTTCCCACAGATGCTGTCCGACCTGCTGAGTTCCTCTAGCGTATTGTGAGTGTTTGCAGTCTTCTGAACTTATATGGTGTCATCAGAATCAGAATCAGGTTTAATATCACCTGCATATATTGCGAAATTTGTTAACTTTACGGCAGCAGTGTGATGCAATACACAATAGAGAACACGAAAACTGTGAATTACAATAAATATATAATAGTTAAATTAAATACGTAGTGCAAAAAATAAAGCACCGAGGTAGTGTTCTAATCACAAACAAGTCCTGCTGAAGGGTCTCAGCCCAAAATGTCAACTGTACTCTTTTCCATAGATGCTGCCTGGCCTGCTGAGTTCCTCCAACATTTTGTGTGTGTTACTGAGGCAGTGTTCACGGTTCATGGGGGTGCAATAACACCCCCCCCCCCCGGACGGTGTATATTTTATATACACACTGTATATATAAAATAGTAAAATTCATAAAGAAGTGCAAACAAAGCAGTGAGGTAGTGTTCATGGTTCAATGTTCTTTCAGAAATCTGATGACAGAGGGGAAGAAGTTGTTCCTGAATTGGTGAGTGTGTGTCTTCAATGAGAAGAGGGCATGTCCTGGGTGATGGGTGACGGGGTTCTTAATAATGGGTGCCACCTTTTTGAGGCATCGCTCCTTGAAGATGTCCTGGATGCTGGGGAGGATAGTGCTCATGATGGAGCTGACTGAGTTCACAACTTTCTGCGCTTTGTTCGATCCTGTGCAGTAGTTCCCCATACCAGACAGTGATGTAGCCAGTTAGAATGCTCTCCACCGTTCATCTGTAGAAATTTACAGGTGTCTTTGGTGACATGCCAAATCTCCTCAGACTCCTAAAGAAATATAGCCATTGTTGTGCCATCTTTGTAACTGTATCGATATGTTGGGCCCAGGATAAATCCTCAGAGATGTTGACTCCCTTGTCTTACCCCTTTTGGAGTACTTTGGCCTTACTGATATTGATGCAATGAGGTTACTGTGCCACCACTCAACTAGCTGATATATCTTGCTCCTCTGTTCCCTTTTGTCACCATCAGAAGTTCTGCCACCAATAGTTGTGTCATCGACAAATTTATAGATCCCACTTGAGTTGTGCCTAGCTACACAGTCATGGGTATAGAGAGACTAGGGCAGTGGGCTAAGCACACCCCCTTGAGATCTGCCAAAGTTGATTGTCCGCGAGGTGGAGATGTTATTACTGATCTATACAGACTGTGCTCTTTGTGTGAAGAAGTCAAGGATCCAGTTGCAGATGAAGGTAAAAAGGCCCAGGCTGTGGAGCTTTTCGATCAGAACTGAAGGAATGATTGTGTGAAATACCGTCAATATTGTGTTAAATGTTTAAATATATTTCAAACAAAATCTGCTTCAGCTTTTAAATATATATATTTTACCTGCTAAGTACTTGAGGAAAACACAGAGCTCAGGAGAGCATCATCATTGCAGTGATATTATCTCCTACTAATTGTTCTTTTAATTGATTCCTCCTCTGTGACTTTGGGCTGTTTGACTTTGACCTTCCAAAGAATATGCAGTCTGTATTCTTCCTTGCACCAGATCCAGACCCAAGTCTATCTGAACTTATGCTGATAACACATACAGATTCTTTCTTTGGGCAGCAGCACACAGTGCTAATCTCCTTGGTCTACAGGCTTTTTCTATCACTTCACCTCCTCTGAACTCGTACATTATTCACTCTTTTCCTGTCAGCAAGCTTTCCTGTACCATCTTCTCCCATCCACCAATTCAGTTCATCTTCATATTATCCTTTAAGTAGTTTCTAGGTCGGCACGTGCATATGAAAGGGATGGAGGGATATGGATCATGCACAGGTAGATGGCACTAATTTAATTTGCATCATGTTCAGCAAAGACATCTTGGGCCGAAGGGCCTGTTCCTGTGCTGTTTGCCGCCCTGTTCATGTTCTATACTGTAGCGCTTTCCACATTCAAACAAAAGTGTAAACAAAACTTTTATTAAGCATCTCACTGAAGGCTGGCATCTATATTTCTCCAGCTCAGCCAGAGTTTGAGAATAGAGTGCCAGTGATAGGCTACCTGAAACTGCTACCCATTAAATGCAATATGCTTTAGGAATGACAAGGCTGAAAAAAGTGGAAGTCATATAACATAAATAAGTAACAAATTATGTTTTGTAGTTCAAACTGTGCCGTAACTGATCGTCTGTCTGGGGTTCTGATTTGGTTTGAGCATTGTCTCTTGGCATCCCTGCCTGATAGCTTTATAAAGGTTGTGATGTCTACATCAAGACTTATAGCTATGGCAGGATTATTAGTTAAGAGTTAGGATTAGGAATTTAGTTCAAAAGCTCCAACAAAAACAATACCATGCAGTTCAAAATGAGTAAAAGTGGAGCAAAATAACTTTGCACACGTTTCTGGGTGTCTAAGTTCTTTATGGAAAATTGTTCTTCTCAATTTTTTGAGAATTTTTTTTGAGGTCCCAAAAAATACCTAAACAGGAGTGTAGTATGTAACGTATGTCTACAGCAGAATTTTTAACTGAACCGGTTTGATAAATTACTTATTTACTCATAAAGCAATAAAATTATACTGAACTGTTTAAAGGGTCACCAGCCAAACTGCATTATTGTTCTTCATGAGACCTTTGACTTCTTTTGACTTCAGTTGTATCTTCACTTGAGAGAGAACTGTTCTGCACGTGGAGACCAGGGTAACAGTCATTTTTAGCTTCATAGAGTTGGCATCATTCAACTGTCCCTGACACAACTCGGGGATTCCTCTCTTTTCTATGTTGAGAAGGTCATCTACGTGGCACATTTAAGAACAGCAGGCTTCATATGTTTTTCTTTCATCACATAGGATCAGGCATTTAGAGACAACACTCTGTTCTTCTGGAGAAGTGCCTGTTAACATACTGCCAAGAGTACTTGGAGGGTCTCTGTGGCATCAACTGTATGAAAACATGCCTTCTCCATATGCAGTTCTTCACCGGTATGTCCAGCTCTCTGATTTTTTTTGGAACGTGTAACATTCAGTCAATGGCGATGTTTTCCAATAGCCGGAAGACCATTGTTTATATAGTGATACGCCTTTCATTGAACCAACTGCAAATTCTATAACAAGAACTTGCAACAGAACATCAGGGAAAGTGAAACTGAAGCCTGCGGTGTTGGGTTTCGTTAGGACACTACATAAGAAACCTGGCAATACTGTTTGATGAACATCCCATTTGGAGTCCTTGCTCTTCATACATCTTTTGCAAATTTTGTCAACCTGGACCCTGATGCTGCTCTACCATGGAAAAAAAAATAGATGTGGAGCAGTTTTAGAGATTTTAAATTTGCCTTTCTTGAGCTAATTAAAACTGAGGTCAATTGTAATCATCTTGTTGAATCCTATCTGAGATTCATCAATATAATACAGATGAATAATTAAACCTGGAGCTTTCTTGTGACGCATGAGGCACAGGCAATCCTGGGATAAACTCTGCATGTCTTAGCTTTTCCTCCTGTTTGAATTCAAGCAATTATAAACTCAAATGGGAATTAATGCTTGCTTGTTCTCAGAGAGTGTGCCTTGGAATGAGTGTTTATTCTCGATTAAGTTTTGGATTATGGTGCATCGATTTTTTTTCTTCAACAGGATTTGTGGTGAATGAATCTCTTTGGTTTTGAGCCCGAACAGTTGAATGTGGCCACACTTTTGCTTGCTTCAAATTTTTATCTTAGTTCCTACAGAAATGAGTGTTGGGGAACATGTGGTTGCTCTACCAGAATGAATAACGTTTTGCTAATGATGCTTGTATTAGTGTTTGAAGTAGTGTTGTGTGCCTTACAATGCTTGTACTGCGGTGTTCTAGCACAGGATGTTACATCTGCAGAGCACTCACACAGGCATACCATCGTACCCACGAACAACTGATTGACATTAAGTAAGAAAGCAGTAATAAAAACTAGTGCAAATGTCACCTATGCCCGTGGGCACCAGTTGTAATGTTTATTTTAGACCTCTAACTTCTATTGTCATTAAAGAAGGGATAAATGTCTGGAGGAGAACATTCAATATGAAGACCAAATACAAATGTACTACAACTCAAACAGCCCTGTCACGTAGCCGCCATCATAGTTCTCTGTCTTCATCTACCCCATATAAATGAGAAACAGGTTTATTATCACTGATGTATGTTGTGAAATTTCTCTTTGTGGCAGCTGCACAGTGGAAAACATAAAAAAAAAACTATAAGTTACAAATAAATTATGCAGCACTCTCTCAGGAGAATACGAAAACTACAGCGAACTGTCAGGTCAGAACAATAGTTATTGGTTGCATTCTACTGTCACTGCAAAGTTCAAAGTAAATTTATTATCAAAGCGCATATATGTCATTCATTTTCTTGCGATTCAACAAGACGGACAAACAACCACTGCAAATGAGAACTGTACAAATACAAAAGAAAAGAATTGATAAATAAATAAATAAGCAATAAGTATTGAGAATATGAGATGAAGAGTCCTTGAAAGTGAGTCCATAGGTTGTGGGAACAGTACAGTGATGGGGTGAGTGAAGTTGAGTGAAGTTAACGCCTCTGGTTAAAGAGTCTGATGTTAATAACAGTTCCTGAACCTGCTGGTGTGGGTCCTGAGGCTCCTGTACCACCTTCCTTGTGGCAGCAGTGAGATGAGAGCATGAGCTGGCTGACAGGGACCTTTGATGATGGATGCTGCTTCCCTACTCCTACGACAGTGCTCTCTGTAGATGTGCTCAGTGGTGGGGAGGGCTTTACCCGTGATGGACTGGGCCGTATCCACTACTTATTATTGGATTTTCCATTGCAGCCCTGGGAAAAAGCTTCTGACTATCCACAAGATCAATGCCTGTCATCATCTTATACACCTCTTATCAGTTCACCCCTCATCCTTCGTCGCCCCAAGGAAAAAAGGTCGAATTCATTCTCATAAGGCATGCTCCCCAATCCAGTTAACATCCTTGTAAATCTCTTCTGCACCCTTTCTATGGTTTCCACATCCTTCCTGTAGTGAGGCAACCAGAACTGAGCACAGTACTCCAAGTGGGGTCTGACCAGGGTCCTAAATAGCTCCAGCTCCAAAACTCAATCCCATGACTGATGAAGGCCAATGCACCATTTGCTTTCTTAACCACAGAGTCAACCTGTGTAGCAGCTTTGAACGTCCTATGGACTCAGACCCCAAGATCCCGCTGATCCTCCACACTGCCAAGAATCCTACCATTAATATTATTTTCTGTTATCATATTTGACGTACCAAAATGAACCACCTCACACTTATCTGGTTTGAACTCCATCTGCCACTTCTCAGCCCAGTTTTGCATCCTATCAATGTCCCGCTGTGACAGCCCTCCACACTGTCCAGAACACCCCCAACCTTTGTGTCATCAGCAAATTTACTAACCCATCCCTCCACTTCTTCATCCAGGTCATTTATAAAAATCACGAAGAGTTGGGGTCCCAGAACAGATCCCTGAGACACACCACTGGTGACCGACTTCAATGCAGAATATGACCTGTCTACAACTACTCTTTGCCTTCTGTGGGCAAGCCAGTTCTAGATCCAAAATTACTTTCTCAATAAGCCTGGCATGGGGTACCTTATCAAATGCCTTGCTGAAATCCATACACACTACATTTACAGCTTTACCTTCATCAATGTGTTTAGACACATCCTCAAAAGATTCAATCAGACTCATAATGCACGACCTGCCTTTCACAAAGCCATGCTGACTATTCCTAATTATGTTACGCCTCTCCAAATGTTCATAAATCCTGCCTCTCAGGATCTTCTCCATCAACTTACCAACCACTGAAGTAAGACTCACTAGTCTATAATTTCCTGGGCTATCTCTACTCCCTTTCTTGAATAATGGAACAAGATCCGCAACCCTCCAATCCACCGGAACCTCTCCCGTCCCCATTGATGATGCAAAGTTCATCGCCAGAGGCTCAGCAATCTCCTCCCTCGCCTCCCACAGTAGCCTGGATTCTATGTTTCTTTAATTCAGTAAATGATAGTGATGTCATCAGTAAACTTAAATATGTCATTGGAGCTGTGCTTAGCCTTACAGATATAAGTATAAAGTGAGTAGAGCAGGGAGCTAAGCACAGAATTTACCTGGACCTCTTGTATCTTACTAGGTTATTGAACCTGAATGCCATCGAACTGGCCCTCAGCAGATTGCAGGTCTCATCGTTTATCCAGGACTTCTGGCTGGTGAAGACTGAATGCCTTTTTAGGGACAAATTCATTCATGATTGTGTTTATAAAGACTGTGATAACTGTGGTGTATTAATTCAGGTCCTATGATGAGTCCTTGAACACGGCCCAGTCCACAAAGGGCTCCCAGATTGGTTTGGAAGCAATCCTGTAGTTGCTCCCCTGTCTCGCATGACCACCTCTATGTCATCCTAATCTCTGGAGCTTTATTCTCTAACTTCTGCCTGTATGCAGGTAGGAGGATAGCCAAGTGATCAGATTTCCCAAAATGCAGTATAGGTATGGAACGGTAGGCAGTCCTAATTGTAGTGCAGCAATATTCGAGTGTGTTGGGACCCCTGGTGCTGCAGGTGATATGTTAATGATAATTGGGCAGAGATTTCTTCAAGCAAGCCTGACTGAATTCCTCGTCTATGGCAAGCAGTTTCTTGATTGGTGATGGCAGCATTCGATATCTTAAGTAGCTGATTGATGTCAGCTTTTGGTGCTATGTGAACTGCAGTCAGGGTCACATAGGAGAGCTCTCCTGGTAAGTAGAACAGTGAGCACATAATCATTAGATATTCCAGTTCAGGAGAACAAGAGTGCAACATGACCACTGCATTCATGCACCACAAAAAATTGATTACGGTATTGGATCGCCAGCAGGTGGTAAGAGTGGGCTCCCTCACCTCTACCCCTCTCACCCTCAACACAGGTGCCCCTCAGGGCTGTGTCCTAAGCACCATCGTTCACTCCCTGTATACCTATGACTTTGTTGCCACCCACAGCTCCAATCTGCTAATTAAATTTACTGATGATTCTACATTGTTTGACCTTATTTCAAATAATAAAAAGGAAGCCTACAGAGAGGAAGTCATCACGCTGACACAGTTGTGTCAAGGAAACAACCTCTCCCTTAATGTTGCAAAAAAAATGAGCTGGTTGTGGACTTCTGGAGGAATGGAGACAGGCTAACTCCTATCGACGTCAATGGATTTGGGCTTGAGAGGGTGAACAGCTTTAAGTTTCTCAGCATACACATCACCGAGGATCTCACGTGGTCTGTATATACTGGCTGTGTTGTGAAAAAAGCACAACAGTGCCTCTTTCACCTCAGATGGTTGAAGGAAGTTGGTATGGGTCCCCAGACCCTAAGAACTTTCTACAGGGGCACAATTGAGAGCATCCTGGCTAGCCACTTCACTGCTGGGTATGGGAACAATCGCAGGACACTGCAGAGAGTAGTGTGGGCAGCCCAGCGCATCTGTAGATGTGAACTTCCCCCAACTCAGGACATTTACAGAGACAGGTGTGTAAAAAGGGCCCAAAGGATCATTGAGGACCCAAGTCACCCAACCAGAAACTGGTCCAACTGCTACCACCTGGAAAACTGTACCACAGCATAAAAACCAGGACCAACAGCTTCTTCCACCAGGCCAACAGACTGATAAATTCACACGGATATGAGTGTATTTCTGTGTTATATTAACTATCCTGTTGTACATAATATTTATTACAAATTGCACATGCATATTTAGAGGGAAACGTAATGGAAAGATTTTTACTCATGTATGTGAAGGATATAAGTAATAAAGTCAATTTAATCCCAAAACCCTAACTTTTAGCCTTTTCTGAATCAGCAGTCCAGTCCATTCTGTGCATTGAGAAGCCTTTGGGTCTTACAGACATATCAACATGTCCGGAGTGAGCCATATCTCTACAAAACAGAGTACACAGTAGTTCCTCATTTAATTCTGAAACAGCAATCTTGCTCTTTAGTACTCAGTCTTGTTCTCCAGTGACTGTACATTTGCCAGCAAGATGCTGGGTAGAGGAACTTTCAATCCTTGGCATTTCAGTCTGACTTGGAGTCCTCCCTCCTCCCTCTCTTCCAGCCGTGGCAATATACAGTATCTTTGTCCACTTAAAGGTGCCAAAAGTTCTTCAGAAGTATGTTGTTTAAAGGAAAATTGCGGGTTCCAGATTGCAGTGAAAACACTTCAGAAGATTCAAAGATTCAAGGTTCAAAGTACATTTATTATCAAAGTATGTATGCAGTATGCAACCCTGAGATACATCTTCCCGTAGTGAGCCACAAAACAAAGAAACACCGTGGAACCTGTTCAAAGAAAACATCAAACACACAATGTGAAAAAAAGATCAAATTGTGCAAACAGCAAATAACGAGTGAATAATACACTGAATATTAAACATCAAACCTGTAGAGTCCTTGAAATAGTCTAGGAATGTTCAGTTTAGTTCAGTACATTTCAATTTAGTGCTATGCCGTTTGTTGACTGAAGGCTGCAGAGTGAATTCACCTCGATTAAAATAGCAATAAAAAGGAGTAACCAGAAATCACAATCACATATAACATGAACTGCAGAGCCTCTAAAAATGAGTGCGATCCACAAACTGTGCCGATCAAACCCTGCCCAAGACTCAAGACTCCTGCACCTTCCTCCGGAAGCAGCAAGCGAGAGGGAAAGAGAGCGTGCTCAAATGTGTCCAGACGGCACTGAACACACACTCGTCTTACACTCTCGTCCTTGTTGATTTTAATCTTGCTTGACGCTTTAATTGGCAAGTTGGTCAAGAATTGGAGCCAATTAAGGTTTCATGCTCCGACATTAGGCCACAGACTCCATTCTCAACCACGCCGAATTCCCTCAGAGATAGCAAAGGCACCGGATAGCTCAGTCAGCACAAAAGCACATTATCAAAATGGTAATTACAGGTAAATTAGTAGTAGATGTATATTTAAAAGAAGAAGTAGTTTAGTGAGCTGTGTGCAGGATGTGGCTATTTAGATATGTTGGTCACTGGCACCATCTTGTAGAGGAGAAGTACAGCCTGCAATACATTACCATGGTTTACTGATGCCATCTTGCTCATGTACGTGTCCATAACAAAGAAACGGGCAGGAAAAATCATTGTGGATACTACTCAATGTCAACTGCCTTTTCTGAAAAATCCCTTCTTGTAGGGCTGTTAAAACAAAAACTTCACACCATCTTAAAAATTTCTTCTCCCAGGCAGTTAACCTGATCAATCAGTCTAGTTAGTTCCCCACACGCGTCCCTTTGTTTTTTATTGATTTTATTTTGTTTAGAGATACAGCGTGGAATGGAGCTGCACCACTCAGCAGCCCACCTGTCTAACACTAGCCTAATCACAGGACAATTTACAATGTCCGCTTAGCCTGCTAACAGTATGTTTTTGACCCTGTGGGAGGAAACCAGAGCATCTGGAAGAAACCCACATGCTCATGGGTTCAAACTCCAAAGTCCGAACTCTGGAATCCCCCCAAGTCATAATAGCATCATGCTAACTACTAAGCTACTGTGGCATCGTATCTATTACCTCAGTCACTGCAATGCTCTGAAAACACTTGAAACCATTTTTTATAATGTTATTTACATTATAAACACTGGTATTTAGGCATTAATCCACATTTTGTTCCATAGCCGTACTTTAACCTCTAAATTATAACAGTTAAGTTGTTGTTTTTTGTTGCATGTCATGCCAATAGACAACAGCATATACACGTAAATGTATATGTCGAATAAAATTAGTCCTTAATCCTTGATAAATTATTAATAGATAAGAAACAGTGCAAAAGAGAAATAGTGAGGTAGATTCAGAAAGCTGACGGTAGAGGGCAAGAGCCTGTTCCTAAAACATTGAGTGTGGGATGTTAGACTCCTGTACCTCCTCCATTGTGCATTTAATATCTCATTAAGTGAGTAATTTTGTATGTATATTGTTTGATTAAGATCTCTTGTTCATTTAAATAATTCATTGTGGGTTTAGATATAAAAATACCTTAATTGCATACATCATCACACTACCATACGTTGAGTACACACCTCGCTTAAAGTAAATTCAAAGTTGCACCTGTATTTATGGGTTCCCGACTTGATATGTACTAATTCAATGTTTTGAAGTTACAAAACGTATCATTGGTGACGAGGTACTTTTAAAACAAACCCAACATGTCTACCAAACTACAGAGAGATGTTTAAACTAAAAATAACACAGAGGAACAGTGAGTTTAAAAAAACAGTTTAGTACATGGAGACACTCTATTAATAATTTATCAAGGATAAAGGACTAATTTTATTTGACATATACATTTACGTGTATATACTGTGGTCTATTGGCATGACATGCAACAAAAAACAAATTCAGCTGTTACAAATATAATTTAGACATTAAGGTATAGCTCAAATTTTAAGCAAAATGTAGTGCTGCACAAAACTACAAACCTTAATTGATATAGTTGTTGAAGAAAGTGCAAAAATGGGTCTATCTATCAGTCGCAAAAAGACAGAATGTATGGTGATATCCAAGAAGAAGGAGGACCCTATCTGCAGGCTGAAACTAAACAGGGAAGACCTAAAACAACAGAACTTTTTCTACTTAGGAAGCTGGATGACATCAGATGGCAGGTGCAACATGGACATCAAAAGAAGAATAGGGATGGCAAAAGACACTTTTATGAGAATGAAGAATATACTTACCAACATTAAACTACACATGACAACCCGCCTTAGAGTACTGAAATGTTACATTTATCCAGTTATGTTATATGGATCAGAATGTTGGACAATATCTAGTAACATAAGGAAACGAATTGAAGCAGCAATGATGTGGTTTTTGAGGAGGATGCAAAGAATGTCATGGATGAAACGAATATCTAATGAGGATGTCATGAACAGAGCAAGCACAAAAAGAGAAATAATGCATGAGATCATGAAAAGGCAACGTAACTTCATTGAACATGTGATTAGGAAAGAGGAATTAGAATGCATGTTAATTATGGGAAAGATTGAAGGGAAGAAAGCAAAAGGAAGGCAAAGAGAAATGATGATGGAGACAGCAGCCAGAGAACTGGAAATGAATACCAATGATTTGTTCCACTTGACCCGAAACAGGAGTGTGTGGGCCATGGCAGTCAAAGCTCAATCTGGGCATGGCACCTGATGATGATGAGTGCAGCACATATTCTTCGGAAGAGAAGACACAAATGATTCATAAAGAAAGTTAACAAAATGGAAGAATTCGCGGATTTATAAAGAGAGTGTACTGGGTTATAATAATCATTAAAAAACATCAGAAATGGCTGGTTACATAAGAAAGATTGATGAGTTTGATTTGATTACACAATGGGCAATTGGCTTGTGTATACTGAGCTATTGGAACAGTATTTTGAAGCAAATGAAATGGCCAAGCAGAAGTGAATGCTAATTTGGCTACGTGCACTAAGTTTAAAGGCATACAGTTTGATTGCTCCAACTAAACATCAGTAATGTGCTTTTCTACTATTGTAACAGTGATACAGGAACACTTGGAACCAAAGTCATTCACATACAAGAGAAAATCTGCAGATGCTGGAAATCCAAGCAACGCCCACAATTTTCCTCCAGCATTTTGTGTGTGTTGCTTGAACCAAAGCCATTGTTGACTTGAGGTTTCATAAGCGGGATCAAAAGGAAGGGCAGTCCATTTCAGCGTATGTGGCTGAATTGAAGCGATTGTCTAAGCATTGTCAGTTTGGTAATGAAACACGAAGAGATCCTTTAGTTTGTGGAATCTTAAAAGAGAGCATTCAAAAATGGCTCCTAACCGAAGCACAAGCTTACATTCAAACGAGCAGTGGAAATCACTATTTCAATGGAAACCATGGACAGAGACACAATTGAGTTGAAGCATGAATAAAATTGCAGCATCTAAACAGAAACTGGCCTGGCTGAAGAAATTGTGTCACAGTTGTGGCAGGCGCTCACATGCACCAAATAAATGCAGATTTAAAGGCAAAACTTGTGGAAAATGCGACAAAGTAGGACACATACGAAAAGCATGTTGGGCAGACAAAAATAAATGGATTGCACAGGGAAGACAAAAAGGTACAAGTTCAAGTTGCAGTTTCAAAAAGAGCACTAATCCACATGCTGTTGATAACAATCTGATAATGATGAGAGTGACACAGGATTATGTAACCTTAAGATCAACAGTGTCAAAACTAACAATAGACAAGCAATATGGTTTACGCCAAAAATGAACAGCAAATTAATTAAAATGGAATTAGACACTTGTTCGGCTGTTCCACAAAATGAGTTTGAACGGCATTTTAAAGATACCAAACTGAAGCCTGCACATATCCAATTCAGAACTGTAAAATTAGATGCAATGACCAAAGCCCAGCTGGATGAATGGGATGGTGAAAAAGAAAGGAGTCAATGAAGATACAAAAGCAGGCGATTTGTCAGATGTTGTGGATGCAAAAACCAAGAGGAGAGACCCAATCATAAATGGAGTAATAGAAGGATTAAAAAGAGAATACTCCAATGAACTAAATGCACCTTCCCGAGATCAAGATGCACAAACTAGAAGGAAAAAAAGGAAGAAGAAAGAAGGTGGCCACTGCTGTCAGAACCTGCAGTCTGAGAGTCAACTCCAACAACCACCACGGAGAAGGCCTCATAACCTGAGAATGTTTTCACAGCCACATGTTCACCTTCTAAGCAGAGTGATATCCACCCCTCCCCTGTCAGGAAGGACATTATCCGACAAGTGTAAGAAAATCCTCCACAGCGATTATATCTTTAAGCCTGAATGGGACCATTTAAAATTTACTATGCTGTGTATGTGTGTATATCGTATTTGCATTATCTGGTATGTGGTGTATAAAGTTAAGGTGCATTCTATTGAGTTGAAGTTTATAGCTAAGCACGGAGGACTTGTGTATTTAATATTTCATTAATATTTGAGTGATTTAATATATATATATAGTTTGATTAAGCATTCTTGTTCATTTAAATATTTGATTATGGCTTATATGTAAAAATACATTGATTGTATACATCATTACACTACCACATGATGCATGCATGGCTCTCTTAAAGTCAAAGTTACGCCCACATTTTCTAACTCTTGTGTTCATTTGAATTAGTTTAATCTTTTGCAGTTACAAGGCACAACATCCTTCCCAGTGGTGGTAATGAGAAGAGGTTATGTCCCAGCTGGTGAAAGTCAATAATATGTGTTAGAGCTGGAGAATTCCATATAGAACAACCCATGTCACCTCCATCTGGTCATCCATATTAGGTTCCTTTCTGCCAATACCTAATATTGTTCCTCAATTTTATTGAAATCCCTCTTCTTTTGTGTGTTTTCTGGAGCCCTAAACCTTACAAGAAATTGGTATCTCTGCAATGTAATGACTCAGCGTTTGGCCTTTTTAAAATTTATAATCTTCATTTGCCAGGGTCTAACTTTTGAAATTCACTTGAATAGCCTTCCTGACTCTTTATTTTTCTTTTCTTTTTAAAGATCAAATTAGGCTTGTATCTCCTTCTCTGATTCAGTGCCAACTTATTTGTAATTAAGAAAAAGAAAGTCTGCCCCATGGCACTTTACAGACCGTGAAATACTTTGAACAAGTTTGCATTCAAATGAGCAGTGGAAATCACTATCTCAATGGTGAAAAAAGGAGGGTAATGCCCAGATGAAGTTCCTTGGAATACTCTTCAACATTAAGAGTGTCTTATAAATGCACCCTGTGAATTTATTCCTCATTGACAATAACTGCCAAAGATGGGCCCTGCTTCTTTCTTAGCCTGCATTTTTGCGATCACCATTTTGATAAGGGAATTGAAGTACTCTAGGAACAGCTGTTGAGTACCATGCTATTGAATCCTCCCCCCCCCCTGAATTCCCTCTATCCTATTAAAGATATAAAGCCACCTCAGTTTTGCTAATAGACATGAACAAGCCTCTTGTATATGTTAGAGGAATTTACTGATCAGATAGAAATACTATGCTGCCTCTAAATTGGGGCATTCAACTTGTGAAATCAATTAGCTGCACACATTCCCACTGAGTGTAATTATGAGGGCTCCACACCATTTTCCTTTTACAAAGATTCAAAGTACATTTATTATCAAAGTATGAATACAGAATACAATACTGAGATCGTCTTCCTGCAGGCAGCCAGGAAACAGAAAAGCACCATTGAACCCGTTCAAAGAAAATGCCAAGCACCTAATGCGTGAAAAAAGATCAGATTGCACAAGTTTCAAAAGGGGAGTGAACAACATATAGTGTACCAAACACTTAGTTTGGTATAACAAAAATTTGGGTTATTGTAATATTGTGAGAACATCAGATGTGAGGTACACGGAACAACATGGATGTGCTTTCCTGCCTAACTTGTTGGTTTCAAATTGCCATCTTCTATTAATTAAATGCAAGTTCCTGCAATTGTTACAATGCAACAGAGCAGGTATATTTTCAGGCAGCACTTAAAGGTGTCTATCACTTTGCAAGCAAGTTCCTTCCACTCACAGAGGAGTATTATCAATGAATAAATAGGGGATAGGAGTGTATGATAATCCACAAGGGCACAGAGGAACTTGAGCTGACTGGTGTAGAAAAGTACTCAGAGGATGTACGTTTTTTCCCCAGGGTTCATGAATCCTTAAGGACTACAGTATAGTGAGATACTCCTGATGGGATCTATAAGGACATGGGTTTCAAAATGTTGGCAGTTTCAGGAAGCCTGCATTGCAGATAAAAGTTTTGTCCATTTTGCCTGCTCCTGTTGGCTTCTGAATGCGGGAGTAAGCAGAAAAGTCTGACCTGTAGCAGAGATCAAGAGAAACAGCCCAGAGTGATCCAGAACCTGGGAAATTCTGAGTGATCATGCCGTTAACTATCACAGGCAAAGGTGGGTATAATGAAGGTTTTAAAGATCAGAAATCTCATTGAGGACAGTGAGTGCAGTTTGAGAGCTGGCCCTTTAAGTAATACTGTTTGAGGGAGAAACGGGATGAGCAAAATTCGTAGGTTTTATTTAGAGCTGCCTGGATAAATTTCTAGCCCTGGGATTTTGATGTTGCTTGCCATTTCCTAAATGCTAACTTGTTTCCAGGAGCTGCAATTATCTGCTACGTCAGTCAAGGCCTTTGCACTTTGAGACTGATATTAGCTTTAGAAAAGAGACATTGTTGTGACTCAATCAGTGCTTTATGATTTAACGGATTGCAACTACATTATCACTGACAGCAGCTCCCTATGCAACGATACCCTTGTGTATTCAACTGCTATTTTGAAATATTTAATTTGTGCAAATGCACTGTAAATATTGTGTAAGATTTTTTAAAAAAGTTTAATCTGTTTTCTCTGCATTCCCTACATGTGTGCTTGGCACATTCTGCTGTCAGGTTAATATTCATGTGGTCTCAAATTTCAAAGTAAATTTATTATTATAGTACATATATGTCACCATATACAAACCTGAGAATCATTTTCTTGCAGGCATACTCATTAAATCCATAACAGAATAATAACCTTAATAGGATCAGTGAAAGGCTGCACCAACTTGAGCTTTCACTTAGTGTGCAAAAGACAACAAAGAGAAAAAAATAATAATGAATAAATATCAATATCACGAGATGAAGAGATCTTGATAGCAAGCCCATAGGTTGTGGGAACATTTCAGTGATGTGGCAAGTGAAGTGGAGTGAGGTTATCCACTTTGGTTCAAGAGCCTGATGATTGATGGGTAGAAACTGTTCTTGAACCTAATGCTGTGAGTCCTGCGGCTCCTGTGCCTTCTTCCTGATGGCAGCTGCGAGAGGAGAGCATGACCTGGGTGATGATGAATGATGCTTTCTTGCAGCAACGCTTCATGTAGCTGTGCACAATGGTGGGGAGGGCTTTACCCATGATGGATGCTGCAGGAGGACAAATTTCAGTGTTGTATTCTGCATACATACTTCGATAATTAATGTATTTTATTAATGTAATTCGGAATAGCAACTACAACCGCTTTGCATTAGAATGGAGTATTTATTTTGTTCTGCGTTCCTTCTTGTAGAAATGGTGTATTTACTTTTTCTTGTGAATGTGTGTCTCTGCTACCCCATGCCTGTGAACCTGCTGCAAATAAGTTTTTCATTGCACCTGTGTGTGTGCATACAACAATAAACTTGACTTTGACTTTGAGTAACTATGTGATGCCTTCTCTCATGGTGACCCCTGCCCCTTGTACTTACAGAACTGATAATCATGGTGTGGTTATCATGAGTACCAAAACCCAGAGAAAATTTGCCAGCAACACTTCTGAAGTTTGAGCCAGTGTGTGAGGAAGCCTTGATCTCTATTTAAGTCACATGTGGGCTGCATCATGGCTGAGTTACTAATGTGAGACCTTGCGAATGAAAATAGTTCTGCAGGTGGCTTTGCTGAATGTGTGGTTTGAAGTTCTGTTCTTGATTGCACAGCATACCCAATGCATCCATGAGCTGGGAATTATATGGGCAGTCTATGTGTTTTTAGATCATATTCCAGGTTAAAATATATGCAAAGAGAGGCCATGTTAATTGTTGACTGTCTGTCCTTCCTTTATTGAAACTGAAGGTTTGTGGATTTGAGACAAGTTGAGTTAGCTAGGGATCATTCTGCAATTATGACATTGTGGATAGCATAATTATGGTTTAACCAAAATAAGAACCAGTCTTCAGGAATTAAAACAAGAGTCCTGATGAAGGATTTCGGCCCAAAATGTCGACAACTTGCTGTTTTCCATAGATGCTGCCTGACCTGCTGAGTTCCTCCAGCATTTTGTGTGCATTGTTCAGGAAATAAAACCTGGACACTTTATACTTTATTGTCGCCAAACAATTTATACTAGAACGTACAATCATCACAGCGATATTTGATTCTGCGCTTCCTGCTCCCCGGATTACAAATCGATAGTAAATATTATAAATTTAGATTATAAATCATAATAGAAAATAGAAAAATGGAAAGTAAGGTAGTGCAAAAAAACCGAGAGGCCGGTCCGGATATTTGGAGGGTACGGCCCAGATCCGGGTCAGGATCCGTTCAGCAGTCTTATCACAATTTGGAAAGAAGCTGTTAACAAATCTTCATCTTCCAGATCATACTTTGTGCTCATGAAAAGAATCATTGGGTTGGGGACATTCTGATTCTATCCCATTGAAACTGCACAGAGAAATACATTGTTTCTGCTATTAAAACATTGTTAAAGGTACATCCCTGCCACTAAAGACATAAATCAGGACAGATGGGTTTTGTCTCTTGACCTTCTGGTTAGTTGTCTATCCATCTTCCAATACGTGCAACAAAAGGGTTATTATTACGACTGTCTGCAGTTTATATTCAGCGGTTTTTGGAACAGACACCAGTGGTGATTATTCAGAGGCTCTGCTGGTTGGGGATGTGCTACTATTGTAACTATGTAATTCTGTAAATTCATTTGACTAAATTCCAAATGTTAAAATTATATAGGTGATTATAGCAATTGAAACTGTAGTTCATAGTAATCTTTGGATTGAAGAATTATAAAACATTGTGCCAGGAGAGAGTGATTCTCTTAGACTCTCCTGGACTCATTCTCTTTTGGAGGTTTGCTGTATGAATAAAGGTTTTTATATTTTCCCAGTTGCAGCTTCTGTGTGACTTGGCTTTACTTAGTTACAATAGAGTTTTGCTTTAATTTTCTTGATGTCTTTCTATCCCTATCTGATACAAATCCATCTGTTTGTGGGAAATTACAAACTAACCTTACCTCCTCAGAACACCTACCAGGCGTGTAAAGTAATTAGGAAGTTGAGATTAAGAGATGTCAATGATAGAAATTAATATAAAATCACTTTGAGGAATATTAGACCAACAAAAAAATCAGAGAAATGTGTTCTTTCAGCCTCCGTACAAAGGTGGATGGATGAAGTTAACCTATCATAAAGGTATTGTGTTACTTTGTTCACTGAGGGGCTAGGAAAACTGTAACCTCATTGCTCCAGTAACCTGGATTCAGACTTGATTTTTACTGCTCTTTATGTGAAATATGCACATTTCCCCTGTAACTTTGTGCTTTCCTCTAATGCTTTGATTTTATTTCATATCCCAATGCATTTTGGTAGGTTAGTTGGCCAATATAAATTGCCCCTCATGTGTAGGTGAGTGGTGGAATGATGGGAAAGTGAGAAGAATAAGATCAGATTCAGATCAATTCATGGCTTATACATAAAAGTTTACAGTGAAATGTGTTGATTGCATTAATGACCAAAATACCTAAGCATGTGCTGGGGGCAGCCCGCAAATGCCGCCACATATCCTGGCGCCAACAGTGGATACCCACAATGTCCAATGCAACAACACAGCGTGTAACACAACAAAACAAACAAGCAACATCAATAACTTCAGAACAAAAAAAAAAGCAAAAAACAGCATAATAAGCCCCTTTCCCTAGTCCCTCATACAAACTACAGTCCCAGGACAGGCTGCCTCCAGGCCTCAAGTCCTTGTCCCTAGACTCTCAAATTTTCAGAATTTGGGTTTCCAAATTCCAGTCTCTGGTCTAGGGTCCTGAACTTGCATACATCAGGTCTCCGTCCTCCAGTCTCTGGCCCGGCTCACAGACTTGCCCACCAGACTCACTGACTTCGGTCTTTGACTTTTCAGGCTTTTCTACCTCAGAACTCACCATGTTCTGGACTTTGACCCTCCAGCTTTGCCCTTCATTTTTTGTCGACCTCTCGGTATCAACCCAAGGACTCGTCAGACATGGGTTTGAACTTTGGGCCTCAAAGAAAATGGGGATGGTGCGGGATAAGTGTAAGTGGGTGCTTAATGGTCAGTATGGATCAGTGGGCTTAAAAAACTGTGTCTCTACTGCACTCTAAAAGCTCAAGCAAGAGTCTTCTGCTCTGGCTGGCAGAAATAAGAACTGAAATTGGCAAACAATGTGCTTAGTAACACAGTTTTGACACAAGATTGTTTTCATTCATCGATGTGTTTTGTGTTCCATTGGCAAGGGCAGCAGTTATCACTCATTGTTAATTGCTTATAAGATTGATGATGAGCTGCTTTTTAGAACTGTAACACTTCATGATTGAATGCACTACCACAGCATAGTGATGTTGGGATGCTACCTAAATATTTTCAGTATCAGAATGGTATGTGACCTGGAAGGTGGTTCTGTTTTCATCAGCCTGCTGCTTCAAGAATTTATATTAATTTGCTTCACAATAAAATGGAGGCAAAACTTGTTGAAGAAAGCCAATCACTGCTACCTATTGAACTTAATTTGTCAGGGGAATGGAAACTGGAGTGATAAGACAGAGGATGGTCAGTTGTTATACACGTAGATGCAGTGTGTAATGAGAATGTGAGGAAGGATAAACAGACGATAGAGCAACGTTGCTGTCAGTTTGATGAGTTAAGGTGTAACAGTGGGCCAAAATCAAAAAGGGTGATGAATGCAGAACTGCAGGTGTTGTATTTGAATGGGCAGTGTACACAATAAGGTGGATGATTTTGTAGCACAGTTAGAGATTGGCAGGTTTGACGTTGTGGGCATCTCTGATTTGTGTCTGATGTGGACATCTCTGAATCCTAACTGAGAGAAGTTTATAGTTGGGAGTTTAACATCCAAGGTTACACATTGTAACCAAAGGACAGGCAGGTAGGCAGAGGGGATGGGGTGGCACTGTTGGTAAAGAATGTTATCAAATCCTTAGAAAGATGGGATGTATAATCAGAAGATGTAAAATCTTTATGGATAGATTTAAGGAATTGCTAGCATAAAAAGACCCTGATGGGAATTGTATAAAATGGGAGATAGAAGATGCATGGCAAAAGGGCAATATTACAATAATCATGGGGGATTTCAATGTGCACGTACATTGAGAAAATCCAGTTGGTACTGGATCCCAAGACAGGGAAGTTGTAGAATATTTATGAGATGACTTTTTAGTGCAGCTTGTCATTGAACCAACCAGGGGAAAGATAGTTCTGGATTGGGTATCATGTAATGACCCAGATTTGATTAGGAAGCTTAAGGTAAAGGAATCCTTAGGAGAGAGTGGTCATATGATACAATTCATAGAAACATAGAAACATAGAAAACCTACAGCACAATACAGGCCCTTCGGCCCACAAAGTTGTGCCAAACATGTCCCTACCTTAGAAATTACTAGGTTTACCCATAGCCCTCTTATTTTTCTAATTCACTCTGTAGTTTGAGAAGGAGAAGCTAAAACCAGGATATATCAGTTTTACAGTAGTGGAAATTTGAGACACATGAGAGAGGAGCTGGTCAAAGTTGATTGAAAGGGAACGCTACCACAATGGATGGAGGAACAGCAATGGGTGGTGCTTCTTTGGAAAGTGCAGGAAGTACACACCTAAAGAAGGAGTATTCTAAAGGGAGGAGGAGAAAACTGTGGCTGACAAGGGAAGTCAAAGACAGCATAAAAGCTAAAGTGAGTGAATATAATATCGCAAAAAATAGTGGGAAGTTAGAGGTTTACAAAGCTTTTAAAAACCACTAGAAGGCAACAAAAAACCATAAAGAGAGAAAAGATTAAATATGAAGGTGAATTAACCAGTAACTTAAAAGAGGATACAAAAGGTTTTCTCAGATATTTAAGGAGTAAAAGAGAGACAAGAATGGACAGAAGACCACTAGAAAATGTTGCTGGAGAAGTAGTAATGGGAATATATAAACGGTGGAGGAACTTAACAAGTAGTTTGCATCAGAAGAAACAAGCAGAATACAAGAAATGTGGGAGAGTCAGGGTGCAGACATGAGCATTGTTGCTATTAGTAAGGAGAAGGTGCTTGTGAAGTTGAAAAGTCTGAAGATAGATAAGTCACCTGGACCAGATGGACTATACCCCAGTGTTCTGCACAAGGTAGCCGAAATGATTGTGGAGGCACGATAGTAATGATCTTTCAAGAATCACTAGATTCTGGAATGGTTTTGGAGGACAGAGAAATTGCAAATGTCACTCCATTCTTTAAGAAGGGAGGGAGGCAGGAGAAAGGAACTTATAGGCCAGTTGGTCTGACATCAGTGGTTGGGAAGATGTTGGAGTCAATTGTTAAGGTGAGGTTTCAGGGTGCTTGGAGGCCAATAAGGGGAAATATTAACTGACAAATCTGTTGGTATTCATTGATGAAATGACCAGTAGGGTAGACAAAGGAGAGTCAGTGGATGTTCAGTTAGTCCTTCAGTTCAGTCTCTTCCTTCAGTTAGTCCTGACGAAGGGTCTCGGCCTGAAACGTCGACTGCGCCTCTTCCTATAGATGCTGCTTGGCCTGCTGCGTTCACCAGCAACTTTGATGTATGTTGCTTGAATTTCCAGCATCTGCAGAATTCCTGTTGTTTTTGTTGTCAGTGGATGTTATTTGCTTGGATCTTCAGAAAACCTTTGTTAAGATGAATGCATGAGAATCCTGAACAAAATGAGAGCCAATTGTATAGTGGAAGGGTACTAGAATGGTTAGAAGGTTGTTCACTGGCAGGAGGCAAAGAATGGGAATAATGCAGGCTTTTTATGGTTGGCTGCCACTGACAAGTGGTGTGACGCAGGAGTCTACGTTGGGACTGCTTCTCTTTACATTGTATGTCAGTGATTTGGATGAAGGAATTGTTAGCTTTGTGGCCTAATTTGCAATGATATGAAAGCATGTAATGTTGAGAAAGAGGGTGTCTTCAGAAGGACTTAGACAGATTGTAGGAGTAGGTAAAGAAGTGGTAGAAGGAATATTATGTTGGGAAGTGAGCAACACACACAAAATCCTGGAGGAACTCATCAGGCCAGGCAGCATCTATGGAAAAAAGCACAGTTGATGCTTTGGGCTTGCCCTGATGGGTTGCTCCAGTATTTTGTGTGTGTTGCTTGCATTTCCAGCATCTGCAGATTTTCTCTTGCTTGTGATATAGGGAAGTGCATGGTCATGCATTTTTGCAGAAGGAATAAAGGTTTAGACTATCTTGTAAGTAGGGACAGCATTCAAAAATCAGAGGTGCAGAGGGACCTGGAAACCTTGCATGAAGAACCCCAAAAGTTTAGCTTGCATGTTGAGTAGTTGGTTAGGAAGGCAAATGCAATGTTAGCATTCATTTCGAGAGGACTAGAAAACAAAAACAAAGAATCAGTGAAGGCATGAACATTGATTTCTCTAACTTCCGTTAATGCCCCTCCTCCCCTTCTTACCCCAGCCCTAATTTTTATTTTTTTCTCTCTCTTTCCCTCTCACAATAACTCCTTGCCTGTTCTCCATCTTCCTCTGGTGCTCCCCTCCCCTTTTCTTTCTTCCAAGGCCCTCCGTCCTATGATAATCCCCCTTCTCCAGCCTTGTATCCCTATTGCTAATCAACTTCCCAGCTCTTAGCTTCATCCCTCCCCCTCCTATCTTCTCCTATCATTTCAGGTCTCCCCATCCCCCCCCCCAATTTCAAATCTTTTACTATCTCTTTTTTCCGTTAGTCCTCACGAAGGGTCTTGACCCGAAATGTCGACTGTACTTCTTCCTATAGATGCTGCCTGGCTTGCTGCGTTCACCAGCATTTTGTGTGTGTTGTTTAACAAAGAATCGGAATTAGGTTTTTTTTTATCACTGGCATGTGTTGTGAAATTTGTTAACTTACCAACAACAGTTCAATGCAATACACGATAATATAGAATGGAAAAAAAACAATTACAGTAAGTATACTGTATATATGTGTATTGAATAGATTTTAAAAAATTGCAAAAACAAATAATATATATATAAAAATGTAAGGTAGTGTTCATGGGTTCAATGTCCATTTAAAAATCCTATGGCAGAGGGGAAGAAGCTGTTGCTGTATTGCTCAGTGTGTTCCTTCAGGCTTCTGTACCTCCTTCCTGATGGTAACAATGAGAAGAAAGCATGCTGTGGGTGATGGGGGTCCGTAATAATGCATGTTGCCTTTCTGAGGCACCATTCCTTGAAGATGTCATGGGTACTACAGTGGCTAGTATTGAAGATAGTGCTGACTAATTTTATGACTTTCTGTAGCTTCTTTTAGTTCCGTGCAGTAGCACCCCACTGCCACCTCCCATACTAGACAGTGATGCAGCCTGTCTGAATGCTCTCCATGGTACATCTATAGAAGTTTTCGAGTGTTTGAGTTGACAATCCAAATCTCCTCAAATTCCTAATAAAATATAGCGGCTGTGGTGCCTTTTTTTTTATAGCTGTTGGCACCATGTTAAGTCCTCAGAGATCTTGCTCAGAATATGCTGAGGCTTTGTAAGTCGTTGGTCAGACTACACTTGACCAATGTGTGGTCAAGTGATCAGTTCTGAGTATTGGAGTATGGTGAGCAGTTTTGGGCCCCTTATCTAAGAAAGTATGCACTGCCATTGGAGAGAGTCCAGAGGAGGTTCACGAGAATGATCCTAGGAATGAGAGAGTTCCTAGAGGAACATAAGAGGAGCATTTGATGGCCCTGTCCCTGTACTCACTGGAGTTTGAAGAATGTAGCAGCCTTGTACCATTTTGAAAATCTTTGCATCTAACCAAATTTCTTTAAAAAAGAAAATAATTTTTTAAGAAATCCTGATATTTTAGAATATTTTTGCTCTTCAACTTTAAAATAGATCTTGAACTTGTAAAACCAAACAGATATTCCAAGTGTATATACAGTGTAATTGGATGTGATTTAGTTTATTGAGGTAGTTTCTCCGTAATGTTTGATAACATATATCAACTTCTATTTCCCAAGAATAAAATAGTACTTGATGCTGTGATTTCAAATATGATTAATATTATCCAATTTTTTTTTTCTGTTAGTACACAATTTTTTTCTGGGTTGAATGGGATCTGGGATCAGCCATGATGCAATGGTGGGGCAGACTTGCTGGGCTAAATGGCCTAATTCTGCTCCTATGTCTTATGATCTTACTGTAGGTAGTTAATAGTATATTGTTAGTCTAAGGATTTATCCAGCTAGACCTCAATCCCTGACAGCTGCCCCCACTACCAGATTTCCACTCACACTCACCAATGAAGTTGCCTGATGTTGCACTGGGGAATTCTGTTTTCAATGAAGAGCTGTCATTAAAATTGTCCAGCTTTCATACCACTGGATTCTCTATATGCAGCTTCTTTTTTTGGGCATCATTTGTAATCAGGGCAGATACTTCGAAAGTAATTCATCAGATGTGATGTGCTTTGGACTAATTTGAGATTATCTAAGGCATTGTGTCAATGCACAGCTTTCACATTGCATTCACAGTATTGCCTCAAGCCTTTGTCATACTATTTCCAAATCTTCTATGTTTCAAAATGTACTTCCCTCTCAGTTGCATAAAGTATTTGAAACCCTCAGTTTATAATCTGACCAAAATGCCTATCATCTATTCGTCAGTTTTCAGAAGAGAACGATCATTATTTAAATATACAGTCTATTAAAATAGTTTGTAACTTTCAAATACTGTAGTTGACTGGGTTGAAACACAGTTACAAGTATTCCATAAACATTGTTGATTTGTTTTTTGTTTAACATTCTTTTTCATGTATAGGCAAGGGTAAATTGACTAATTCTGTCTTCTTAAGCATGTTTTGCATGCAAGATTGGCAAATTTACTTATGGTTATCTGCTTCAAGCAGGCTTCAGTTATACTGGTGCCTAAGAAGAATGTAACCTGCCTGAATGACTATCGTCCAGTAGCACTTACATCAGCTGTGATGAAATGTTCTGAGAGCTTGGTGCTGAAACATATCACCTCCTGCCTGAGAAGTGACTTAGATCCACTGTTGTTTGCCTACCGGAGCAACTGGCCCACAGCAGGTGCCATGTCATTTGTTCTTCACTCGCCCCTGGAACATCGGGACGGTAAAGATCCATTCATCGGGATGCTCTTTGTTTAACTACAGCTTGATATTCAGCACTAACATCCCCTCAAATCTAATCAATAAGCTTGAAGACCTAGGCCTCAATACGCCCTTGAGCAACTGGATCCTTGATTTTCTCATTTGTAGACCTCAATTCAAATTGGCAATGACATCTGCATAATTTCCATCAGTACACAAGTGCACCACAAGACTTAACCGCCCCCACCACCCCACCGCTCTACTCACTCGACACTTATGACTGTGTGGTTAAGCACAGCTCCAGTGCCATATTTAAGTTTGCTGATGACACCACTGTTGCTGGTCAAATCAAAGGTGGTGATGAATCAGCATTTTGGAAGAAAATTGAAAACCTGTCTGTGATGCCACAATAACAACCTCTCACACAATTATTGACTACAGGAGGAAACTAAAAGTCAATGAAGAGACCTCATTGGGGGAATCAACAACATTAAATTCCTCAGTGTTATCACTGAAGGACCTGTCTTGGGCTCAGCACAGCATCACCTCTACGTCCTTAAAAGTTGGTGAAGATTCGGCATGACATCTATAACTTTGTTGAATTTCTGTAGATATGTATATTGACTGGTTGCATCATGGCCTGATACCGAATCACTAATGCCCTTGTATGGAAAAATCTACTGAAAGTAGTGGATATGGCCCTGTCCATCATGGGTATAGTCTTCTCCACTATTGAGCATATTTACACGGAGAACGGACACAGGAAAGCAGCATCCATCATCACAGACCCCCACCATCCAGGCCATGTTCTCTTCTCACTACTGTCATCAGTATGAAGGTACAGGAGCTTCAGGATCTGCACCACCAGGTTCAGGAAGAGTTATTAACCCTCAACCATCAGGCTCCTGAACCAGAAGGGATAACTTCACTCGCCACAAAACTGAATTGTTCCCTTGACCTAGGGACTCACTTTCAAGGATGCTTCATGTTGTGTTCTCGATATTTATTGCTTATTTATTTATTTCTGTATTTGCATAGTTTGTTGTTTTTTCCCACATTGGTTGTTCGTCAATCCTGTTGGTTGCATTCTTTCATTTATTCGATTATGTTTCTTGTATTTACTGTGATTGCCTAACTAGAGATGAAATGGAAGAAGAGTCCAAAGTGTTTCTCACCAGAAACACTTGTAAAGGGCTTTTTCTTGCTATAATAGGCTTATTTTTGGAGTAGTATTTGCAACTGCACTTTGGCAGAAAAACGATGGACCAGGTATTGCAAGGTTGCCCAGGCACTCATTGTTACTGCTAAGGACAACAAGTAAAGTCTCCAAAATCTGAAGACAGTGTTAAAAAGGTTAGAAGATTATGGGCTCAGTGCATGACACAAGAAATGTGAATTCTTGAAACCAAATGTTACTTACTGTGGTCACACCAGTAATGCTCAAGAATTATATAATTGTGCTGAGGTGGATGCCCCAAGGGCAAAGGATGTGTCACAATTGTGGTCCTTTTTAGGACTTGTCAATTACTATAACAGCTTCCTGCTAAATCTGGCTACTCTGTTCCACTCCTTGAATATGGCAAAGGACAAAGTAATGTGAGATGGCTTTCAAAAAGGTAAAGGAAATGGTGACGTCAGACACTGTGCTCTCAAATTATGATCCTCATTGCCCAGTTAAGCTCGCCATGCACTGTGCAGGATAGCAACACATTGAGAGGAAAGGTGGCCAGAGCTGTCAGAGCCCATTCCTGCGGTCTAGAGTTAACTTCTACAATTACCTAGGAAGAGACCCCAGAACCTGAGACTTTTTCACAGCCACAAGTGTCTCCTGTAAAGCAGAGTGACGTCCCTTGTCAGGAACGATGTTATCCCACAAGAGTAAGAAATCCTTTACAGCAATTAAATCTTTAGGCCTGAATGGGGCAGTTTAAAAGTTACTGGTCTGTGAATGTCTATATAATAGTTGTGTTATATAGTACATATTGTGTATGTAACTCTCAGTTCGACTAGCGGCTTAATATAGGGGAAGACAGCCATCAGCCCGGCCAAACTTAGAAATCTCGTTTGGGTGGATGCTGTGCGATGTGTCCCCTGTTACAAATCAGTAGCACAAAATAACAAACATTACACAATATGTGATTAAGTGACCCAGCTTAATAATTCTTAATCTGATTGTAAAGAAACAAAAAAAAGAAAAGGGCCCATTCTCATGAAACAGTCTAATGTGCAACGTTAGACCTCACAATTCAGTCCACTGGCTTCCCATCGACCTTCTCCAATCATAGCTGACCCTCAGACCCTTGCTCCAAGTCCACTCCAACCCGGCGGTCTACCAACTCTCTTCATTCGTGTCTTCCCTTCTTATCTTTCCCCGGCAAAATACCGCAAAGTTCCTCCTCCCAGACCCACAAGAAAGAACAACATTCCTCTCATTGGACAGCCCCACGTTCCAAAGCCCCGTTATCTCTAGTCATAACCCAAACATTGCTGCTGCAGAAAAGCCATTACATCAGCAGTGAAACCTTACAGCGTATTGCATGTATATAGTTGAGATGCATTCTATATTGAGTTGGAGTTTGTAGCTAAGCAGGGAGGAGTGTTGCGTATTTAATATTTTAGTAGTATTTGAGCAATATTGTAAATGTATTGTTTGATTCATTGTTCTTGTTTGTTTAAATAATTAATTATGGGTTATATGTAAAAATAAGTGAATTACATACATCATGATGCTACCGAGTCATACATACATGTCTCGCTTAAAGTAAAAAAAAATGAAGCTAAACTCACATTACTGGCTCCCTTGCTTTCTTTTCAATTAGTTTTTACGCTTTGGAATTACAAATCATAACAGATCCCACTGGCACTGCATTCTCACGAGCCAGCTTTTGATGTCACTAAGCCTCAGGTGACTCTGTTGAGACCCAGCTCCTCGCCAAGCTTTGGTGGAAGGCAAAGCTGAGGCAGAAGCTGAGTTGCTAGCAAGATTGTTGAGAATTTTAACTGTTTTCAGAAATGGTTAACTGAGAAAATAACAGGTTAAAAAAAACGACGAAGATATTTGAAAATGTTAATTGAAAAAAAGTTAGAAATAAAACTGAAACAAAACTATCCACTATTGCCTTGTAGTCTGCAGACTTGTATTCTCCGTTGAAAGATCCAATGCCATATCTTATCCTGCATGGGAAATGAGTAGCAGGGCACAATGTAATCAGGGGGATCTGATCAAGGCTAGACTCTATCATTAAGAGTCCAGGTGGAAACTAGTGATGAACAGATGTGATGTCATTTGTCATTTTGTAGGTCTCAAACTTTTGAAATGTGCAGGATGTATGGTACCTGGAAGTCCAAGACCTACTAAAGATCCATTGGCTGAATTGAAACCAACTGTCTCCAGTCATTGAAATATAACTTGGAAACATTGTTCAGTATCGTAAGAAAATTGCATATTCAAATCTCACTTCAAGACTGCAGCATACAATCTATTTAGCGTAGGCCATGTCTCATTGTCAGAAGTGTTTTACTTCAGAAGAGACACTAAGAGGTCAGTTGTCCTGTCCATTACACCTCCACTAACTAACTCCATCAGAAATAGTTTAACAGGAAACGTGGACAGTAGGATCATGTTTACCTACCCAGCAAGAGAAGGCATTCAATGTATCTGAAGTGTTTTGTTTTCACTCCAGCAACACAATAAGGTGCAAAATCAATGTGAGTTTCTTCAGGCTAAATACCTAGTACTAAATCAGATACTAGAGTTTGCTAAATTTTAGTGGGGATGCTTCAAGCATCAACATCTAATGAAATTTTGAAATATAATACCATAAAATTCTATTTTGCATTTAAGTGCACCTCATTAACTTTGCTCTAAAGTATCCACTGTATATCGATGAAAATATAGCATAGGAATCATCTTATTTAACCTTCACATTGTGTGTGATATTACACAAGGTCATACATTGTGCCTGTGAGCTCATCCAGCAATAAATTGCTAATGCCATCAGTAGTCACTAAAGGCAAACATTAAATTAACAGCACTGTACTCATGGAATCCAATTTCAGCTTTTGATTGTTGTGGTGTGGATGTGTTGTACATTGTGAAAATGCAGCAGGAATCTTTTATTAGTAATTCTCAGGATGCAGGCGTTAATGACAAACCTTATATTTATTGCTTATCCGTAGTTGTCCTTGAGAAGTTTATTAAACTGCTACCAAATTTGTGAAGCTCCAGGGTTTTTCAGCTGCAAGAGTGGTGACACCCCTTCTTATGCTACTTCCCTTCCTGCCATATAGGGACATAGTCTTTCTTGGTGAAACAATGATGCACTGCACTTCTTCCAATCCAGTGTACTGCATTCAATGTTCGCAATGTGGACTTCTCATACAGAAGAGGCCAAACATGGTTTGAGTGATCTGCAGAGCATCTGAATCCAGTCTATAGTGGTGGCTCTGCACTGTTCACCATTACACTACCACTCTGATCTATCGATCTGTGACCTCCTGCACTGTTACACTATGGCCCAGTGTAAGCATAAGGCCCAACACTTTGTCTTTTCTTTGAGCACACTGCAGTCTTCTTGACTCAATATCAATACCTCCAATTTTAAGTAACTTATCGTTTCTTCCCATATGGATCAGAATTGACCATTTCTGCCAATTACACATTTGTGATTTAAGTCTCAGATTTTCTATCATTAGAATAGCCTAGCCTATTGTGCATGCCTTGTTCTTGACAACACATAATTCAGACAAAGAATTGAGTGTATTTAACTAATGGGGCCCTACTTTGTTAGACATATTCTATATGTTCTTCCTCATCTTCTCTGCCACTGAATAATACATTTGATCTTTTACAAATTTCAGTGATAGGTATAGCACCTGAAGTGAGTGTTAACTCTGCTTTTCTTTCCATAGGTGCTGTCTGACCTGCTGAGTGCCTCCAGTAATTTGTCTTGTTATCTTGTCCAAGCCAGGCTAGTGTACCACTTGGAGGGAACCTTGGTGATGCTTCCATGCACCTCAGGCCCTTGACCTTTTATTTAGTAGATATTATGCTATCAAAAAAGAATTGGGAAGTTGCTCTAATATAACTTGTACATTAAAAATGCTCTGTTTACATTGCACCAGTGAATGTCCAAGTTTGTGTATGGGACGTTAATCTAGAGGCCTGCATTAATGATATGGAGGATAAGTCCATATCCAAACAAGGTATTTTGACAATGAAGTTCATTCAATAGGTCCTGTGTTGGAGACAGGAGTGACTGCAGATGCTGGAATCTGGAACAACACGTGAGATAATGATGAATTCAGTGGGTCAGTCAGCATCTATGGGGGAAAATGGATAGTGGACGTTTTGGATTAAGATGTTTCATCTGGACTGATGAAGTTTGCCTTCCATTTCTGTAGTGGGGAGCCTTTGATGGTTTGGGGAAGACTGACATGCAGCAGAATTCCCTGCATCTATTTGAAAAAGTTTCAGTAATTACATGGTGGGTCCAGTTAAAAGTTTCTAATCAAAAGTGACTCTAGGAATCTTGATGATTGTACTGAGTACAGATGGTGAGTATTGGTGATATTATTGCTTGAACTTTTGTTCTTTGCCACTGAACATTTTGAGATCGTTCAAGCCATCTTACACATGAGCATGGACCACTTCATTTCTGGCAAACTGAATGTGGCACTAAGTGGAATTTCCTTCACAATGGAGGATGATGTGCTATAAAGAAGTGTCGTTGAGTTGCACTGTCATTGATAGCACATGATTCAGAGACTGATCATTACCATTTTTCTTTAATTTAGTCCTTCAACAGCACTACACCAGAATTTAAAAGCAGTTGTAATCATTTCTGCTCCCCTTTAATTTTGTTCCATCTCTTCAGAGTGGCCAGCCTTTAGGGAAATTGTATTAATGACAAATACGGAATCAACTGTCTGCCTCTTAGTGGGAGTAATTCCTCCCGTGTTCTTCCATTGAAGATCCCATCTTTTATCAAGTCGTAATTCTGAAGCTTATTGAACTGAATTGCACAGCAGAAGTTATTAAAGCTCATTTTGTCCCTTAAAAAGTTAAGCATTTAATTCTACTCACTTTCTCTTTCTAATCAGCCCTGTGATTTGTAAATGTCCAATTATGTTTTGAAAGTTACAGTAGAATTTCCTTGATTGTCTTTGTCAGTTTGTTTGTCCAGGGTCTGGATGGTGACAGAAAGAGAAAGCTGCCATTAAAAGCATATTTGAGGAGGAGCTGTTGCAAAACTTAAAAGTGCACAAGGTCCAACTATCGTGCACAATGCAATAGGCCTTGCCTAATCATAAGACTTTCTCTTCCATTGTATTGGTGTGTTAAGTTCAAGTTTAAGAGAGTGGGTGGAACTGTAATGTCATCTGATGAGAGAGATTTTCAGTCACCAGGAGGCAGCTGTAAGGCCCAGCTAACTGGTCCAGGAAGGACAGGGATGTGATAGATGACTGATCAGTGGCCAGGTTGGGGATAGTGGAGATTTGGGCAGCTATCTGCTTCTTCATAGTATTTTGTCTAAAAAACACTTGGAACCAAGCCTAATACCAAGCTGAGCTCTTTGAGAAACCATGTTGGGTTGGCATTTAAAAATAGAAATCCAAACTAGCAGTTCAGAACCCAACAGCTCCCATCTGAGCAGGATTCAATATACAAATTATCACAGTCATATTTTTAATACACTCTTGCTTATTTTGTGAAGAGATTAGTGGGGTCACTAGAACAAAGCACGGTAATTAATTTAAATATGAAATTTATAGAACTTTTAAGCAATGAGTGAATATGAGGTTGGCGACATAGGAAATAGGACTAGACCATCCAGCCCATTGAGTCTGCCTCATCATTTGATCATGGCTAATTTATTTTCCCTCTCCACTCCATTCTCCTGCTATCTCCCTGTAATCTTTAATGTCAATTCTAAACAAGAACATATCAAACTTCACTTTAAATATACCCAATGATTTGGCCTCCACATCTCTCTGTGGCAGTGAATTCCACAGATTCACCACCCTCTGGGTAAAGAAATGCCTCCACACCTCTGTTCTAAAGGAACATCCTTGTATTCTGAGACTGTGCCCTCTGGTCCTACACTCTCACTATTGGAAGCATCCTCTACACATCCACTCTGTCTAGGTCTTTCAATATTTAGCAGGTTTCACTGAGAGTACTCTCAACCGTTTCAGTTCCAGAGAGTACAGGCCTTGAGCCATCAAACAGTTCTCATTTGTTAACCCTTTCATTCCTGGGATCATTCTTGTATATCTCCTCTGGACCTTCTCCAATGCCAGCACATCCTTTCTTAGATATGGGGCCCAAAACTCTCACAATAATCCAAATGCAGTCAGACAAATGCCTTATAAAGCCTCAGCATTGCATCCTTGCTTATATATACTAACCTTCTCAAAATAAATGCTAACATTACATTTGACTTCCTTCCTACCTACTCAACTTGCAAATTAAACTTTCCTTAATCCTGCACGATGCCTCCCAAGGCCCTTGGAACCTCTGATTTCTGAATTTGCTCCTCGTTTAGAAAATTGCTTATGCCTTTATGCCTTCTATGTTAGTACATGACCATGCTATTTCCTACACTGTATTCCATCAGTCACTTCTTTGCCCATTCTCCTAATCTGTCCACGTCCTTCTGTTGACTTCCTACCCCTTCATCTATCTTTGTATCATCAACAAACTTGGCCACAGACCGTCAATTCCATCATCCGGATCATTTACGTTTGATGTTAAAAGTAGCAGTCCTCATATCGACTCCTGCAGAATACTATCAGTCAGCCAATCTTCTGTCTTATCTTCAGTAAGAACCCAGATAATTGTGGTAAGACAAGTTCATTCATGTATCCTGCCAAAAAATATAACCATGCGGCCTGCCTTTCTAGTTACTTGCTGCATCTGCATGTTATCTTTCAGTGACTTGTGTACAAGCACACCTTGGTCCTGTGAATATCAACATTTCTTTCACCATTTAGAAAAAAACTCAGCTTTTCCGTGCAGAAAAAAAATTACATTTTCCACATGATTTCCATCTGCTAAGTTTTTGCCCACTTTGAATGACAGAATGAATTCCTCCTGTTCCTATTCTCCAAGTGGACAGCGGTGAATCATTAAAGCTCTGTATTCATGTCTAACCTGTAACTTAACTTCATGTGCTGCTTTTGTTCTGTATTTTGAATACTTCAGGTAAAGAAAGAGACAAATTCATGTTGAAACTTAATTTTTAACTAAAAGCCATCTAGGGCCATTTGTAAGCTCTTTAAAAGATCTTGGAAAATTGGACAAAAGTACATGAAAAGTAGTGTATGGCATTTCACATACTATTTAATGGGATCTCAGAATCAGGTTTATTATCACCGGTATGTGACGTGACATTTGTTAACTTAGCAGCAGCAGTTCAATGCAATACGTATCTAGCAGAGAGAGAAAAAAATAATAATTAATAAAATAAAACATTATAAATAAACAAGTAAATCAATTCATATAGTGAATAGATTTTTTTTAAATGTGCAAAAACAGAAATACTGTATATTACAAAAGTGAGGTAGTGTCCAAAGCTTCAATGTCCATTTAGGAATTGGATGGCAGAGGGGAAGAAGCTGTTCCTGAATCACTGAGTGTGTGCCTTCAGGTTTCTGTATCTCCTACCTGATGGTAACAGTAAGAAAAGGGCATGCCCTGGGTGCTGGAGGTCCTTAATAATGGACGCTGCCTTTCTGAGACACTTCTCCCCAAAGATATTCTGGTCAGGCTAGTGCCCAAAATGGAGCTGACTAGATTTACAACCTTCTGCATCTTCTTTCAGCCCTGTGCAGTAGCCCCTCCATACCAGACAGTAATGCAGCCTGTCAGAATGCTCTCCACAGTACAACTATAGAAGTTTTTGAGTGTATTTGTTGACATAACAAATCTCTTCAAACTCCTAATAAAGTATAGCCGCTGTTTTGCTGCCTTTATGACTACATCAGTAGGTTAGATCCTCAGAGATCTTGACACCCAGGAACTTGAAGCTGCTCACTCTCTCCACTTCTGATCCTTCGTCTTACCCTTCCTGAAGTCCACAATTAGTTCTTTCATCTTACTGACATTGAGTGCCGGGTTGTTGCTGCAACACCACTCCACTAGTTGGCATATCCCACTCCTGTATGCCCTCTCGTCACCACCTGAGATTCTACCAACAATGGTTGTATCATCAGCAAATTTGTAGGTGGTATTTGAGCTATGCCTAGCCTCTGTGAGGTTCCTAGTGGGGACTGCACATAGAACCTTGTTGTACTGGCCTTAAGGAAGCTCGCATGAAGGCGGCCACAAATGAGATACAGAAAAGGCTAGAACAAGTTATGGACAGTGATGGGAGAGACATAACAAACTTCTATTTGTGTTTGTACATGCATGTGGTGATAACTACTCTGACTGAAAGACCTGATAAAGCCCCTTCCTGCAGGAGGTGTACTGCTATTATCAGATCTGGTAGATGTGGAGGAACAAACAGAGGGATCTTGGGATCCAAATCCATACTCAGATTTGCTCAAGTTGATCAGCTCTTTAAGAAAGCATATGGTGTGCTAGCCTTCATTAGTCAGGGGATTTAGTTCAAGAGCCACGAATAATATTGCAGGTCTGTAAAGCTCTGGTTCGACCACCTTTGGAGTGTTTAGTTCTGGTCACCTCATTATAGGAAGGAGGTGAAAGCTTTAGAGAGGGTGCAGAGAAGTTTTACCAGGATTACAGAAAATACTTTGAGGAAATGTTGAGTGAGTGAGGTGTTTTCTCTGTGGAACGAAGGTGAATTAGAAGTGTCCTGATAGAAATGTATGAGATTATGAGAGTCCTAGATCGTGTTGGTAGCCAGCACCATTTTCCTAGGTCATGAAAGGCCAAGATTAATGGACTTCCATTGAAGATGAGTGGAGAGAAGTTTGGGGAAGACATTAGAAGTAGATGTGCAGTGTTGAGGATGGTCATAGACCGGGATACAATAGAAACATTTAAAATACTCTTAGATAGGCACATGAATGCAGGAAAAATGGTGGGTTATTGACTGTGCAGGAGGGAAGTGTTGAATTATGTAGGTTGGCACATCATAGGCCAAAGGGTTTGTACTGTACTGTTCTATGTTGTAGCATCTAGCAATGAGATATCCAACATAGAAATGCTGCAGTTAGCAAGAGTGCCCACTGTTATGTTTCTCCATGTCCCTCGAGGAATGAAAGCGGACCTTGGCAGTGGCTGTGAGATGAACAGTAACATCACATTGGGGCCCTATAGGACTGCTATGCATTTTGCTTCATTTAGTGTGTTTATAATTTAAATCAAAGGTTGTCCAATTTTGTACTGTTTAGTGTGTGTTACTGTACCAGAATAGTTGCTATGCACACACAGTATTAACATCAGCTGCTTGTCCGATGCCAGGCACATGTCCACCCCATCTAACAAGAATCATAATAAGTTGGGTTTAATATCATCAGTATATGTTGTGAAATATGTTAACTTTGCGGCAGCAGTACAATGCAATACATGGTAAATATTAAAAAAACTGAATTACAGTAAGTATGTATACACATATTAAATAGTTAATTTAAAATAAGTAGTGCGAAAACAGAAATAAATGAAAAAAGTAGTGAGGGAGTGTTCATAGGTTCAATGTCCATTTTGAAATCGGATGGCAGAGGGGAAGAAGCTGTTCCTGAATTGCTGAGTGTGTGCCTTCAGTCTTCTGTACCTCCTTCCTGATGGTAACAATGAGAAGAGGGCATGTCCTGGGTGGTGGGGGTCCTTAATGATGTACGCCGCCTTCCTGAGGCACCGCTGCTTGAAGATGTCTTGGATACTGTACCCATGACAGAGCTGACTAATTTTACTGCACCTTTCTTCGATCCTGTGCTGTAGCCCCCCCGCCATACCAGACAGAGATGCAGCCTATCAGAATGCTTTCATTACACATCTATAGAAGTTTTTAAGTGGTTTAGGTGGCAAACTCTGAGTGTACTGTAGCTGCTGTGTTGCCTTCGTTATGACAGCATCAATATGTTGCAGCCGGGTTAGGTCCTCAGAAATATTGTATCATCATGCTAATTTATAGATGGCAGTTGAGCTATGCCTTGCCACGTTGTCATGGGTGTAAAGAGAGTAGAGCGGAGGGCTGAACACACACTCTTGAGGTGTGCCAGTGTTGATTATCAGCGAGCTGGAGATGTTATTTCCAATCTGCATAGTTATTCCCAGATCAGTTTCCCAGTGAACGCAAATTGACAGATAACCTATCTAACCCATAAGACACCATTTCTATGCGGTGGTTCCACATTTATGAAAAATAAATGAGGGTTCAATTTCTCGATCCCAGTATAATTCCTTGCAGTGGTAATCAAACACCCAGCCAATTAAAGTATCCACCATTCTCTCTACATTCTACTTTCTGCCAGTTGGGCAATTTCCTAATCAGGTCAAAAATCTTCCATTAATCCCATAAGCTTCACTTTTCACTAATGAGGGAAGCTCATAAAATAATTATTTATAAATTCTCCCCTAACTATTACTTTGTTCACTTCTTTAAAAAATAATTCGGTTTGTCAGGCATGACCTAACCTTTCTAAATCCATGCTGATTCTCTGATCAACTAAAAGAGTTCAAGGTGATGTATGTGGCCTGCTTAGATGTTTAGAAAGTCCCAAAGCCTGTGTTGTTGTACCAGTTTTTGTTTTCTAGCTAAAGCCAATTTGTTTCTTGCATTTTACCTCTAACTTAGTTTGGATTGAAGTTTCAAGACTCCTTACAGAAATACAGAAGCAGACATATTAAATTGTATGTTACAGTTTATATATTTCTATCTCAGGCTAGTAAAACTGGTAAAAGAAAATCTGAGTCATTTCTTGATGGATTCATTACAATATATTTTGATACAAATGAATCTATTTTACATTTTAAAAAGTAGATCAAGTTACCTCTGTGCAAACCAGAATGAAATATTTGCACATCTGTGAAATTGATGACCTATTTGCTCTGCAAATGATAAATCATAAGCAGATTGCAACATAATCAATTTAAAAGCCTGATGGAAAAAAATAAAAGAATGAATTTCATTTAATGAAATGAAGTGCTCAAAGAAGCAGTCAATACCACCAGCAAAATGGAGCCAAGAATTCCCTCCTTCTGGATCAGATTTTAAAAACAAAATTCTGGTCTTTGTCATGAATCCTTCAAATGTTTTATTTCATTCCCTTTCCTGTCCTTCCCCCTCCTGTCAACTTCCCACAGTGTGTGTACACATGCACACACATTCACATTCACACTCCCCAAAAGACACACATTCATTCCCAGGCGCACACTTACTCCCTTGTAAGGGAGATGGTCGGTATAAAGATAAGACACGAGCCAGTGGTGAATGGTGGATGAAGGAGGGTTAAAATATTATAGGCAGATTCCATAAGGTAGAGGATGGTGGGTGGGGGGGGGTGGGGGGAGCGGGGAGTGTAAGGCAGTGACAGGCTGATGGTAGACAGAGGCAGGCAAATTGAAATAAAGTGAGAGGCAGATGGTGTGTGGTAGAGGAAAAGGAACTGAAGATTGAAGATGAATGTCAGAGGGAGAAGTAAATGGCAGAAGGAATATCTGTGGTGGTGGGGTTGTTGCAAAGATGAGTGATGGGGGTTCTGAAGGGGAGGGGTGATAAAGGGAATAAAAATGGGATGATCAGGAGGGTACCACACATAGAAACATACCTACAGCATAATACAAGCCCTTTGGCCCACAATGCGGTACAGAACATGTCCTTAACTTTAGAAATTACCTAGGGTTACCCATAGCCCTCTATTTTTCTAAGCTCCATGTACCTATCCAGGAGTCTCTTAAAAGACCCTATTATATCCACCTCCACCACCGTCACCAGCAGCCCATTCCACACACTCACCACATCTCCTCTGTACCTGCTCCCCAGCACCTTAAAACTGTGCCCTCTTGTGTTAGCCATTTCAGCCCTGGGAAAAAGCCTCTGACTATCCACACGATCAATGCCTTTCATCATTTTGTACACCTCTCATCCTCTGTCACCCCAAGGAGAAAAGGCCGAGTTCACACAACCTATTCTCACAAGCCATGCTTCCCAATCCAGGTAACATCCTTGTAAATCTCCTCTGCACCCATTCTATGGTTTCCACATCCTTTCTGTAGTGAGGTGACCAGAACTGAGCACAGTACTCCAAGTGGGGTCTGGCCGAGGTCCTATATAGCTGCAACATTACCTCTTGGCTCCTAAACTCAATCCCACGATTGATGAAGGCCAATGCACTGTATGCCTCTTAACCACAGAGTCAACCTGTGTAGCAGCTTTGAGTGTCCTATGGACTCAGACTTCAAGATCCCTCTGATCCTCCACACTACCAAGAGTCTTACTATATTCTGCCATGATATTTGACCTACCAAATTGAACCACCTCACGCTTATCTGGGTTGAACTCCATCTGCCACTTCTCAGCCCAGTTTTGCATCCTATTGATGTCCCGCTGTAACTCCTTCCACACTATCCACAGCACCCCCAATCTTTGTGTCATCAGCAAATTCACTAATTTGCAGTTTTCTTTCTTCTCGGTCATTTTTGTCTGTAGCATTTCCTGTTGCAATTTGCCTTCAGAACTCTGATCAGTCTGCTTCTTTGGGGATGGAAGAATGTCATCATAACCCTGCTAATTTTCACACAAAGAGTTTCAGTTAAAGACTATGGAAAAGGCACTCTTGGTAACCTTTCACTTCCTGGCACAAAGGTAGTAATGCTAATTATAGTGCAGCCGCTGCTTTCCTGATTCTGAGGTCAGAAAGATTAGGACTGAATTGTTGATTTATCTATAAAACAACCAGGCTTGTTCAAGGATCTACGGCATGAAAGTACTCTTAACTTGAAAGCATTTTCAACACACTGCGTTTGCATTCTTGTCTGTACCTAAAGGGTAAGGTGTCAAGCCGAGACCAGAAGCTTCCCTATAGGGCAAAAAGGGAAAGAGAACCGGTGTGAATTGAGCGAGCCACTGTTGCATATCTTCGAACAGATGGATTAACAGTGGTGTTAGCAAAGGCTTGGCAGGAGCTCATCAGTCCCCAGGCCAGGAATGGTGGGTGCCCAGTTGGAAAGACTTAGAAAAAGAAAGAACTTGGAACATAAATCAAATGGTAATACAGGCACCAAACTTACAGCTAGGGGCCCTGTAATGGAAGCTTTTAAACAAATATGCTTATCTTCCTGTCTCTCCACTTATTATAAGAAATGGGTTGATAGCATGCTGAAGTAAATGGACGATGATGTACAGTGAAAAAGTAAAACAGTGAGGATGTACAGTCTGAAGAATGATTGCAGTTTCTTTAACTTTGTGTCTGTGTTTGGAACAAGGCATGATATTTTATTCAACAATACTGTACTATTGACAAATTTCCTATGTGATTTGGTGCTAATGTTAATGAATATTCAATTCCAGCTGCTGATTTAAAACAAATTGCTCTAGAAATTGTACTATTGTACTGTGCTTGCAAAATTGCATTATAATAACATCGCTGAGGGGAGAAATGGGAAAAATGAGCGCGAAGTACACTGCCATTAGAATTCGACTGAGCTCAATGCATTATGTGCACTGGGGAAGGTCTTGATTCCATGTCCACAAAGGCCTTTTCTTTTATTGCACCTGATACTGTAAAGCTTATGAAAGAAGTTGGTTCCATTACAGATTGTGTGAGTTTAAAAAAAGATCACTGGGGACATTTTTTGGTGTGGCTAGAGGATGATTTGACATGGTAATAGCACTACAGAGGGAGCACAAAGAGAGGCTGGACAGAGTGGCATATTGATAGCGGAATGTAGCAAGGCAGTGTCAGAGGAAGTTATCTCACACTCCTTAACAATAGATCCAGAAGAATCAGATCCTCTTTATCAAATACCAAAGCAGACTTCAACTTTCTGTTTGTAAGCTATATGTATGGAACAATTATATGCAAATCATGTCAGAATGTACAGTAAAAAAGATGAATGCACGGCTGAGGAATTGGTGTGAGGTTTTATGGATCATTAGGATCTTTTCTGAGAAAGGTACAGAAAGGATGTGTTACACCTGAACTTGAGGAGGACCAATATTCTTGTGGGAAAATTTGCCTGAGCTGTTGGGGAGGGTTTAAACTGGTTTTGCAGGGGGATAGGAACTAAGAATGATAGCAGAGTGGATAGGGCATTTGGTGTACAGGTAGATGCAGGGGTAAGGTAAACCTGTGAGGAAGGATAGACAGCTGATAGGGCAAAATTGCATTCAGTTGAATGGGTTAAAATATGTCTATTTTAATGCAAGAAGTAACAGGGACAGGGGTGATGAGTTTAGAGCTCAGGTCAGTATAGTACATGTATTTATGAGGTTATGGGCATTACAGAGGCTTGGCTGTCACAAAGCTTGGAATGGAGGTAAAAGAGGTGGAGGAGTGGCATTGCTAATTGTCGATAGTATCATAGCCGCAGGTAATGAGGACTCCGTGGAGGGATTGTCTACTGAGTCAGTGTGGATGGAAGTCAAAAATAGGAAGGGTGCAAGAGTATGGCGTATTTTATAGAATGCCCATTTCCCATTTACAATGGAGACATGGAGGAAATTGGGAGGCAGATTCTGGAAAAGTGGAAAAGTTGCAGGGTTGTTGTCCTGGGTGACTTCAACTTCCCTGATATTGATTGGCACCTCCTTAGTGCAAAAAATTTAGATGGGGCAGAATTTGTTAGTTATGCCCAGAAAGGATTCCTGATCTAATGTATACGAACAAGCCAACGAGAGAAGAGGCCACATTGGACTTGATGCTAGGCAGTGAGTCGGGTCAGGTGCCAGAACTCACAGTGACAGAGCATTTCGCAGACAGTGATCACAACTCCCTGACTCTCACTATAGCCTTGGAGGGGGATAGGTGCAGCTAGCATGGGAAAGTATTTAATTGGGGGAGGGTGAATTATAATGCTTTTAGACAGGAACTGCAGATCATAAATTGTGAACAGATGAACTCTGGGAAATATACAACAGAAATGTGGAGGTTGTTTTGGGAGCACTTGCTTGGAGTTCTAGATAGGTTTGTCCCATTCAGGGAGGGAAAGGGTGGTAAGGTGATGGTTGACAAGAGAAATGAAGAGAAGAGCTTACTCAATGTTGCGGAAGTGAAGATCAGACAGGGCTCTAGAGAGTCACAGGGAAGCAAGGATGGACAGGGGACCTAGAAGGGGACATGAGAATGCCTGGTGAGAAGGATTAAGGAACACCCCAAGGCATTCTACATGTATGTTAAGAACAGGAGGATGACCAGAGTAAGGGTAGGATTGATCAGAGATAGTACAGGAATCATCTGCCTGGAATTTGAAAAGATAGGGAGGTTCTTAATGAATACTCTGCTTCAGTATTCACCCGCGAAAAGGACCTTGATGTTTGTGAGGACAGCATAAAACAGGCTGATGTGTGTAAACATGTTGATTTTAAGAAAGATGATATGTTAGAACTTTTGAAAAACATTATGATAGGTAAGTCCCTGGGGCTAGATGGGATATACCCCATATATCTTGATTCCATTAGAGTGGTGTTCCCTGGGATTTTTAGTTTTTAAGTAGACTTTATCTTCTCTTGCTAGAATTAGCTGTTTTCCTTAACTTTTGGAAGGATTTAAATCTAAAGCTTATTAAATTCAGTGCTTTTAGCACAGGAGGATGAAAGATCCTGCATTCTCACTGTTTGAAAGCAGATGCTGAATAATGCTGCACCTGCTATTTTGTTTATTGCAATCTGAGAAAGCGTGTCTTATTTGCAGTGTGGCAGCCTTCCTTATTCGACATGCTGCAAGAGTCCTAGTTGCTGCTCAAATTAGCATTGTTTCAGCAGAAGATTTCAATCTCTCCGGAAAGAGGGCAGGTTATGTATGTAAAAGGTGGTGTTGGAGGAGGGATGGGGTTGACATAGAACATAGAATAGTACAGCACAGTACAGGCCCTTCGGCCCACATTGTTGTGCCGACCCTCAAACCTTGCCTCCCATATAACCCCACACCTTAAATTCCTCCATATACCTGTCTAGTAGTCTCTTAAACTTAACTAGTGTATCTGCCTCCACCACTGACTCAGGCAGTGCATTCCACGCACCAACCACTCTCTGAGTAAAAATCCTTCCTCTAATATCCCTCTTGAACTTCCCACCCCTTACCTTAAAGCCATGTCCCCTTGTATTGAGCAGTGGTGCCCTGGAGAAGAGGCGCTGGCTATCCACTCTATCTATTCCTCTTAATATCTTGTATACCTCTATCATGTCTCCTCTCATCCTCCTTCTCTCCAAAGAGTAAAGCCCTAGTTCCCTTAATCTCTGATCATAATCTATACTCTCTAAACCAGGCAGCATCTTGGTAAATCTCCTCTGTACCCTTTCCAATGCTTCCACATCCTTCCTATAGTGAGGCGACCAGAACTGGAAACAGTACTCCAAATGTGGCCTAACCAGAGTTTTATAGAGCTGCATCATTACCACACGACTCTTAAATTCTATCCCTCGACTTATGAAAGCTAACACCCCATAAGCTTTCTTAACTACCCTATCTACCTGTGAGGCAACTTTCAGGGATCTGTGGACATGTACCCCCAGATCCCTCTGCTCCTCCACACTACCAAGTATCCTGCCATTTACTTTGTACTCTGCCTTGGAGTTTGTCCTTCCAAAGTGTATCACCTCACATTTCTCTGGGTTGAACTCCATCTGCCACTTCTCAGCCCACTTCTGCATCCTATCAATGTCTCTCTGCAATCTTCGACAATCCTCTACACTATCTACACCACCACTAACCTTTGTGTCGTCTGCAAACTTGCCAACCCACCCTTCTACCCCCACATCCAGGTCGTTAATAAAAATCACGAAAAGTAGAGGTCCCAGAACCGATCCTTGTGGGACACCACTAGTCACATCCCTCCAATCTGAATGTACTCCCTCCACCACGACCCTCTGCCTTCTGCAGGCAAGCCAATTCTGAATCCACCTGGCCAAACTTCCCTGGATCCCATGCCTTCTAACTTTCTGAATAAGCCTACCGTGTGGAACCTTGTCAAATGCCTTACTAAAATCCATATAGATCACATCCACTGCACTACCCTCATCCATGTGCCTGGTCACCTCCTCAAAGAACTCTATCAGGCTTGTTAGACTCGATCTGCCCTTCACAAAGCCATGCTGACTGTCCCTGATCAGACCATGATTCTCTAAATGCCCATAGATCCTATCTTTTCCAACAGCTTTCCCACCACAGACGTAAGGCTCACTGGTCTATAATTACTCGGACTATCCCTACTACCCTTTTTAAAAAAGGGGACAACATTCGCCTCCCTCCAATCCTCCGGTACCATTCCGGTAGACAACGAGGACATAAAGATCACAGCCAGAGGTTCAGCAATCTCTTCCCTCGCCTCATGGAGCAGCCTGGGGAATATTCCGTCCGGCCCCAGGGACTTATCCGCCCTAATGTATTTTAATAACTCCAACACCTCCTCTCCCTTAATATCAACATGCTCCAGAACATCAACCTCACTCATATTGTCCTCACCATCATCAAGTTCCCTCACATTGGTGAATACCGAAAAGATGTATTCATTGAGGACCTCGCTCACTTCCACAGCCTCCAGGCACATCTTCCCACCTTTATCTCTAATCAGTCCTACCTTCACTCCTGTCATCCTTTTGTTCTTCACATAATTGAAGAATGCCGTGGGGTTTTCCTTTACCCTACTCGCCAAGGCCTTCTCATGCCCCCTTCTTGCTCTCCTCAGCCCCTTCTTAAGCTCCTTTCTTGCTACCCTATATTCCTCAATAGACCCATCTGATCATTGCTTCCTAAACCTCATATATGCTGCCTTCTTCCACCTGACTAGATTTTCCACCTCACTTGTCACCCATGGTTCCTTCACCCTACCATTGTTTATCTTCCTCAACAGGACAAATTTATTCCTAACATCCTGCAAGAGATCTCTAAACATCGACCACATGTCCATAGTACATTTCCCTGCAAAAACATCATCCCAATTCACACCTGCAAGTTCTGGCCTTATAGCCTCATAATTTGCCCTTCCCCAATTAATTATTTTCCTGTCCTCTCTGATTCTATCCTTTTCCATGATAATGCTAAAGGCCAGGGAGCGGTGGTCACTGTCCCCCAGATGCTCACCCACTGTGACCTGACCCAGTTCATTACCTAATACTAGATCGAGTATGCATTCCCACTAGTCGGCCTGTCAACATACTGTGACAGAAATCCATCCTGGACACACCTAACAAACTCTGCCCCATCTAAACCCTTGGAACTAATCAGGTGCCAATCAATATTAGGGAAGTTAAAGTCACCCATGATAACAACGCTGTTATTTTTGCACCTTTCCAAAATCTGCCTCCCAATCTGCTCCTCGGTATCTCTGCTGCTACCGTGGGGCCTATAGAATACTCGCAATAGAGTAACTGCTCCCTTCCTGCTCCTGACTTCCACCCATACTGACTGTAAAGAGGATCCTGCTACATTACCCACCCTTTCTGTAGCTGTAATAGTATCCCTGACCAGTAATGCCACCCCTCCTCCCCTTTTTCCCCCCTCTCTATCCCTTCTAAAGCACTGAAGTCCAGGAATATTGAGAATTCATTCTTGCCCTGGTGCCAGGAATGACACAATGAGTAGAACTGGTTGTGCCTAAGGATAGTAGTTAAATTTAATTTCAATCAAAGGATGCCTGCAGTCATGATCCCAGCACACGGTTGTGACCTAAACTAAGGAAGGCCGCAGGAAATTTCAATCATGTCTCCAAGAGTAAGGCAGACCTAATGGTCTTTGACTAATTTTTAAACAACTGTTAGCTATTTTAAAAGAAAAGCTTAATATTACCTTCTCATTTCCAATTTTTATCCATGTTCTACACCATTGCCAATCGAGCATTCCAAGGCCGTCCTGTTCTGGCCCAGTTGAGCTACCTGATGTAGTCTCAACTCAAACATTGACAATAACTTTTCCTCCCACCAATGCTGCTTGACCTGCTGTCTTCCTCCGGCAGATTATTGTTTTTTTAACTGCAGATTCTGATATTCGCTGTCACATATGGTTGGTCCAGTATAGTGTACTGTGGAGCAAAAATGTTTTTTGTTCTTGCAACAGTAGATCGTTTATAAATTGAGTAACAAATGAAGACTCACATAATGAGCAACTTGATATTCTGACTAATTTAATAAGATGTAATGGTTAGGTAAAGCACAGCCTGGCTTAAAAAATATAATTGTATGATTAATTTAGAGAAATGTCGAATAGGAATCAGATCTGTTTAAAGAGTTTTGGTTTAACCCAGTAAAGAAGAGGAAAAACATGAAGTACAGATGAGATTAGTCACCAGATATATACAGAATTAAGGGAATGTGTCCAAATCCCACAGTTTGCACCACATGTTCATATAATTCAATGTCAGAATAGCAACTATTTTTGTCACTTCATCTTCATCCTCGTTATGATAAATTTGGTTATTTTGAATGGAGTCAACAGTAAAGCATTCCAGTCTTAGAATAGCACCAGAATAATTGAGCTTTTGCTGCATTGGTATTGCCACAGGTTCTGAATAAGGTGATATCATAATCACAGTAATATCATCCCTTGGTCCATAACCACATGAAAATACACACAAAATTCTGGAGGAACTCAGCAGTTCTGACATTGTCTATGGAGGGGGATAAACAGTTAATGTTTCCGGACTCTTTGTCAGGACTGGAAAGGAAGGGTGGAGTTGCCAGAATAAGAACGTGAGGGGAGGGGAAGGAGTGGAAGGTGATAGGTGAAGCCAGGTGGTTGGGGGAAGGGGGATGGAATAAAAAGCTTGGAGGAGATTGGTGGAAAATGTAAAGGGCAAGAGAACAAGAAATCTGGGACCATGGGAGAAAGGGAAGGAGGAAGGGCACCGGGGGAGATGATAAGCAGCTGAGGAGAAGAGAAAGGGTAAGGAGGGAGCAGTGTGAGGAATTGAACAATGGGGGGGGGGGTGGAATTATTGTAAGTTGGAGAAATCAATATTCATTCCGTCAGGTTGGAAGCTACATGGCCACACAATATTTGAGAAGGAGTTTCCTTGGTAGCTGCTTGGTGAGTGTTTTATAAGTTAGGCATTGCAAGAGACATTATTAACGATTACAATTAAACAAATTGTTTAGCTTGTCGAAAAATAACAGAATTTTATGCCGGTAATTCAAATAGCTGCCCCCACAACCTTCTCTGCCTGTCTGCAGGCTGATGTGACCAACAGCACCAATCTTCTCTCATCTCACTCAACTGCAGTTAGATGTTTGGGTTTGCCTCATTCCATTCATTCACATCCGTCAATTGAAATGTTACTCCTCACACTGGTCTGTTGTATCTGTGCTTTCTCACGACCACCTTCATCTTCATTTATCCTTGTCCCCTTTCTGTAATTCATCCAAGTGCTTCCCCTTGGTGATGTGGAAAAACAAGCATCATTTTCCACAGGTAAGCTCTCCACACTGAACTCCAGCTTACCGCTCTGTAATTCCCTTCACTGCCTCTGAATTGTTAGACTCTGTAATTGATATTCACAACTGGACGAGCAGAAATTTTCTCCTAACTAAAGCTGAAGCTAATGAGCCCTCACCTCTTACTTCTCTCATACATTATCACTTTGACTTTTTCAATGTGATCACATCCATTTGATCTTTTAAATCCTTTCAAAGAAAACTCCCAATTACTTAACACAAACAAGAAAAATTTGCAGATGCTGGAAACCTGAGCAACACACAGTGAATGCTGGAGGAACTCAGCAGGCCAGGCAGCATCTATGGAAAAGAGTACAGTCGATGTTTTGGGCTGAAACCCTTTGGCAGGATGGAGTTCCTCCAGCATTTTCCGTGTGTTGCTCGGATTTCCAGCATCTGCAGGTTTTCTCTTGTTTGTGATTGGATTACTACACTGTGAAGTCTCTTCCAGGGATGCCTAGCCTGAACAAGTTTAAATCTCATCTTTGATGGGAGTTCAGTGAAACCTTCTCTCACTGCTCCCCCTCTGTGACCCCTGCTGCTCCAGTCCTGCTGAAGGGTTTCAGCCCAAAATATCGACTGTATTCTTTTCCATAGATACTGCCTGGCCTGCTGAGTTTCTCCAGCATTTTGTGTCTACTGCTCCCAACTAATTAATTTCCTTTCTGAGTCCTGATGGATCTTCCCAGTGAAAACTATCACTATCAGGAAAGATTTGTATTTTTATTTTACAAGCGTATCTGCTTTTTCTTTTTTAAAACGACTGAAAGCAATGTTATTGCTTAATATATGTGCAATTTAAACATCATGTCATTGACCTGGAATGCTATCTCTGGTATTTCCCATAAGTACTGATTGAATTGCTGAGTTTTGCTGGCATTATCTTTGTTCCAGATTTCTAGAGTTGACAGTAATTTGCATGGTAAATATCCTGCAGTTTTCTATCCTTCTCATAGAACTTTAGAAATAATTCAAACTGAGGAACGAAAGCCATTTTCTGTGAATTTGGAATATTTCTGTGTCCACTGTGTGGCATAATGCCTCCCACAGATACCATTTCTTCTTCACTTCATATTCAGCATTACTCCCTTTTCATGACAGATGCCCAACCGGCCACAAGAGATGCCACAACTGCTCTTGTACCTCTTCTTTCCCCCCTACACACACAGCCATTCACTTGCACTTCTAATCTAGTGTACTGGATTTGGTACTCGTGATGAGAAACAAGATGCACGGTGTATGACTGTTTTGTAGAATAGAAGAACCTATCGAGGTGCCCATGAGTTGCCAGTTTTCCTTAACTTTAACTCTCTATCCAATTTTACTTTGATCTCTCTGCCTCTAGCCGCTCAGTCCTAACAAGTCTCAATGTAAACTCAAGACCAAAAAATTGATTCTGGACTTCAGAAAAGGTAAGGCTAGGGAACACACATTGAAGGATCAGAAGTGGAAAGGTTGAGTAATTTCAAGTTCCTGGGTGTCAACTTCTCTGAGGATCTATCCTGGGCCCAACATATTGACACAGTTACAAGAAAGGCAGGACAGTGGCTAAACTTCATTAGGTGTTTGAGGAGATTTGGTATGTCACCAAAGACACTTGCAAATTTCTACAAATGCACCATGGAAAGCATTCTAACTGGCTGCATCACCTCCTGATGTGGTAGGGTGGGGTGGGGAGGGGAGGGCACTGCATAGGATCAAAATAAGCTGCAGAAAGTTGTGAACTCAGTCAGCCCCATCATGGGCACTAGAAGGAGTGAAGCCTCAAAAAGACGGCATCCATCATTATGGACCCCCATCACCCAGGACATGTCCTCTTCTCATTGCTACTATGAGGAAGGAGGTACAGGAGCCTGAAGGAACACACTCAATGATTCAGGAACAGCTTCGGCCCCACTACCATCAGATTTCTGAATGGACATTGCACCCATGAAAACTATCTCACTGCTTTACCTTTTCTCAATGTGCGTTACTTACTTAATTTTACTTTTTTAATATATACATATTACAATGTACCGCTGCTGCACAACAACAAATTTCATGACATATGCCGGTGATATTAAAACATGATTCAGATCCTGATAGCATCTGATTTTTTTTCAATGTTTTTCAATGATAAAGTCTTTGTTAGTGGAAGTATCAGCGGCAGGTCAAGAAGGTGCCGAGCTGTGATGTCTGTCAAGGTCGGGGTTCAGCCTTACTTTTATAGTAGGTTCACAGGGATGGCTTTAGGACAGCAGGTTAGTGTATAGGCCCAAGGATGTGGGGGATTTGAGGTTAGGGGTGGTAAATGATGGATTCTGAGTTGAGGTCGAAGCTCTTTGTAGTCATACATCAGTGATCTTGAAGTCATGTTGGCAGCTGGTCGTGTTGTGTGTGCTGGTTGTTAACACAATCAGTGTATTTCACTCTGTGTTTCAATATACATATAAGTAAAGCTGAATCAAAGAATAACAGCACTTAATGATGCTAAACAGAAGTAGAATTAATAATACCTTACACATAATAACTGAGGCAGCAATTTCCAATACTTGTGCCAATGATTAGGAGCTAAGCAGATAACTGAGCCCAGGAACATAGTACAGATGTTGGTGACAATAAGAGTAAACATGTGAGGGGCAGTCTGGCAGGAGAATGTGCTAACATGAATTGGATTGAAAGAGGAGTAATGTCAATAGAGTATTTAATATCACTGAACATGGTAAAGAGATTGAGAGAGTACATTTGTTGTAACCGTGGTTGTAGTGAAAATCATTGATCCTTTTAGTAGCAGCCACAGATATATGTGGAATGCTCTAAATACATGGAAAATGGCAGATAAGTAAACAGATTTAGGGTGCTGGACCTTGGAACTAAATGGCTAAGTTCAGTTTGAATAGAGTTATCTCTGTGGCTCAGCACAACTTGGCTTAGAATATCTGAAACAAAGAGAATAGCCAGAAATAAAATATTGAGATCTAAATTACAAAAGAAGACAGTGCAAAAACATATTAATCAGGAATGTTTATGGAGCAAGGTATTGAGAAATAGGATGAGAAAGTTAAGTCTCCACAAAAAGGTTCCACTTTGTTACAGATTATCACATGCTCTCTCAGCCTGCTGAGATATCAGAATTATATTGTGCTGAAATTTTGAATTATTTCTTTTCGTACTTAACAGGTGACTGTTTTGTTTTGCAGGAGATTCAGCCACTAATCCACCCTTCATCCATGACAACACAGTTTACAGTAAAATATTTCAGATCCTGTACAGAAATGAGGAGATTGTGGTGAACAGTTCCAGTCTCTTCAGAGTTCACCTCCTATTGGATGGAGAAAGGGTGAGTTATTTTATTGAAAACATTGCCCTTGATGACATTGTAAAGGGAGAGATGACTACTTGCATAATTTGAAGTGGTTTCACTTAAACATAGAAACATAGAAAACCTGTAGCACAATACAGGCCCTTGGGCCCACAAAGTTGTGCCGAACATGTTCCTACCTTAGAAGTTACTAGGCTTACCCTTAACCCTCTATTTTTCTAAGCTCCATGTACCTATCCAAAAGTCTCTTAGAAGACCCTATCGTATCCGCTTCCACCACCGTTGCTGGCAGCCCATTCCATGCACTCACCACTCTCTGCGTAAAAAACTTACCCCTGACATCTCCTCTGTACCTACTCCCCAGCACCTTAAACTTGTGTCCTCTTGTGGCAACCATTTCAGCCCTGGGAAAAAGTCTCTGACTACCCACACGATCAACGCCTCTTCTCATCTTATACACCTCTATCAGGTCACCTCTCATCCTCCGTTGCTCCAAGGAGAAAAGGCCGAGTTCACTTAACCTGTTTTCATATGGCATGTTCTCCAATCCAGGCAACATACTTGTAAATCTCCTCTGCACCCTTTCTATGGTTTCCACATCTCTCCTGTAGTGAGGTAACCAGAACTGAGCATAGTACTCCAAGTGGGGTCTGACCAGGGTCCTATATAGCTGCAACATTACCTCGCGGCTCCTAAACTCAATCCCACAATTGATGAAGGCTAATGTGCCATATGCATTCTTAACCACAGATTCAACCTGTGTAGCAGCTTTGAGTGTCCTATGGACTCGGTCCCCAAGATCCCTCTGATCCTCCATACTGCCAAGAGTCTTACCATTAATACTATATTCTGCCATCATATTTGACCTACCAAAATGAACCACCTCACACTTATCTGGGTTGAACTCTATCTGCCACTTCTCAGCCCAGTTTTACATCCTATCAATGTCCCGCTGTAACCTCTGACAGCCCTCCACACTATCCACAACACCTCCAACCTTTGTGTCATCAGCAAACTTACTAACCCATCCCTCCACTTCCTCATCCAGGTCATTTATAAAAATCATGAAGAATAAGGGTTCCAGAACAGTTCCCTGAGGCACACCATTGGTCACTGACCTCCATGCAGAATATGACCCATCTACAACCAGTCTTTGCCTTCTGTGGGCAGGTCAGTTCAGGACAAAGCAATGTCCCCTTGGATCCCATGCCTCCTTACTTTCTCAGTAAGCCTTGCATAGGGTATCTTATCAAATGCCTTGCTAAAATCCATATACACTATATCTACTGCTCTTCCTTCATCATTGTGATTAGTCACATCGTCAAAAAATTCAATCAGGCTCGTAAGGCACGACCTGCCCTTGACAAAGCCATGTTCACTATTCCTAACCATATTATACCTCTCCAAATGTTCATAAATCCTGCATCTCAGGATCTTTAAATGAAAGAAAAATCAATATTGGCATAATTGTAGCCATATGGTTCAAAGTTCAAAATAAATTTATTATCAAAGTACAAATGTGTCACCACATACTATCCTGAGATTCATTTTCATAAAGCATTGGTATTTTTTTACAATCAGATTGCAAATTTACCCCATAATGTTCAAAATAAAATCAGAAAATGATGGAAAAAGTCTGTGGGCTTGGCAGTATCTTTGGATTGAGAAGCAGAGTTAATATTTCTGGTTAATGAGCTTCCATTAGATTTTTAGCATGTGCAATTTTCTGCATTTCAACTCTAGTATTCTCTTTAGAATTCATCCTCTAAATAAATGGCAGAACTATCATTGTAATGTCTTGCTTGACTAACTCAGTATAAACTTTGAAACATAACAGCCTAGAAATTGGAGTTTATAGAATCCAGTTTGATGCACAAATTATGCATGAAAGCATTTAACACATGCTTAACACAATAATAACAATAATGTCTGTTACTGATTGGTTCAGGCACCTTTCAGCATGATACACCATAGAAGACCTGTCACTTCCCCAGCGCATTAGTGCATGGGTCACAACATAAAAACGTGCAATAAATCTCTAACTGATGGACATAAAATAATTCATTCAATTTTCATTTATATCCACAGAGAAAGGATCATAAATGTTGGTATAGAGATGAGAATTAAAGGGAATTTTTTAAAAACTTGCTTATGCTGGAAATCTGAATTAAAAACACTGAATGCTGAAAACACTCAGCAGCAGGTGGGTGTAAGTGGAAACAGGTAATGAGATAAAGATTAGCCTTACTTGCTATATATACATTGAAACATACAGTGAAACGGGTTGCTTGCATCGGAGATGTACATGAGGCAGCCTCAGCCATTGCCACACTTCTAGTGCCAATGGAGCACACCCACAACTCACTACGCTCATGTCTTTTAATGTATATGGGAAGAAACCAGAGCACCGGGAGGAAACCCACACAGTCACGGAGAACGTGCAAAATTCTTATAGGCTGCAGTGGGACTTGAACCCTGACCGCTGGTTCTGTAAAGCATTTCTCACACTGCGCTGCCCACACGGAATTAAGCTTTCAGATCCAAAGCCCTGGAGTTGTTCTGAAAAAGTATTTCAGACCTGCAACATTAACTCATTCTCTTTCCACAGGTGTTGCCTGACCTGGCTGTGTTTTAATGCTCTGTACTGTATATTTCACATATTATTGCTGGGTCTCATGGTACTGATTGTATACGAGCACAGCAAAGATTGGTGTGGGGATGTGAGTTCATGCCTCACAGGGACAGCGGTCTGCTCTTGCAATGAGAGTGACCTCCCCCCCCCCCCAAACTATTAACCTATGCTCCCCCGCCTCTGGGTGCCGTGGAATTTGCTCCTTCAATCATTGACTTATTCCCATGGAACTGGGCAGCAAAAGATGGATGAAGGTGCCACTTTGAATAGTGCAGGTCAAGGTTTAATACTGTGATCAGCGTGAAAACCTCCCTACACACACAAACTGTTGGAGGAACTCACCAGGTCAAGCAGCATCTATGGAAAAGAGTGCAGTTGATGCTTCAGGCTGAGCGCCTTCGGCAGGACTGGAGAATAATTGCTGAGGAGTAGATTTAAAAGGTTGGCGAGAGGAGAGAGAAACACAAGGTGATAGGTGAAACCTGAAGGGGAGGGATGAAGTAACGAATTAGGAGGTTGATTGGTGAAAGAGATACAGGGTTGGAGAAGGAGGGGTGTCTGATCGAAGAGGACGGAGGGTCATGGAAGAAAGGATATGGAGAGGAGTACCAGAGGGAGAGGATGGGCGGGTAAGGTGATGAGGTGAGAGAGGGAAAAGGGGATGGGGAATGGTGAAGGCGGGGGGGACATTGCTTGAAGTTTGAGAAATCGATGTTCATGTCATCAGGTTGGAGATTACCCAGTTGGAATATAAGTCATCCAACCTAAGTGTGGCCTCATCGCAACAGTGGAGGAGGCCATAGATTGACATACCGGAATGGGAATGGGAAGTGGAGTTTAAATGGATGGCCACCGGGAGATCCCGATTCTCCTGGTGAATGGAGCGAAGGTGCTCAGCGAACCGGTCTCCTAGTCTATGTTGGGTCTTAACGATATACAGGAGGCCACACCAGGATCACCGGACATGGTATATGTCCCCAATAGACTCACAGGTGAAGTGTCACCTCACCTGGAAGGACTGTTATACCCTCCTGTTCATTCCTCTCTCCCCTCTGATCTCCCTCCTGGCACTTATCCTTGCAAGCAGAACAAGTGCCACACCTGCCCCTACACCTCCTCCCTCACTACCATTCAGGCCCCAAACAGTCCTTCCAGGTGAGGCAACACTTCACCTGTGAATCTGTTGGGGTCATATACTGTGTGTGGTGGTCCCGGTGTGGCCTCCTGTATACCAGTGAGACTTGATGTAGATTGGGAGACCGCTTCACCGAGCACCTACCCTCTGTCCACCAGAAGAAGCGGCGTCTCTCAGTGGCCACTCATTTTAATTCCACGTCCCATTCCCATTCCGATATGTCTATCCATGGCCTCTCCTCTATCGTGATGAGGCCACACTCAGGTTAGAGAAATAACACTTTATATTCCATCTGGGTAGCCTCCAACCTGATGGCATGAACATGGATTTCTCGAACTTCTGATAATGCCACCCACCGCCCCAAGCCACTCTCCTACAGTATTCCCCATCCCCTTTTCCCTCTCTCACCTTATCTCCTTGCCCACCCATCACCTCCCTCAGATGCTCCTCTCTGCTTTTCTTTCTTCCATGGCCTTCTGTCCTCTGCTGTCAGATTCCTCCTTCTCCAGCCCTGTTTCTCTTTCACCAATCAACTTCCCGGCTCTTTACTTCATCCTTCCCCCTTCAGGTTGTGTGTGTTTCTCTCTCCCGTTCCCCCATCCTTTTAACTCTACTCCTCAGCATTTTTTCTCCAGTCCTGCCAAAGGGTCTCGGCTTGAAACGTCGACTGTACTCTTTTCCATAGATGCTGCCTGGCCTGCTGCATTCCTCCAGCACTCTGTGTGTATTGCTTGGATTTCTGGCATCTGCGGATTTTCTCTTGTTTGTGAAAATCTCCCTAGCAAGCTTTAAGTGTAAATGTTCACAAATGTGCTATTTTAGGATGTCCTTGGATTGGCCATTGCTCAACACAAATATGTGGAAAAGGATTTGAAGCTTTATCCACCGATTGCTACTGACTCTGTTTCTGCCTCACCTTTAGATGTCCTTCACTTCCTTTAAAGTAGAACAGCCTGTATAAAGGCAGACTCAAAGGTTCATAGTATTCACTTCTGCTGCCATTTCTGCTGTTCTAAAGACCTGTTCCCTGAGGTAGACAGAAGAATTCAGCACACTTTGCTCCTTCCGCTCTTTACTCTTCCCTGCTTCTGCTCCCCAGAGTAGATTCTGTGAATCTTCATACTATTGTGTATTGGAATATCATCGTCCAGCATTTCTTCAGCAACTGTTAAGTCAGAAGAAGTGTACATGTATTTGCTTAAAACAATTTGAACAGTAAGTGATATAAAAAGTACTGAAAATTGCTCGGTGTTTTGCTGAAAATCTGTTTTATGAAATTCCGTTTTATTTTTAAATGATACTTTGACAGTTTCATGGCAGTCATTTTAGTAATGAATTTATATTAAGAGAGCTAAAATAAAGCAATTTTATCAGTGTGATAATCTGCCAGATTGCTTTGGAGTATTCAGCCTCCTCAGGCAAATGAAAGGCGATTGGTCTCCACCTACTCCTCACTGTGGGGTCCCTTCCATCCTGCGGAGAAACTCATCTGCTGTCTTCAGACTTCAGATGTAACCTTATAATTTCTACATCAATTCGAAAGTCATTTCAGGTAAACAAGGAAGAATCTTGATGCATCCAAGTAATTAGTCAGTTAATGTATATTCACAAACTTCAGGGAAATCTACAACAACTAAATTGACTGTATGCAGTCCAGGAGAAACATCTGAGGGATCTTTCATTGTAAATTCAAGTACGATTTGGGGAAACAATAGTTTATCCTGTGGATACAGCAAGGGAGTTGCTAGAGTTAATCAGCCAGGGTTGCAAATGGAAATATCAATTACAGAGGCAACAACACAAGTTTATTAAAAACAAGCCCTTCTGTTGCTTTTCAGTTCTCCACAAATGGAAACCTCCGAAGGTTTTTTTTACAATATTTGTTCTTCCTATTCTTTTGCATTTAACGTTTCCTGTTCTGCTTCATGTTGGCCTAAGAGTGAGGATGGCAGTTTGCATTTGATAGTGATTGTGATGCCCATCACAAATAAAGACACTTGTTGATTCTCCTCCCTGTACATTGTAGTTTCATCTTCTGTCAGATCTCAGCTGCAGGAGATTTGCCCCTGCCACAGAGAATATGAAATCTCCCTGCTCTGGTCAGCTCTCTACATCGTTCACTGGCGTATTTCTTTCTAAATCATGAGTGGATACTAGTGATTCTGCAGATGCTGGAAATCCAGAGTAACACACATAAAATCCTGGAGTAACTCTGCAGGTCAGGCAGCATCTATGGAGAGGAATAAAGTCAACGTTACAGTCTAGGACCCTGCAACATCTGATGAAAGATCTTAGCCCAAAACTTTGACTCTTTATCACTTTTCATAGATGCTGCCTGACCTGCTGCATTCCACCAGCATTTTGCGTGTGCTAATCATGAGTAGATCTTCCTTACTTTCTAAACACAAAAATAAATAGGCGGCATGTATAAATAGCGGTTAGCGTAACACTTTACAGTGCCAGTGACCCAGGTTCATTTCCCACCAGTCTCCCTGTGACTGCGTGGGTTTCCTTCGAGTGCTCTGGTATCCTCCCAAAGTTCAAAGCTGTATCATGTAGTGAGTTAATTTGTCCTTGGAAATTGTCCTGTGATTAGGCTAGGGTTAAATAGGTAAGTTGCGGTGCAGCTCATTGGCTCTGAGGGGTCTGTTCCATTCTGTATCTCCGATTAAGTAAATACATTGCTAAGTAGTATTCAATAGCAAGTGTTTGTTCATGGAACAAATTTTTCAGGCCAAAATCTTTATGTGAAAACCTGATCTTCTGTGACTTTCAACAGAATAATTGGTACTGTATTGGTTTTATTATTGTCACATGTACCAAGATACAATGAAAATATTTGGTTTGCATGTTATCCATACAGATCAGTTCATCACACTGGTAGAACGAGGTGGTACAGGGTAGGGGTCAGGATTTAGCAGCATAAAACATTCAGCTGCTGATTCAATCATTGCTCAGTGAGGATGGTCTAACACTGCACTGCTTATTGAAGTAATGACGCTTATTGAATTTTTTCTACTTTAGTATTGTTTGATTGATCAGACCACTTGCTGAAGATGGTGTTATCACAGTTTAGGAAAACAGACAAAAGCAAACTTCCAACATTTTTATACTAACTACCATTTAAAATGAATTTGTCAGTTGGAATGATATAGGTATTGTGCAAGACATCTCAAATATTTTGATAGCTACACGTCTCCTGTGGTGTTGAAACAGTAAATCAGGTGCATTAAGACAGCTGTAATATTATGACTATAATATGGTGTGTTTCTGACTGTATGACTATAATATTCTGTGTTTCATTTGGTGAGTGAATTCTATATTTCTAAATAAACACAAAAATCTCCTTGAACTTGAGAATAATTTAGTTAAGGAACATTGCAGACTTAAATTATAGAATGGCTTCGGGTTGTTGCTGCAAAGTACCTGGTATTTTCTGATTGGTTTGATGAACAATATAACGTACTGCTTGGAATATGTGTGGTCTAACTTCTTTGATAGAAATCCATAAATAGAAAAGTTCGTTTTTGCAGATAAGAGGCAAGATAGGAATGGGTTTCATTCAAGTTGCTTCTGATTGACCTGTTGCTGCAGGTACAACTGAGACAGATGAATGTCATCGCTTGATAAAGGAACACTTGAAACAGACAGTGAACAGATTGAGATTTTTTTTCTGGTACTGATCAAACAATTTCTTCTCTGCCAAGGCAAATCTCATTATAATCACAAATGTGAAACATGGCAAGTCTTGAAGATTATAGGTGTATCTTACTCAAGTCTCATAAGGTCTTAATTGAACAAATTGGCCTTTGGAAACTTCCTTTTTCATCTTGTCCTTCTTTAAAGTGAAGCCTCCAATCTTCCTTTCTTTTAGGTAACAATTTGTCTTTGTTTTTTCGTGCGAAGTTATTGATGGTATTCTGCTGATTATCTTCTAAGCTATCATCACTCATTCCTCCAGAGCAGGGCTCCCCAACTTTTTTTGCACTGCGGACCAGCCGACCCGGTGGGGGGGGGGCGGGGGTGTTAATCACGAACGCAATATAGGTGATAAGTCAACTATAAGTCACTTATAATTGGCTAATACACTCAGTTTTGTTTCCAAAAGGGTTTATCTAATGAATTTAATATGAAACACACAGTGCATGGTTTCCTTGCATGAATATAGTGATAAGTCAATTATATTAATATAAGTCACTTATAAGTCAATAGCATCATAACATTTTAAGTAACGTTTGGATATTAAACACACAGCACATATTTTCCTCGTATGAACATATAATATCATTACAACACACCAATATTGCTGAATCAGTGGGAGCCCTGGGCTTGTTTTCCTGCAACAAGACGGTCCCATCGAGGGGTGATGGGAGACAGCGATAGTCGAAGGGGGTTCCTTATGTCCAGTCCATTCCGCAATTTAGTTTTCGTTGCATTCATTGCAGAAAACTCTGCTTCGCAGCGATATGATGTTGGAAATAGAAGCAATGTTTTCAGTGCTTTTGTGGCTATCTCAGGATATTCAGCCTTGACTTTGATCCAGAATGCCGGCAGAGATATTATGTCAAACATACTTTTCAGCCCACCATCATTTGCAAGCTCAAGGAGTTGATCTTTTTCCCCGCGGTGACATGGATGATTCACCGCGGACATTCACAAATGGGTCACAGACCCATTCCTTTGCACATCTTAGGTCACTGATGAGCTCGTGTGAATTCAAGTTCAACAGTGGGCATGACAGGGAATGAGGAAAGGTGCAGCTGACTCATATCGTTTCATATTGCCAAATCATATTGTTTCCTCGCGGCCCGGTAACACATGCTTTGCGGCCGGGTACCGGTCCATGGCCCGATGGTTGGGGACCACTGCTCCAGAGCTCATCAAACCCCTGTACAAATGCTTTGCTCATTCAGTCCTCAGACCACTGAAATAAATACCCATTATAATTTCTAAACCATATTTCTCAGTGTCTGAACCTTCAATGTTTCTCTTGTTCAGAACTAAAATAGTCAAAGATGAAGCAGCAAGTTGTATGTATGTTCTTACATTAAAAATAAAATTGCCATACATTGTAAATGTATTAATCCATCCACCCAAACAATAGGTTAGTGCTACTAAATTGTGGGCATGATTTTTTGGTGCCAGAAGCATGGCGATACTTGTAGGCTATTCCCAGCACAATACCCAAACTGAGTTGGTCATCAGTGCAAATGATCCACTTCACTTAATGTTTCGGTGGTACCGCATATGTGACAAATAAAGCTGGTCATCCCATTATCAGAAGGATATCATGGCTTTGGAAAGAGTGCTGAAGAAGTTTTCCAGGATGCTGTTTGGATATGAAGGATGGACAAATTTGGTTGTTTGATCTGGTGTGGTGGAGGCTGGGAGGAGATCTGACAGAGGTTTATAAGTTTGTGATAGGTAGTGGACAGCCAGTATCTTTTGCCCAGGATGAAATGTACAGTATATCACCAGAGGGCAGCCTCTTAAGGTGGGAGAGGATAAGTTCAAGGGATATGTGTGGGACAATTAAATTTTTGCTTTGTTTTGTTTTTACACAGAGAGTGGAGGGTGCTGGAATGCACTGCCTAGGGTGGTGGAGTAAATATAATAGAAGTATTCAGGAGGCTCTTAGACAGGTACATGAACGTGCAGCAAATGGTACAATATGGACATTGTGTTCAGCAGAAGTGATTAGTTGGGTATTTGATTACAAACTTAATTAATTTGGCAAACATTGTAGGCCGAAGAGCCAATTTAATTAAATTAGTAATCAAATGCTCAACTAATCACTTTTGCCTATACAATGCTGTACTGTTCTCTGTTCATCAACATTTCATCCAAGTCATTTATATTTATCAAAGCAGCAGAAGGCCCAGTTTGGATTCCTGTGGAACATCACTCGTTATGGACCTCCAGCCAGAATAATCCCCCTTGGTCACTATCTTTTGTGAACAAGCCAATTGTGAATCCAAATAGCCAAATTATCATGGATCCCACATGCCTTAATCTTCTGGTTGAAACTACCATGTAGGAGCTTATCAAACAGGCTACAAAAATCCACCTACACGACATCCATAGCTTTAAACTCAACTATTAAATTGGTCGTCTCTTTGAAAGAATCAACCATGTTGTTGTAGGCATGACTTTCAATTCAAGTTGAAACTAAGTGTCACCTGACTCTACATATATAAAAAACAAATGAAACAACATTCCTCTGGACCACAGTACTCCTACAAAACGTATATCATACACAGCACATAAAGCAAAATATTACCATAAATAAGTTTATAAAACATATATATCTCAAAATGCATGCACAGGTAAACAGTAAACAGCTCACTGTCGGAGTGACGAGACCTTGGTGGTGATAGGGTATTCAGTAGTCTCACAGCCGGAGGGATGAAGCTGTTACCCAGTCTGGCAGTCCTAGTCCTGCTGCTTCTGTACCTCCTTCCTGATGGTACTGGGTCATCGATTGTGGGATCGATGGTGGAGATCCTCAACAATGCCTTGGGCCCTTTATCAGCAATGCTACAAGTAAATAAGACTATAAAGACCATAAAATGTAAGAGCTGAATTAGGCCATTTGGCCGATCGAGCCTGCTTTGCCATTTCATTACGGCTGATCTATTTTTTCTATCAACTCCATTCTCCTGCCTTCTTCCTGTAACCTTTCACGCCCTGATTAATCAAAAACCTATCAACCTCTGCCTTAAATACACCCAATGACCAAACCTGTAGTAGTGAATTCCACAGATTACCACCTTCTGGCACAAGTTGTTCCTCATCTCCATTCTAAAGGGATGTCTTGTTTACCTTTTCCCTCATTATCTTCATACAGAATGTCCTGGAATTCTATTTAACTCTACCTTGTCAAGGACTATTCATGACCACTCCTGGCACCCCCAATTCCCTGTGGAGTTCTTTTCTAGCTTCTTTGTAACCATTAGGGGCCTTTTTAGATTTTTAGCTTCTTAAACCTTAACCCCTTTCGTTTTCTTCTTGACTATGTTATTCACCTCTCTCATAATCCGAAGTTCCCTTGCTTTGCCATTCTTTTCCTTCCGTTTTAATGGAATATACCAGCCTAGTACTCCATGTAGTTGTTCCACATGTCAGATGTGAAATTACCCAAAGCAGTTGTTTCCAATTAAGTTCTTCTTTGAAAAGTCACACAGTTGGTTGCTAACTCTTATGCAACAGCATTACTGTGATTTGCATCCAGAAAGATCTTGTTGGATGCAGCAGCGTTGTAAAGTAGCTTCCGTCACTTGGCTACAGGACATACACAAAAAACATCATCAGTTCTTAAAGCCACAATGTCTGTAACATGCAGACACCAGGAGGAGAGTTCCAGGAAACAGTAGTTTCATACATGCATTTCTGTCAGGAAATCACTTGCTATAAAAAGCTAAATAAATATTGTTGTACCGATTCCCCACTGAACATGTGTTTACATATAATGAAGGAGAATAAGATTGTTCCGGAGTTAATTTTTGAGAATAACAAACAATATTAATGATAAAAACGTATGGCTTCACTTTAAATAAACCTTGATTTCTTCTTGTAACACCCCATGGTACATTTATTCCACCCCCCCCCACCCATGGAAATTGATACATTGTGGTAGTGGAGGTAGAAATTGTTTAAAATTATTCTGTTTTTATTTTGGTGAACATCTTTGAGCTGGTAATCTTGATTGACAGTCATTTAACTGTGTTATGGTGGCTTTCGAATGTGCTCTATCACCACCAGCTTTCAAAATGTGGCAGAGAAGTAGAAGAGATTTACTGAACATTTTGACTGAATTATGCTAGGGCAATTAAGTTCGAGCAAAAGACAGAATGAGTCCAGGTAGGATACTTCTTACAAGCTAACTCCACCTTATTAGTCTGAATTGAACTAAATTACTCCCAGGAAACTTTCTCAATATTGCCAGCAGATTTATGAATGGCCCATGAACCTATGAACCTTATTCCTTTGCACTATTTATTTATTTCTGTAATTTATAGGTTTTTTGGTCTAGATACCATACTGCTACTGCAAAACAACAAATTATACATCATACATTGAATAATTCTGATCCTGATTCTGAACTATAGAAAATTCAGTGTTGTGAAAACTCACCAAGCAGGTTAGTTCCATCTGGTTCTGTCAGAAGAAATATGCAAGGACAGACTTTTGCTTGGAATTGCATTCTTGAGAGTGTGAAAAAGAATAGAGAAAATAAGTGAGATTTGTCATGCAGTAGAAAGTATGGAGATTCAGCATAGAGCAATGAGTAATCCAACAGGACAGGCTGTAAGCAAAATATGCCAGTGTAAGGAAATTGCTAGTGGTGCAGAAGAAATCTGAGAATGTGGAAGAGTTGGACATCCAGAAAGGAGGCATGTTTTGTAGTGAGCAAGATATCCTGAATTTGGTAAAGTATAACATGCAGGAAGTACAATCAGTTTGCAAAAGGAAAAGAAAATGCTATGAAAAAGAGTGTGTATAGACAGCCAGTCAGTACTAATGATGAGGAATCAGGAACAGGATTGACAGCTTTAGTTACCACTGAGGACAGAGCTTCCAAGCAGACAAAGAACTTAGACTTGTCAAGGTGGAATGATTTGAACTGCAGTTATACACTCAGTGGCCACTTTACTAGGTACAGCAATGCACAGGGGTGGAACTCTGTGTTCTTTTGCTGCTGCAGCTCATCCATTTCAAGGCTTGACATGTTGTGTGCTCAGAGACGCTCTTCTTCACGCTATTAAGGTATCAGATCATTATTTGAGTTATTGTCACCTTCCTGACAGCTTGAAACTGTCTGGCCATTCTCCTCTGACCTTTCTCATTAACAAGGTGTTTGCACCAACAGAACTGCTGGATTCTGGATGTCTTTTGTTTCTTGCACCATTCTCTGTAAACTCAAAGGTTCATTTTATTGAAGTATGTACACAGAATACAGTCCTGAGAATTGCCTTCTCCAGATAGCCATGGAATACAGAAAAACCATGGAAGTCATTGAAGTCCTCTTCCAACACGAAAAAGAAAAATAAAACTCACAAACTCCAAAAACCCCAAGCCCTCCCTCACATATAAAACAAATAGATCACCCACCCAGACGTAACAGCTAAAACATCAACCCCCTAACCCCCAAGCCCTTCCTGCACAAAAAAAACAATAGAGAGATTCTATTTATGCAGTGGACCCCTACCATTGACCAAAAGGTCTGTGGACCCCTGGTTGGATCTGCTTCCCTGGAAACTGCAGTGCATGAAAATCCCAGGACAACAGCATTTTTGTAGATTCTCAAACCACCCTGCCTGATACCAACAGTCATTCTACAGTCAAAATCACTTAGATCACAGTTCTTCCCATTCTGATGTTTGGTCTGAACGACAACCGAATCACTTGACCATGTCTGCATGCTTGTATGCACTGAGTTGCCACCGCATGATTGGCCATGAAATATTTGCAATATTGAGAAGGTGCACCTAATAAAGTGGCAATTGAGTATAACTTATGGTAGTTTTTAGCTTCGATTTGGTGAGTAGGTACAATTATTGATTCAGCACAGGTCGGGGACATTTTAAGTTTGTGGATGGTACTACTATAAAATCTCTGCATATTTTATCAGAGATATTATAAAAATAATGATAAGAAAACACCATCAACTAGAGTCTTGACTTGTATTAAATGACTAATAGCCATTAATCAAGTGATGTTTACCTTTCTTATCTTCTTATCTTTCTTATCTTTATACTTTATTGTCACCAAACAATTGATACTAGAATGTATAATCATCATAGCGATATTCGATTCAAGCAAAGAAGCCCTGACACAATTGGAAAACTTAAAGCAGGATGCCAAATCAGACTAAATGAAATAGTAGTAACACACACAAAATGCTGGGGAAGCTCAGCAGGCCAGGCAGCATCTATGGAAAAGAGCAAACAGCTGATGTTTCAAGATAAGACACTTCATCAGGACTGGAAAGGAAGAGGAAGTCAGAGTAAGAAGGTGCGGGAGGGGAGGAAGAAGTAGAGGTGGCAGATGATAGGTAAAACCAGGAAAGGGGGAGGGGTGAAGTAAAGAGGTAGGAGGTTCTTTGGTGAAGGAGACTGTTGTGTATATGGCCAGGTTACACAACAAAGCTATAAATAAAAACGCTGGAGACGGGAGCTAAGTTAACAGGGTTCTTTACTGACTGAAACAGAACTGTATACACATGTACAGATCAATATGCGCCTAATAACGCATGCTGAATACGTGCCTCATAGAGCATGCAATGACGTGTCCCTACAGCATAAAGTCGTCCCATGTTATACGGTAGCTATACAGTACACTCCTCCCCTTTTATTTTAATAGTGTATCAACTGTTTTTTTTACTGGGGCACTGTGCTATGCAAATATGTTTACCCTTAACATACAAATGGCTACCAATTGTTTACTACTTAATAATATCAATTATAACAAAGTAAAATAATAATATTAAATTATAACAAGCCCTTCTTTTACTTTTGGTCGAAGACCCATTTATAACTCAAGGGTCTGGGGGGACTCTGCCCACTGTGCCATACTTCTCTAGATGATGGTTATGTACCAGCGGCAACAGAAGAAATAAGTGAAGCTGTAGCAAAATTAGTCATATTTCGCAAGAGGTGTGATGCATTTTTCGTAGCTTTGTTTTCCATGGTTTGCTTCAAAGATGACTTGGCACCAACAAAAGAAGTGGTTGGTGATCTGCTGTCTATGCTAGTTATTCAAAAGTCAGGGCAATCCAATGATAACTCACAGAAAGATCAGTACTTTATCAGTAATCTTTCACCATTTGATGAAGCAGTTGATCGAAATCCTGTTGTTTGTTCCATTGTTCTTAAGCTGCTGTTAAAGTACAGTTTTGCTGATATTAAGGATTACTTGCAGTGCTATCTGTCTGAAGTTTAAAAAAAAACAAATCTTGGTCAAGAAAATGAGACTGAACTCTATGCACTGTTTCTGAATTGTTTGGAGGATCCTATGTGTGAAAAATCCCAGTTGTGCACAGTGCAAGAAAAGATTGCGTACCTAGCTCAAGAGGGAGGATTCCATCAGATGCGCATTCAGCACGAGTGTGAAAATGCAACAACAGAAAACTTAGTTTGTTGCCAGAATTCGCCTCTGCTCTGATGCTGTTTCCCAACTTCTTTGTGCAAAACAAGACACATTGGCTGAGGATTCAAAATATGTACGTGCAAAAAGAAACTTCCCTGCAAAGGATGAAGTGTATGACTCTCAATGGAGGAAATGATTGGTTCAAGATTTACCTTGTGCGAAAGCTGTTTTGTTTGAATGGAATTGATTTTGTCTAAGAGCTTTTAAGGGATGACCAATTTTCATGGATCTTTCCCAAGGAAATTGTTCAGGAGAAGATGGAGATGATGATCTTTTCAGCGATTTAAGCTTATTGAGAGTTTGCAGATCTTTCATTATCTGTTCATCTGTTAACAAGTAATTTAACTGCGCAGGTGCAGGTTTTCGTCTTCTGTCTGTAATTGGAACAGGATCATTAGTTCTCCTCCTTAGTTTCCTAGTCATTATTGGCTTTACCTCCATAGAATCTCCTGTGAGTTCCATTGTTAGCCTCTCATTCTCAATCAACTTTTTCTTTTCTTTTAACTCAATCTTTTTATCTTCAAGTTCCTTCACTGCTGCCTTCTTCTCTTTAATACAGTTCCTTTCCACTTGTTCTGTCTCCAGTTGCAGGAAAAGCTCTGCATTTCATATCCTTCCCTTGTATTGTTGATCTAATTTCTTCATCCTTTTCTGATACTTATGTAAAATGCCTTCCTGTAACTGTCTTTTGAGAGATGTCAATTTCTCCTGGTGCATCTGCTCTTTTACTTCCAGGTGGTCTTCATCATCCTGCTTTATTGGCAATATCTGTCTCCCTGTTGATGCTGTCTAGCTCCTCCTTATCGTTGTAATAGTTGACAATGGGTGAGAGGAGAGCTGCGGACATCTTCCCTGCCAAGCTGCCCTCCTTTGTTGACACATCTAGTGCCTTGATGGTGTGCCAATCCAACTGGATTTTCCTGAGTCATTCACGTCCCAGCAATGATGGTCCTCTATTTTTCAGTACATAGAGGTTCAGTTGCTGTGTTTTATCACTGTAGGTCATTGTCACTTTAATTTTGCCTTCAGGACGTACTTTCTGTCCTGTGTAAGTTTTTTGTAGAAGTTTCGATCATTTCAGAGGTATGTGCGAAAACAGTAGTTTGTAGTCATGTACAGAGATCACTGTTAAAGCTGAGCCTGTGTCCAACTGCATTTTCAGTCTCACACCTGTCACTTGTGGAGTGATCCATATTACTCTTCCATCATCTGTCTCTTTCACAGCGTGAAGTTGCAGACAAGACAATTCACTTTCATCGGATTCGTTTTCAGCAGAACTGCCGTCTTTCATTTTGTGTACCTTGTATTTTAGAAACATAGAAACATAGAAAATAGGTGCAGGAGTAGGCCAATCAGCCCTTCGAGCCTGCACTGACATTCAGTATGATCATGGCTGATCATCCAACTCAGAATCCTATACCTGCCTTCTCTCCATACCCGCTGATCCCTTTAGCCACAAGGGCCATATCTAACTCCCTCTTAAATATAACCAATGAACTTGCCTGAACTGTTTCATGTGGCAGAGAATCCCACAGATTCACCACTCTCTGTGTGAAGAAGTTTTTCCTCATCTCGGTCCTAAGAGGCTTCCCCTTTATCCTCAAACTGTGACCCCTCGTTCCGGACTTCCCCAACATCGGGAACCATCTTCCTACATCTAGCCTGTCCAATCCCTTTAGAGTTTTATATGTTTCAATAAGATCCCCCCCCAATCTTCTAAATTCCAGAGAGTATAAGCCTAGTCGATCCATTCTTTCATCATATGAAAGTCATGCCATCCCAGGAATCAATCTGGTGAACCTTCTTTGTACTCCGTCTATGGCAAGGATGTCTTTCCTCAGATTAGGGGACCAAAACTGCACACAATACTCCAGGTGTGGTCTCACCAAGGCCTTGTACAACTGCAGTAGTACCTCCCTGCTCCTGTACTCGAATCCTCTTGCTATGAATGCCAGCATACCATTCGCCTTTTTTACCGCCTGCTGTACCTGCATGCCCACTTTCAATGACTGGTGTACAATGACACCCAGGTCTCGTTGCACCTCCCCTTTTCCTAATCGGCCACCATTCAGATAATCTGTTTTCCTGTTCTTGCCACCAAAGTGGATAACCTCACATTTATCCACATTAAATTGCATCTGTCATAAATTTGCCCACTCACCTAAACTATCCAAGTCACCCTGCATCCTGTTAGCATCCTCCTCACAGCTAACACTGCCGCCCAGCTTCATGTCATCTGCAAACTTAGAGATGCTGCATTTCATTCCCTCGTCTAAGTCATCAATATATATTGTAAACAACTGGGGTCCCAGCACTGAGCCTTGCGGTACCCCACTAATCACCGCCTGCCATTCTGAAAAGGTCCCGTTTATTCCCACTCTTTGCTTCCTGTCTGCTAACCAATTCTCCATCCACATCAATACCTTACCCCCAATACCGTGTGCTTTAAGTTTGCACACTAATCTCCTGTGTGGGACCTTGGGATTTTCCATTCTGGGGTTTCTTGTTTCTCTGTATTTTGACCTTTTTCTGCTGTTTACTAGCTTTGCATACTCTGCCAGTGTGGCCCTGTTTGCCACAGTTTCTGCATTCTTTATCTTTAAACCAATAGCCATCGGGGTCATGTGACATTTTCCCACAACGGTAACATTTCTTCCCTTCATTTCTGCTCAGTGACATTTTATTCGTAGCATATTCCAGAGATTTTTGTTGTATCTCGGAAGCACTTTGTGCGGCTTTTTCGGTTGATATTGCAATGTTCAGCGCCTTCTCTAATATAAAGTCCCTTTCACACGGGACCTTCTTCTCTGTGGTTTCACAGTGCATGCCACACACTAACCTATCCCTCAATGCGTCTGATAGACCAGCTCCAAATTGACAATGTTCTGAGAATTTGCACAATTCAGCACAATATTCAGAAATGCTTTCATTTTTGCTCTGATTCCGATTGTGAAATTTAAATCTTTCAGCAATGACCAGCGGTTTGGGGTTTAAACACTGTTGGAGAGTGTCTACTATTTGCTTGACCGTTTTGTCAGCTTGCTTTTCAGGGGTTAACAAACTCCATAGCAGCCCGTATGATTTTGCTCCCATAATACTGAGTAAGACGCTGGCTTTCTTTTCATCATTAACATCGTTTGCATCACAATATAACTCCACTCTTTCAATGTAAATTGCCCAGTCTTCAATGCTACTATCAAATGCTGTAAAGGTTCCAATCATTGTCATCTTTGTTATGTTAATTTAGCCCTGTTCTTCCTTTTTTTTGACTCACATGACCTTTTTGCTAGTGCCAAGAGCGCACTCCGTCTAGATGTGTGTGTCGTTCCTTTTTATCTCCCTTCTGGGGCAGTCAGACCCTCAGCCCCTGGGGTGAGTGCCTGCTGTGGTCTTGCCTAGATGTGCTGTGGCTCCGACTGTGTCTCTGGGTCTCCTGACGTTCCTGACCCCGGCTGTGCTTCCGCTTCCTTTCGGACTCGCAGCCTCCTTCTCCCGCTCCTTGTCTCGTTCTATGCGCTCTTCTTCCCAGCGTTGTTATCAATTAAAACGCAGCGTTCCGATACGATGTAGGTTCATTAACCTCGTCGCCAATTTGTTGTGTATGTGGCTGGGTTACACAACAAAACTATAAACAAAATTGCTGAAGACGGGAGCTAAGTTAACAGGGTTCTTTACTGACTGAAACTGAACTGAACACACACGTACAGATCAATACGCACCTAATAACGCATGCTGAATACGTGCCTCATAGTGCATGCAATGACGTGTCCCTACAGCATAAAGTAGTCCCATATTATACAATAGCTATACAGTACAGATAGGAAGGAGAAATCAGATAGGAAAGTATAGAAGACCATGGAACAAAGGGAATGGGGGGAGTTGTTGGGCAGATAAGAAGATAAGGTGATAGAAGGAAACAATAATGAGAAATGTTGAAGCAGCGGGGGGGTGGATAATTACTATAAGTTCAAAAATTTGATGCTCATGCTATCAGGTTGTTTATCTTTGCTTTTCAGTCTGATGAAGGGCCTTGGCCTGAAACATCAACTGTTTAGTCTTTTGCATAGATGCTGCCTGGCCTGCCCCATTCCTCTAGCATTTTGTGTGCGCAGCTTTAGATTTCCAGCATTTGCAGATTTTCTCTTGTTTGTGATGAAATGGTGGATTTGGTACAAGATAAATGTTCGAGGATGCCAGTGACTTTAATTGATAAATTGAAATTAGCACTGAATGATGTGGGCAGACGAGTGGGCTGACTGCCGTAGCAATATTAATTATTGAATCAGTTCGTTGGTGTCAATGTCAAATAAGGATAGATCACTTTAGATTCTTAAACAGAGCATTTTCTACTGCTGGTAAAAGAAATTCTTGCATGCCCAGATTGTGCAATTGCATTTATTGTTCTGGATATTTGGAATGATTTTTGGCACATGTTTAGATGAACATTTGTTAAATTTAATTACCTTCCCTATGCATTTTGGGCAGTACTGCTGGAAGCATATGCCATTTGGAATAAGTTCTACACTAGAATTTTTCCCCAAAAAAATGCATGAGATGCTGATAAGAGATTTCAACTGAGGATTTAGTGAATACCATTTTTTGAGAAAAGCCAGAAGAAGCATTTCAAGAGTAGGATGAAGACTGAGCTACATGTGTTAAAAGAAACAAAGAGCATAGGGCAGTGACGAAAAAGAGGAAGGTGTCTCAGTGGCACAGCTAACAGAATAGCACTCCAGCGAGCAGTCATCAATCTGGCCTCTGGTGCTACCTGTGTGGAATTTGCACATTTGCTCTGGTTTTCCTCTGGATCCCAAAAATATGTGGATTGTTAAATTAATTGTTCATAGATTGCCCATAGTGTGTAGGTGTGTGGTTCTATCTGGGAGTGAGGATTAGGGATGATGAAGGGAATGTGGGAAGAATAAAGTAGTAGTATTGTAAAAAATAGGAACTTGACATGGACGCAATGGACTAAAAGACCTGTTTTTGTGCTCTGTCTTGACTGTAAAATGAAATTGTGGAGGCAAGAAGTTTTTTTTCACATCAACCTTGTGCATTCCAACCAAGCTTAAAGTAGTTTTGGAGGTGCCCACACTGTCAGATGATGCTGAATCTGCTTTCACTCATTTGGTATCCTCATCCATAAGACCATAAGAGAAAGGAGCAGAAGTCAGCCATTCGGCCTGAGTGTGCCCCGCCATTTTATCATGAGCTGATCCATTCTTCCATTTAGTCCCACTCCCCCGCCTTCTCACCGTAACCTTTGATGCCCTGGCTACTCAGATACCTATCAATCTCTGCCTTAAATACACCCCATGACTTGATCTCCGCCACCGCCCGTGGCAAAAAATTCCACAGATTCACCACCCTCTGGCTAAAAAAATTTCTTCGCATCTCTGTTCTGAATGAGCGCCCTTCAATCCTTAAGTCTTGCCCTCTCGTAATAGACTCCCCCATCATGGGAAACAACTTTGCCACATCCATTCTGTCCATGCCTTTCAACATTCAAAATGCTTCTATGAGGCCCCCCCCTCATTCTTCTAAACTCCAAGGAGTACAGTCCAAGAGCGGTCAAACCTTCCTCATATGTTAACCCTCCAGTTTCTTCCTTATCTATCAGACGTGGTGAAACTGCTCAGTGATTTAATGGAAAGATATAGAGTGGTCCTGGGGAGAATTTCAAAGAGTGGTACTATGATCGTACACTTACCCTGGAAGAAATTGACCACTATGAAATACTTCTAGTTGAAGATGCACATTGGGAACAAGTTAATCATGCAAATGTAGATAATATAGTTCGGAGGCGTCTGAGTTGTTGCTCAGTTTAGAAAACTTATTATCAAATCGGAGGAGTCTGATTGTCTCATCATTACTTTGATTTTCAAAATAAAGTAATTGTGCAAGGAAATCCAATATCCAAAGGAATCCAGCTGAATTCAATATAAAGCTAACATCAACTACTCCTTCCACAAAAATGGCATCAAATATTGTATTTGCAGGATCTGAGACAGTCTGTATTGCCCTAAGGTGATATCTGACCTTGTACAGTACACTCAAGTTGTGGTATTTGTTTGGCACATTAAAATTCAATTTAAGGCAACATTGTGGCAATGCTGTGATGTAAGGCCAAAGCTGTTTTTTTGTGAATTATGTGGCCGTCCTGTACTTGAGCATGATAATTACATTAGCTTCACTGAACTAGTATACTTATTTCAATTACAACTAATAGAGCTTTTAAAGAACTTCAAATAATGACAATTAACATGTGCATCTAATTCTGGGAAATGTCAGAGAAATTTGCATATATCATAATTGGAAGAGTTCTACTTGTTCTAATTGGTGCTGTTACACATAGAAATTATCAGTAGTATGTTTTAATCCAGATAAAAATGATTCTCTATTTCATACTGGATGCAAAAACTGAACTATGCAATCTATTTTCTGCCTGTAATAACTGATGAGGCACATTTTTTGTCTTGTGAATCTCAGGTTTAGAAAGGTTCTTCTTTTAAGCAGTCTTGTTTGGTTGTGCTGAAAACTCTTGTAGAATGGGCTGTTTCGGGTTTCTGTCAGATCTGATGCTGAGCCATGTGGATTATGTGGTCCGATTTCAGCTCAAAACGTTCTCATCAATCTGCAGCCATTGCTTCTTTCTCTCTGAAGCTGGCAGCTTTATTTCTGTTTTTAAAAGTACTTCAGGTTTCAGAGCTGTACTCGAGCTTCCCAAAACATCCTGATTATTAAATAGCCCTTCATATAGCCTCATTTTGGTCAAGCTGATGGCTCCTTTGGGCTTTAATTCCATTATTTTAATTTTATTTTTAAAAAAGAAGTTCAAGATACTTCACAATTGCTTGCTATAACAACAGAATAATTACTTGAGAGGGTAACTGCTAAGAAATTTGTCCCTGGTGTTCAGCGTTGAACAATAACAGCAGCTTGTTAGATTCTGTTTCAGAAATTCTGTTCCACTGGTATCAACAGTAAACACTGAAGATATAATACAACATTGTTAACACTACTTCATTGTGTCTTTAGCATTACCAATGGCAAGTCAAGTCCTCAAAATTATTTCCCTGTTTCTGCTTGAGTCAACTCCTCAAAATTGGATCTGCCCCAGCACTATAACTCCGGGAAGTGTTATGGACCCTAGTAAGATTGCACTGGCAAGTCCAGTGAATTAATGCTGCTGGAGCACAACCAGCTGCTCGGAATTGCCTTCCCATTGTGGGTGTGCTGTTGTGTTCACTTGTTTAATTTGATTCTTTGATGCTTAAAACTAATGGGCTCCTGGACCACTGCAGTGATGCCAGGCTTCATGGCTGTGAACCCACTTTCGTGAACTTTAGCTCTGAATGTGAATTTGCTTGCTTTGTATTGTTTGCATGATTTGTTCTTTTCTTTTGCACTTTGGCTGTTTGAGCACTGGCATGTCTATTCTGAGATGGATACACAGATCAACAACCTGTGCTAAAAGAGTGCTTATGGTATGACAATGGTCAATCACATGGTGAGGTGTCCATTATCCACTCAGACAGCTTCATGAGCACTGTAAACATTGTGAATTTTCCACAGACAGGAATAAATAGGCACATTATAGCTTTCTGTATTGAATATTGAATTGAGTCGTTATAGATACTTATCCATTCCACCCTTGCACGTCCAGCATCACAGATATTGCTTCTGTCTCTTTGTGGTAATTTCAGTTTTTCTTCATCCTCTCCTATTTACACTGTCCCTGACTATTACTCACCAGTCTTTACCAGTCTTTTTTCACTGGTTCCATCAACAGTTTTACTGTTCCTCTTCTCTGCAACTTGAAATGTTTAATCTCTAACTGTTCCCAATCCATTTCTTCGGCCTGAAAAATTGCATCTCCCAGTACAAATGCTGCATAACTGTTGAATAATACTGGCATTTTCTGTTTTCTATTCAGCCATCAGTTCTGCTTGAGAATTGAGAGGATGACTGAATGGTGTGGATAAAATGTCCTTAAGAACTTCAGTTCTTGTTTCAGTCGAAGCAAGCAGCTGAGAAGAAGAGTGGAAGAAATCGGGTAGAAAAAGTCGTTTTTTTTTAAACACTGCTCGGGGAGAAGGGTCTGCACTGCGCGGGCGCGTGACGTAGTGCGCCAAGGTTTAAAAACAGACCGCCATATACAGCAGCCATCGTCGGAGTGGACTGAGTCAGAGTGGGACAGCTTTGGCTCAAACAGGCTTCAGCGAGAACAGGCAGAGGCCAGGGTAGGTTCCGGTAAGTTTTTTGTTCAGATTGTTTAGAGTAGAGAGAATGCCAGGCAGGATGTTGGAATGCTCCTCTTGCAGGATGTGGGAAGTCAGGAAGCCCTCCGGTGTCCCTGACAATGACACCTGCAAGAAGTGCATCCAGCTGCAGCTCCTGACAAACTGCGTTAGGGAACTGGAGCAGGAGCTGGATGACCTGCAGATCATTCGGGAGAATGAGGAGATTATAGATCGTAGCTACAGGGAGGTAGTTACGCCAAAGGAGCAGAGGACAGGAAATTGGGTCACTGTCAGGTGAAGGAAGAGGAAAGGGCAGGCAGAGCAGGGTTCCCCTGTGGCTATTCCCCTCAACAACAAGTATACCGCTTTGGATACTGTTGTGGGGGATGACTTACCTGGGACTAACTGCAGTAGCTGGATCTCTGGCACTGTGTCTGGCTCTGCAGTGCAGAAGGGAGGGTGGAAAAAGAGGAGAGCAGTAGTGATAGGGGACTCGATAGTTAGAGGTGCAGATAGGAGGTTCTGTGGTCGTGACAGAGAATCCAGGGTGGTTTGTTGCCTCCCGGGTGCCAGCGTCAAGGATCTCTCCGATCGATTGCATGACATTCTGAAGTGGGAGGGTGACCAGCCAGATGTTGTGGTGCACATTGGTACCAATGACATAGCAAGGAAGAGTGAGGAGGTCCTGGAGAGTGAGTATAGAGAGCTTGGTAGGAAGTGGAAAAACAGGACCTCAAGGGTGGTAATCTCAGGATTGCTAGCTGTGCTACGTGCCAGTGAGGGTAAAAATAGGATGCTCTGGAGGATGAACAGGTGGCTGAGGAACTGGTGTAGGGGGCAGGGTTTCAGATTTCAGGATCATTGGGACCTCTTCTGGGGCAGGTGGGACCTGCACAAGAGAGACGGGTTACACTTGAACTACGGGGGGACCAATATCCTTTCAGGGAGGTTTGTTAGTGCTAGTGGGGAGGCTGTAAACTAGATTTGCAGGGGGATGGGAACCAGAGTGCCAGAGCTGACAGTGTGGCTGGGGTGAAAATAAAGTTCAAGCAAATCCGCTAATAGAAAGGTTGTGAGTGTTGGTAAAAATCTTCTGAGGTGTATATATTTCAATGCTAGGAGTATTGCGGGGAAGGCAGATGAGTTGAGGGCGTGGATTACACGTGGAATTATGACGTTATAGCAATTAGTGAAACTTGGCTACAGGAGGGGCAGAACTGTCAGCTTAATATTCCAGGGTTCCGATGTTTCAGATGTGATCGAGGCAGAGGAATGAAAGATGGGGGAGTAACATTGCTTGTTACGGAAAATATTACAGCAGTGCTCAGGCAGGACAGATTGGAGGGCTTGTCTACTGAGTCCTTATGGGTGGAGCTGAGAAACAGGAAAGGTATGGCCACATTAGTGGGATTGTATTACAGACCACCCAATAGTCAACGAGACTTGGAAGAGCAAATCTGCAGAGAGATAGCAGGCAACTGCAGGAAACATAAAGTTGTGGTGGTAGGGGATTTTAATTTTCCATACATTGATTGGGACTCCCATACTGTTAGGGGTATAGATGGTTTAGAGTTTGTAAAATGTGTTCAGGAAAGTATTCTAAATCAATATATAGTGGGACCAACTAGAGGGGATGCAATATTGGATCTCCTGTTAGGAAACGAGTTAGGACAAGTGACGGAAGTCTGTGTAGGGGAGCACTTTGGTTCCAGTAATCATAACACCATTAGTTTCAATTTGATCATGGACAAGGATAGATCTGGTCCCCGGGTTGTGGTTCTGAACTGGAAGAAGGCCAAATTTGAAGAAATGAGAAAGGATCTAAAAAGCGTGGATTGGGACAGGTTGTTCTCTGGCAAAGATGTGATTGGTAGGTGGGAAGCCTGCAAAGGGGAAATTTTGAGAGTGCAGAGTTTGTATGTTCCTGTCAGGATTAAATGCAAATTGAATAGGAATAAGGAACCTTGGTTCTCAAGGGATATTGCAACTCTGATAAAGAAGAAGAGGGAGTTGTATGAAATGTATAGGAAACAGGGAGTAAATCAGGTGCTTGAGGAGTATAAGAAGTGTAAGAAAATACTTAAGAAAGTAATCAGGAGGGCTAAAAGAAGACATGAAGTTATCTTGGCAGTCAAAGTGAAGGATAATCCAAAGAGCTTTTACAGGTATATTAAGAGCAAAAGGATTGTAAAGGATAAAATTGGTCCTCTTGAAGATCAGAGTGGTCAGCTATGTGCGGAACCAAAGGAAATGGGGGAGATCTTAAATAGGTTTTTTGCGTCTGTATTTACTAAGGAAACTGGCATGAAGTCTATGGAATTGAGGGAATCAAGTAGTGAGATCATGGAAACTGTACAGATTGAAAAGGAGGAGGTCCTTGCTGTCTTGAGGAAAATTAAAGTGGATAAATCCCCGGGACCTGACGGAGTGTTCTCTCGGACCTTGAAGGAGACTAGTGTTGAAATTGCGGGGGTCCTGGCAGAAATATTTAAAATGTCACTGTCTACGGGTGAGGTGCTGGAGGATTGGAGAGTGGCTCATGTTGTTCCGTTGTTTAAAAAAGGATCGAAAAGTAATCTGGGAAATTATAGGCCGGTGAGTTTAACGTCGGTAGTAGGTAAATTATTGGAGGGAGTACTAAGAGACAGAATCTACAAGCATTTGGATAGACAGGGACTTATTAGGGAGAGTCAACATGGCTTTGTGCATGGTAGGTCATGTTTGACCAACCTATTGGAGTTTTTCGGGGAGGTTACCAGGAAAGTGGATGAAGGAAGGCAGTGGATATTGTCTACATGGATTTCAGTAAGGCCTTTGACAAGGTCCCGCATGGGAGGTTAGTTAGGAAAATTCGGTCTCTAGGTATACATGGAGAGGTGGTAAATTGGATTAGACATTGGCTCAATGGTAGAAGCCAAAGAGTGGTGGTAGAGAATTGCTTCTCTGAGTGGAGGCCTGTGACTAGTGGTATGCCACAGGGATCAGTGCTAGGTCCATTGTTATTTGTCATCTATATCAATGATCTGGATGATAATGTGGTAAATTGGATCAGCAAATTTGCTGATGATACAAAGATTGGAGGTGTAGTAGGCAGTGAGGAAGATTTTCAGAGCCTGCAGAGGGACTTGGACCAGCTGGAAAAATGGGCTGAATAATGGCAGATGGAGTTTAATAGTGTGAGGTATTGCACGTTGGAAGGACAAACCAAGGTAGAACATACAGGGTTAATGGTAAGGCAAGGAGGAGTGCAGTGGAACAGAGGGATCTGGGAATACAGATACAAAATTCCCTAAAAGTGGCATCACAGGTAGATAGGGTCGTAAAGAGAGCTTTTGGTACATTGGCCTCTATTAATCAAAGTATTGAGTATAAGAGCTGGAATGTTATGATGAGGTTGTATAAGGCATTGGTGAGGCCGAATCTGGAGTATTGTGTTCAGTTTTGGTCACCAAATTACAGGAAGGATATAAATAAGGTTGAAAGAGTGCAGAGAAGGTTTACAAGGATGTTGCCAGGACTTGAGAAACTCAGTTACAGGGAAAGGTTGAATAAGTTAGGACTTTATTGCCTGGAGCGTAGAAGAATGAGGGGAGATTTGATAGAGGTATATAAAATTATGATGGGTATAGATAGAGTGAATGCAAGCAGGCTTTTTCCACTGAGGCAAGGGGAGAAAAAAAAAGAGGACATGGGTTAAGGGTGAGGGGGGAAAAGTTTAAAGGGAACATTAGTGGGGGTTTCTTCACACAGAGAGTGGTGGGTGTATGGAATGAGCTGCCAGATGAGGTGGTAAATGCGGGTTCTTTTTTAACATTTAAGAATAAATTGGACAGATACATGGATGGGAGGTGTATGGAGGGATATGGTCCATGTGCAGGTCAGTGGGACTAGGCAGTAAATGGTTCGGCACAGCCAAGAAGGGCCAAGAGGCCTGTTTCTGTGCTGTGGTTTCTATGGTTTCTATCTAGGACATCATTCTATTAGTGCTCTTTGTGCTTTGAAAACAATTAAGGAGAGGGACCAGCTCTGTAATTTAAATTAAATTTGAGGGAAAAAGAAGCTTTATTGAAAATGTTATGCAGATCGTTGATAACACTTTGTGCTAACTCCAGAGGCAAAACATTGTTTCTGCCTAGTGCTGCATCCGAATAATTTTAAGATTAAACTTTGACACATAATTTTTTGGAGCTGCTTATGTTCATGCCTTTATGCGTAAAACATAGCAATTACTGTATATGTTGTTCATGTTCTAACTTATTGGTTGTCATCATAACTATCTCATTACATTTTTTATTGTGAAATTTCTTAGTTTCACTTTGAGACATGGGGCTGTAGCTCGTCCCAGTGTTGTTTGTGACAAAAAATTCACAAGTATATGTACCAGAGAGGATACAGGAATAACCTTGATGCATTGTAAATAGAAGCTAATGATTGGTGAATATAAAGTCAAAGTAAAACTTATTATCAGAGTGTGTACATGTCACTGCATACAACTCTGAGATTCTTTTTCTGTGTGTCATACTTATCAAATCTATAGAATGGTAACTATAAACATCAGGAACTGTTAACTGCAAACAAACTGTGCAAATGCAGATATAAATAGCAATAAATAACAAGCATGAAATAACAATATAACAGTCCTTAAATGAGTGTAGTTATCCCCTTTCATTCAAGAGTCTGATGGTTGAGGGGTAATAATGTTCTTGATGGTGGTGCGAGTCCTGAGGCACCTGTGCCTTCTACCAGATGGCAGCAGCGGGGAAAGAGCATAGCCGGGGTGGTGAGGATGTATGATAACAGATGCTGCTTTTCTACGGCAACGTTTCATGTAGATGTGCTCAATGGCTGGGAGGGTTTTACCCATTATGTACTGGGTTGAATCCACTACCTTTTGTAGGATTTTCCACTCAAAGGCGTTGGTGTTCCCATACCAGGTCGTAATGCTGCCCGTCAGAACATTTTCCACCACACATCTATAGAAGTTTGCCAAGGATTTTGATGACATGCCCAATCTCCACAGACTCTTGAGGAAGTAGAGGAGCTGTCATGCTTTCTTTGGACAGGTCCTCTGAGAGGTGACACCCAGGAATTTAAAGATACTGACCCTCTCCACCTCTGTTCCTCCAATGATTACTGGCTGATGGACCTCTGACTTCCCTCTCTTGAAATTTATGATCAGTTCCTTGGTCTTATTGACATTGAGTGAGAGGTTGTTGGTATCACACCACTCAGCCAAATTTTCAATCTCCCTGATTGCATTGTGTTTCCTCTATATATATTTATGAATAAACTATATTCTCAAAATAATAAAATAATTATATATGACAAGAAAAAGGAAAAAATCCAGACCATAGTCATCATTTAGATACAATTTTGCTGTCCAAATTGGAACTGCAGAACAAATATGTGCGATTGCAAGTATATTAGAAGGTAGAACACTCAGACAGTAAGTTGATCAACGTGGCAACTTTATTTTCTGTTCTTAAGGCTTGGCAAGTTACAATCATAGATTAACCATTCATCGAATGCCTGCCAGATTACTGAGGGACATCAAATTGATGAATGGTGACAGGACAAAGTAGAAATTTCACTGTCAGTCCTTGCTTTATGTAGATTTTGATTTTCTCTAATTGGATATCCAGCGCTCATGGCCTTTGCTGTATTTGGTATATAGAAAATAGCAATTAAGCTGATATTTTGTTGTTATTGCAGTGAATCTCACTGACTAATTAGTTCACTTTTTGTTGCAGTAATATGTTTTCAAATGAAGAATGACATAGTTTTGGCAGCAAGTTCAGTTTATAAGGTATGATGCAATATTACTTCTGTGAACACAGGCAATTAGTATTTGCCATTATTCACCATATTTTAGCAGTAGTGGGAGGCACTGCCTCATAGGAAGGTTATACAAGCAATATATTGCTTTTTGGAGCTGAAAAATGTCAGCACTTAGTTCCTGCATTGCCTTTGGCTGCCTTTATTCATCTTGCAACTTGTGCTTTATAAATAAATCAAGTCCATTTACATGCAGCTAGATTATTTTAGGAAGAGCCATTTCTTTGTACCATTTTTCTTCCGTTCTCTTTAAACCAGAGGGATGATTTTGCTTGAATCCTCATTTGTCATAACTTTGAATTTTTAGGTGAGTACTGAAGTTAAGGAGCTGGATAAATTTTATTGTAATTCCTTTTTTTTCTCCAAAGTGAAACCATACTCCCTTGCTACCACACCTTCCTTTACCCAGTTTGTGGCCTGCCAGCTTTCAGTACATTCAAGCAATAGCACGTCTCAGTTTGGTAACCTAAGCATAAAAAAATTCAGGTCATTGCAAATAGAGTCCATGCTTCTTGCCAGGCAAGTACAGGAAAATGGCACCAACAGGATGTATTTGTAGCAGCATGGAATCTCTCTAGATATATCTCCAATGGCAGGCTTCATTGAGAATCAAATTGGTCATTATGACTCAAATTCTAACCTTGTTTAATGTTCACAGGTCATTAAAGTTTTTGGTTGGGTGATGGAATAGTGGCTATTTGTCTTTTCGGCAAGGATTAAAACGATGTGATTATATTCCTACCCATGTGTGATTTGTTTTTGGATGAAAGATAGTTGACCCAGAGGAACTAATAAAACAAGTTGTTACATGTTAATAAAATTAGTTTTTCCTCATATTCTCAATTGTGAGTAGACCATAAAACATAGGAGCAAAATTTGGCCAACCAGCCCAATGAGTCACCTCCTCAGTTTCCATATGAGCTGTAGGTTATTGAGCTGCATCTCCAGTTCCAGTTGGTGGTCATTGATTCAGTACACAGAAAGCAGTGAATGTGATCATGCATCCTGATAGATGTAATCTGACAAATGTAATATTGCCATTGTAACTATTATCCATTATCTTACTATGATTTTATTTTTCCTTTGCAAACTGTTCAAAATTCTTTTTTAAAAAAATAATTCATTTTGCTGCTGCTAGAACTGGGCTCTTACACAGTCTGCTTCGTCAAGCATTTCTGCCAGCTACCTGACCAAAGGATTTCATGAATAACTTGCGTTAATTGAGCGAATAGTGAGAGGCAAGCATTACAATTTCCATGCATGCAGAACTGTTGTCCTCTTGAAGCACAAGCATATCTGAGAAGGTTGATTAACAAAAAAATCATTTTAAATAATTGCCTTAAATTGTAAATATTCTTCTGTGGATGGATATAGACTGAGATGATCAATTAATACAAGATAGAAAGTGGCTCTCTGGAGTGGAAACAAGAGAAGAAACTGTCCTATTGAAAAGTTGGACAGTGAAGCCAGGAATAAGTGGTACAGTAGTCCCCAAGAGTGAAAGATACTGAATAGGCAACTGGTCAGAACAAGTAAGTGCATGTAGAAGTTCGAATTGAATTTATTTCATTCTTTTTATCAATGTCAGCAAAAGATCATGACATTGACTTCAGAAAGAGGGGTGGTGTACATACTTCTATGAACACCAACAGTTCTGGGGTTGAGAGGAATTTGGAAATAAATTTGATATGTCTCCTTTGACCCTCACCAATTTTATCGAGGCACTAAAGAAATCATCCTATCGGATGCATCCCAATTTGGTATGGCACCTGTTCCGACTGAGACCACAGGAAAGTGCAGAGAGTTGTGGTCACAGTTCTGTACATCAGAGGAACAGACCAGCTTTGGACTCTGTCTACACATTTCACCGTCACAGAAAGCAGCCAGCATAATCAAAGACTCCATCCGTAAGGACATTCTCTATTCTTTACCTTTTGAACAGGCAGGAGGCCTGTCAGTCTGAAAGCTTGTACCAATAAGCTTAAGGACAGATTCTATCCCACTGTTATAAGACTAATGAATGGTTCCCTGGTATGATAAGATGGACTCTTGATCCTATAATCTTCTCTGTTATACTTTGCATCTTATTGTCTACCTGCTCTCCATTTTCTCTGTACTGTAACACGTTATTCTGCATTCCTTCTGTTTCCACTGTACTATCTCAGTACACTGTTGTAATGAAATGATCTGTATGGATGGTAAGCAATACAATGATTTTACCTGAACCTTGGTGCAGGTGGCTATAAATTTACTAAGCACCATGCCTGCACAGATGCATTGAGAAATCCATTTGCAGCAGCATCACAGGCATAGCATCAGATACACATATTCACCAAAAAAAAACATATTTTAAAGATAAATGATGCAAAACTATACAAGAAAGACCACAATTAGAACAAAGAAGCAAAATCCATTGTAGTGCAAAGTGGTCATCATATTGCCGTACTGAGGTCGTGATTATCATTGTACAGGCTCATGTCAGCTTTTTATGACATGTATGAAAACACTGGGAATAATAAGGCAACTAGTCTTGCCTATGTTTTGTTGCTTTTATTCCCATTCTCTTTAATAGCTTTGTTTCTTCTATTAGTATTTGCTTATCCTCCAAGTAAGTTGGTTATGTTCAACTGATTGTTAATATATCTGTCTTTTAAAAATAATAATTGACTGTCTGCTTGTAATGAAATAATTAATTCTGATATTTACAGTGGTGACAAAGCTGAGGTTAAATGCAAACACACTACAAAGGTACATAACAGTCTGGACGCTTTAAAAATAATTCTCTGTAATATTTTTGACATAAATGCTTTATATAATTAATTTGCATTGATGGAATTGAATCAATTCTCTTCTAGTACAATGCTCTTCACAAATTAGATTTTTTGGGATTATATTTCATGGGCGATTGTTTCTGACAACACTTACTCCAGCTCTGAGATTATCTGTTTCTTTTTATTGTTGTCTATCAATACATGTGCTATAATTGTCTGCATATTAATTAGCATTGCCACAATTAAAAGAGTTTGTCTTTTGGACTGTTCTATCAACAGGAAGTGTTCCTGTTAGTAGTGAAAGATATAGTCCCTCAAGTATTGAATGTGCCCCTTTTATTTATCCTCTACATCATGATATTTATTAAGTTTCAGGTACCTCAATACCATGAACAGAGTAAATATTATCTGCATTAATACAGTAGCTTTCACAGAGCAAATTATTCACTCCCTTTCAGTGGATAGAAATGCCCCACTAAAGATAGAGATTAGGAGTGCTTGACTTTGTAGCTTTCACAGTGCAAATTATTCACTCCCTTTCAGAAGGGAGAAATGCCCCACTAAAGATAGAGATTAGGAGTGCTTGACTTTGTTTTAAAGTTGCATGTGGAGAAAAGAAGGGTAAATGGAGAAATAAAGCCTTCAATGGGTATATGATTGAACTCCTTCAAATTTTGTAAGTGGAATAATATATCAAAAGCTTATTAGAAGAGCCAGTAAAGGAAGTAAGCAATATTGCCTCATAAATGCAATGAAAAGAAAAGCATTTTAAATAGTTTTGACTGCTGATTGATGAGACCCACAAAGATTAATCTGCTCTTGTTAAAAAAAGAAAAGAAAATCAATTTAAGTGTTTTAAAATTAATGGGAATGAATAAAATGGAGATACTAATGTTCTTTCTAAAGAATTACTGAAAGAATTTGGAGAAAAAGCAGTGAATCACAAACTAGTTGTGTTTTACCAAACTGTGCTTTATAATGGGTAACATTATCAGACGAGTTTCAGAGATAGATTCTGCACCCATGAATCGAAGAGACTGTGACACTTGATAGGGGATAATGATGTGATGCATAGTACAGAAAGTCAGCCAAGCTTGTGGAATTCTAGTAAATTATTAGCTTCAAATCAATCTTTATAGTTACTGTTCCAATCTTGGCAAGTAGAGATGGAAGAATCCATTCTGAATTTTAGATTGGATTATGAGAACACACAGTCCTCTTTTACTGTCATTTAGAAATGCATGCATTAAGGAATGATACAATATTCCTCCGGGGTGATATCACAGAAATACAGGACAGACCAAGACTGAAAAACTAACAAAACTACATAATTGTAACATATAGCTACAACAGTGCAACAATACCATAACTTGATGAAGAACAGGCCATGAGCACGGTAAAAAGTTCAAAGTCTCTCGAAAGTCCCACATCTCACGTAGACGGGAGAAGGAAGAAAACTCTCCCTGCCATGCCCGACCACAGTCCGACTCTGAGTCGTCCGAAAACTTTGAGCTCTGGTCAGCCCTCCGACACTGAGTACTGAGCACCATCTCTAACTGAATGCTTCTACCTCAGCCTCGGTCGCTAGCAGCAGGCAAAGCCGGGGATTTTGGGGCCTTCCCTCCAGAGATTCTCGATCGCACAGTAACAACGGCAGCGAAACCAGGCATTTCAGAATTTCTCCAGATGTTCCTCTGCTTCTCACGTCTGTCTTCATCAAATCAGAATTGTCCACGGCCCCTATTTAACAGATACGATATCATTTCACCGGAGAGCCGCGCGCACTGCATCGCGCTGCCATCTTCTCCTCCCTTTTTGGATTTTGGATTGATATCCAGAAATTTATTCGCTCACTGGACATGTTTGGTTCTAACTCCTTCTTCCTGCAGGTCCCAGTATCAGCACCTGCACTGACATCAAATGGATTATTGGGGCCCATTAGAACTTAGAGATTTTGCTTAAAATAATATAAGGAGAACTTATTATAGATGTTAAATTTTCTCTTTTGTGTAGAGTTGCATTCTACTATGAATTTAACAAAGAAACAAAGTTTTGTTTGTATCAGATTATAGCCAATTCGCATATCTACTAATTTTTTCGCCCTGCATAATAGCAAATGAGGGTTTCTCTAATTCTGAACTCACTTCCCACAAATGATAAAATAAATAATATGTGGTGTTAAGATCTCACAGTAGGTTCAAATATGTGAAAACTCTGATAATTATAGTCTTGGTGATAGAGATCTCATTGTATCTGCAACTGAATTTTGAAGGGAATGTTGAATTTTGAAGTTACAAGCCACTAGAACTTGGGATTGGTCTTTCAAGAGGGCGAACTCTTGCTGAGTGACAGGCCCTGATGGAGTACCTGGTAGGGCTCTGAAAACCTATGCCAACCAGCTGGTGGGGTTGTTTAAAGACATTTTCAGTTTCTCATTGCAACAGTCGAAAGGTCCCACCTGCTTCAAAAGGGGAACAATTATGCCAGTGCCCAAGAAGAGCAGGGTGAGCTGCCTCAATGACTTCAAGGGTTGATCATGGCTAGAATTGACTCCTATCTCAGCAAAGATTTGATTCCATTGCAAGTTGCTTATTGCCACAATAGATCCAGAATGACTGCGATCTTATTGGCTCTTCACGCAGCCTTGGATCACTTGGACAATAGAAATATCTTTTTCAAGATGCTATTTATTGACTATAGCTCAGTGTTTAACACAATTATTCCTATGTTTCTGATCAAAAAGCTGTAGAATCTGAGACCCTCTACCCCCCTCTACAACTGGATTTTTGACTTCCTAACCAGAAGACCACAGTCTGTGTGGATTGGAAGTAATATCTCCACCTTGCTGACAATCAACATTCGTGCACCTCAGGGATATATACTTAGCCCACTGCTCTACTCCTTCTATACCCATGATTGTGTGGCTCAAATGCCATCTATAAATTTGCTGATGGAATCACTATTATTGGCAGAATTTCAGATGACAAGAGGCCGAACAGGATCGAGATATATCAGCTAGTTGAGTGGTGTTGCAGCAACATCTTTCCGCTAAATGTCAGTAAGACCAAAGAACTGATTGTGGACTTAAGAAAGGATAAGACAAGGGAACACACACTAGTCATCATAGAGGGATCAGAAGTGGAAAGAGTGAACAGTTTCAAATTCCTGAGGGTCAATATCTCTGAGGATCTATCCTGGACCCAACAAGTCAGTGCAGCTACACAGAAGGCACGACAGCAGCTATGTTTCATTAGGAGTTTGAGGAGATTTGGTACATCAGCAAAGACGCTCATTAATTACTGCAGATGTACCATTGTGAGCATTCTAGCTGGCTGCCTCACTTCCTGGTAAGGGGTGACCTCTACGCAGGATCAAAGTAAGCTCCATCATGAGCACTAGCCTCTGTAGTTATCCAGGACATCTTAAAGGAGCAATGCCTCAGAAAGGCAGGATCCATTGTTAAGATCCCCCATCACTCAGGTCATGGCTTGTTCTCATTGATGCCATCAGGAAGGAAATACACAAGCCTGAAGACACACACTCAACAATTCAGGAACAGCTTCTTCCCCTCTGGCATCTGATTTCTGATCGGACGCTGAACCAATGCACAACACCTCACTACTTATTCAATTTAACCTTCACACTTTTTCTATTATGTTTTTCATTGTACTACTGCTGCAAAGACAACAAATTTCACGCTATATGCCGGAGATAATAAATTTAATTCTGATTTTTATCTGTCTCTTTCCAACTGGTTCGCACTTGTTGATGACAATCCTTTCAAATGTGTTGTTTCTTTAAACTCATAAAACCTTTGAAATACAATGAGTAAATTAAAATAATTATTGTAAATTTGGAGTTAAAACTGAAAATGCTGAGAACATTCAGCAGGTCAGGCAGCATTTGTAGAAAGAGAAACAGTTAACATTTCAGAGGACGCTTTTAATAGGTAAAAAAAAACCTTAATTGTATTCAATAGACTGTGATTATCTTAATTTTTTAAAGAAACAGAGAAAAATCAGTATATCATTTCTGTCTAACGTTGGCAAGTTCATTGTCTCACATTCTGAATTCTGCTGTAGTACAGTTTTTCACATATTAAAAAATCTTCTGTGATTAAATGCACAGATAAAAGCGATCGTATGCATTTATCCTAACTTCTAAGGTTAATCATAATAAATCTATTGAAATCCATATTTAAACACATCGTGGTTGACATGAACTGAAACCTTCTAGCACACCATTGCCATAATGCTCACCAACCTTGTATCTAACAATTACTGCATAATTCAGGCTGACCATTTTCACATCTGTTCTTTTTTTCAGGCTCCTGGTGTCATGAGGAAAGAGGTTAATTAGGTTGGAGAATATGCTAATTTACTATTCTTTAGAGAAATAATGCTCAGTTATTTTTAACAGAAAATCTTCCAGTGCAGAACCACTCTCGTTTGCCCTGACTTTCCTTTAGTAATGACACACTTAGCAGTGATAGTTTTTTGTCTTGCTTTCAAACAATTCTCTTTGTTTGAAGGCAAGGCAAGGCAGTTCCTCATGGTTAAGGATTTTGGTCCTAAGTTTGCAGATAAGGCCATTGTGAAATCTGCAACTATTGCCTTAGGAGTGGGTGCATGGGTAATGTAGGAGATGACTTGCTCTTTCCATGGGATTTGCCAGGTTTCCACTCCCAAGAATGAGGTTTTCAGTGCCTTCTGAGAATCTTCATCCCTATCCAAAGCAGTCATGAGTTAGACATTTCCATCAGTTAGTAAGAATTTATATTTTTACAAAATAAATTTGAGAACATTCTTAAGATGTTTTTTCACAATTCATATACTGAGGATACCATCTTTGTTTACTTATTTCACTTGCTTTGCAGGTGGAAGAGGCATTGAATGAAGTGGACTTCCAGCTGAAGCTCGATCTACATTTCACAGACTCTGAACAGCAGTAAGTAATATATTTCATACTCCTCAGAAGAATTTTTGATGCTAAATCGGCTAACTACACTTTGTGGGTCTCTGTTGGTCTAGAACAGCGTTACCAAGAGTTCAGAATCAATAATTTCCTTCTGTTCTTGCTAGGTTTGTGAACAACATGATTAAGCTTCAGACCAGGTCATAATCAGAAGTTTAAGGAGCATTAAAAACAAGTCCTTACCTTGGCTTCTGTTGGATCCTCAGGCTTTGATTTTGCTTAGATCAGATACATTTTTATTGATGCTCACACCCCCAATAAACCATCACAGTTTCTCCTTGACAATGTCCTTATGCTGCTTCAGTCCATTCCTAACTTCAACTCCAACTCCCTCCCCAGCTCGGATATTCTTAACGTTCATCATCAGTTTGCTGCATCTATTTACAGTACTTCTCCGATTTCTAAGCATTCACTTCCAAACTCCCTGCCAGTTTTCTTCCTGGCACCCTTAAAATTCTTCCCCCACTGCAACTCCCCTAAATCTTATCTTCTAGTCTCAGAATTAGAATTAGAATCAGGATTATTATCATTGACGTATGTTGTGGAATTTATTATTTTGCAGCAGCAATACAGCAAAACATATAAAATAGTATAAATATCCGAATGGGAATGGGAAGCAGAGTTGAAGTGGGTGGCTACCGGGAGATCCTGTTTGTTGTGGCGGACGGAGCAGAAGTGCTCGACGAAGCGGACCCCCAATCTGTGTCGGGTTTCACTGATGTAGAGGAGGCCGCACCGGGAGCACCGGATGCAATGGATGACCCCAACAGACTCACAAGTGAGGAGTTGCCTCACCTGGAAGGACTGTTTGGGGCCCTGAATGGTGGTAAGAGAGGAACAAAGAGATATACATAATGTGTAGTTGGATAGGTTTGGTTTAACTTGGCACCTTGGTCAGCACTGGCATTGTGGGCCAATGGGCCTGTTCCTATGCTGTACAGTTTTACCAAATTTATTGAATAGGGTGTTTAGCCATAAATATACAGTGGTATTTTTCATAAAGAATACAATAATATTTCTCATGCAATAAGGTGATGCTTTCCTGGGGAAAAATAACTTAGTTATGAAAAATTTTCTTTTGGAGATAATTGTGTAGCAGCACAAAATTATTTGTTGAAGAAGAATTGCAGAACAATTGACAACAAAATAAAGGGGAACACAGGACTGACTTTACTATAATGAAGTTTTATTATTGAGAGCTGCAGTGTATATTTTGAGGTATTACTGCATAGCCATCTCAAGTTTGTCATGTCTAATTGTGTAGAAAATAAAGCAACCTTGCTCTCTGAAGACTGTGTCACTAATCACATGAGCACATGTTCTGAAATACCTATTAAACAATCTTGCTGTATGGTTTCACAGCCGAATCAATTTATGGCAATTCAAGCCAGTTGTCAAAAAATATCTGTTTGATCATTTCTCAAAACCGGGCTGTTAGATGCAATAAAGAAGAAATATTATATCAAAATAAATGAATACACTGTAGAAGGCTCAAGAATTCTGTGTGTGAACTTTCCATTGTTATCTGGATACTCCCAATTTCAAATATTTAATTTCAACCTTCTGGTACAAATCTCACGTATCTTGATATTTGAAAGTTTTTATTATGTCCTCATTTTGATTTGCGTTTTTAAATAGAAACATAGAAAATAGGTGCAGGAGTAGGCCATTCGGCCCTTCGAGCCTACACCGCCATTCAGTATGATCATGGCTGATCATATGTAGCATTGCAAAACTGGGCATAAAAATAATGAAACAAATAGCCAATATATGCCTGAAATTGATGCATCTAATGCTATCAGGTTGTGGAGTGTGCCTGTCCTCGTCTTCACGTATTTAAGTTTCAAAGGTTCAAAAGTCAAGTTTAATGTCAGAGAAATGCATACAATATACATCCTGAAATGCTTTAGCCACTCTATCCAATTAACTCTCCTACTACAGAATCTAACCATATTTGACTCAGCTTATATTGAACAAAACACAAGAGATTCTGCAGATGCTGGAGATCCAAAGGAACACACACAAAATGCTGGAGGAATTCAGCGGGTCAGGCAGTATCTATGGAAATGAATAAACAGTCGACGTTTAGGCCAAGATCCTTCAGGAAAGAAAGGAGAAGAATCCAGAACCTAATAAAGAGATTTGCACAACAATCTGAAACTAGTCCCTTGTTTTGTTTGTCATTTGATCTTGTGAAAACCATGACATCTAATCAATAGAGTTGCAATGTATGTAGAGATGGTTAGACCAGACTGGGCTCCTCTCACACAGGTGACAGAGGAATAGGGATGCTGTAGCAACACTGGCTTTTGGTTTCCATGATCCTCTTTTCCTTTTTTCCTCTATGCTTTCTCCACTCTGCCTTCCTCATATAAGCAAGCACAGCTTTCAAAGCAGCCATACCTATCAGGACAATCGAAAGCTAATTATTACTTACACCACATGAGGAGTAAAAATCTCTACATCTCAGTCTAAATGTGCAATTTGCAATTTATAGTAATTTGTAATAAATAGTATGTAAAACAGGACAGTCAATATAACATAGAAATACAATTGTATCAGCGTGAATTAATCAGTCTGAATGCCTCGTGGAAGAAGCTGTCCCAGAGCCTGTTGGTCCTGGTTTTTATGCTGCGGTACTGTTTTTTTAAAATTATGAGGACACGCAGTCCACTCTTATTGTCATTTAGTGATGCATGCATTAAGAAATGATACAATGTTCCTCCAGTGTGATATCATAGAAACACAAGGCAGACCAAGACTGAAAAACTGACAAAAACCACATAATTATAACATATAGTTACAGCAGTGCAAGGCAATACCGTAATTTGATAAAGAGCAGACCATGGGCACGGTAAAAAAAAAGGTCTCAAAGTCTCTCGAAAGTCCTATCATCTCACGCAGATAGTAGAAGAAAAAAAAACTCTCCCTGCCATGAGCTTCCAGTGCCACAAACTTGCTGATGCAGCACCCTGGAAGCACCCGACCACAGCCGACTCTTGAGTCCGTCCGAAAACTTCGAGCCTCCGACCAGCCCTCGGCACCGAGCAGCATCTCTGCCGAGCACTTCGACCCCGGCCCTGGCAACAGGCAATAGGCAAAGCCGAGGATTTGGGGCCTTCCCCTCCGGAGATTCTCGATCGCGCAGTAGCAGCGGCAACGAAACGGGCATTTCAGAAGTTTCTCCAGATGTTCCTCCGTGCTTCTCACATCTGTCTCCATTAAATCAGGATTCTGCACGGTACCTACCCACAAATATATCATTTTGGAGTGGCCGCGCGTGCTGCGTCGCGCCGCCATCTTCTCCTCCCCTCCTGGTAGCAACTGGAACAGTTTGTGGTTGGGGTGGCTCAGGTCCCCAATGATCCTTCAGGCCCTTTTACACACCTATCTTTGTAAATGTCCTTTCTACACTCCTGTCTTTGTAAATGTAGATGCGGTAAGTTCACATCTACAGATATGCTGGGCTGTCTACACCACACTGCTGAGCCCTGCGATTGAGAGAAGTACAGTTCCCATACCAGGCAGTGATGCAGTCAATCAGGATAATCTCAATTGTGCCCCTATAGAAAGTTCTTAGTATTTGGGGGCCCATACCAAACTTCTTCAATCGTCTGAGGTGAAAGAGGCACTGTTGTGCTTTTTTCACCACACAGCCAGTATGTATAGATCATGTGAGATCCTCAGTGATGTGTATGCCGAGGAACTGAAAGATGTTCACCCTCTCAAGCCCAGATCCATTGATGTCAATAGGGGTTAACCTGTCTCTATTCCTCCCGTAGTCCACAACCAGCTATTTTGTTTTTGCAACATTGAGGGAAATGTTGTTTTCTTGACACCACTGTGTCAAGGTGACTCAGGGTATGTGTCAACGTTAACGTCCCTCAAGGAGGTTCTACAATAATCTATGAATCCATCACATGATCAGTTCTCCATGGAATTCCTGCTTTAGCGTTCTTTCAGACAATCTCCTGACACATCCTGCCCACCTGGTCTTCTAGCAATGCTGGCGGGGGCGGGGGGGAAGGGTTTGTCTGGCATAGAATCTGTGTTCCTGAAATCTTGTCTTGCCTCCTAAGTTGATGTGCTGTATGCAGACAGGTCACATGGAAGTGGTTGAGCTGTCTGGAATATCAGCTGTATACTGTCCATATCTTTCAAGCATAGAGCAAAAGTCATGACAGAAGCTCAATACACCCTCAGCTTGATCTGTGGACTGATTCCTTTTCATTCCCACACTTACTTACAGATAATATACTTGAGCATATCCAGCCAGGGAGAGTGAACAGCGTGTTACTGCAAAAATCCTAGTTAGGTTTTTAATTCCTCATCTATCACTTTAGTTATTTGTAGGTCCCCACTGCTGCCTAAGCTCAGATAACAATAGCTAAAGTATATGACCTGTTATTAATCAACTAAGCTAAGACTGTCTTTATATTGACCTTTGCACAAGCATTTAATAAACAACAAGTACCCACATCAGACAGCTGCACAGCTGAGTTAGAATACAATAATGTTTAACCTATTAGGTAGACATCTAAATGGACACAATCTATGGACTGAAATCAGCACAAGAGGTTGTTCATTGGTGATGCAGCCCCAAGTTTAAAAAGAGCTTGAGAGATTTCAGCTTTCTTTCATCAGGCTGAAATCTGCACAAGGTCAATAAAACAAAAGGAAGTGTAAGCGAAGTTGTCATTGCTGGAGTGGCCATTGTGTAAATGAGCCAGTGTTAGAGTGGGCCAGCTTTGACTCAGCAGGCTTAGACGAGAACAGGCTTGGGCAAGCAGAAGCAGAGGTTCTAAGTAAGAAAGAAAGGTTCTCATAAGTTTTTTTTCCCCCTGTTCTTACCCACGTAGCTAGTGCACTGAGAATGGATCCGGAGGCAGTAGTATGTTATTGTGTGAGATTTGGGAGATCTCCGGTCTCCCTGTTAACTACACGTGAATCAAGTTACAGCTCCTTAGAGACCATGATAAGAAACTGGAGCTGCAACTTGGCAACCCTTGGCTCATATGGGGGTATGAGGAGATAATAGATAGGAGCTACCGGGAGATAGTCAGCCCTAAATTGCAGGAGGTCAGTCCCTGAGTAACTGTCAGGGGAGGGAGAGGGAAAGGGTGTAGGCAGCTAGTGCAGAGTACCCCTTTGGCCATTGCCCTCAATGATAAGATTACCGCTTTGGAAACTGTTGAAGTGGATGACCTACCAGGGAGAAGCCGCAGTGATCAAGTCTCTGGCACTGAGTCTGGCTCTGTGGCTCAAAGGGGTGGGGGGGGGGTGGATTTGGGAAGAAGAGGACTGCATTTATGATAGGGGATTCTATAGATAGAGGAGTAGACAAGAGATAATCTGGACATGATAGGGATGCCCGGATGTTATGTTGCTTCCCAAGTGCAAGTGTCAGGGCCATCTCAGATCAGGTCGGCGGCATTCTAAAGGCGGAGGGTGAGCAGCCTGACGTCTTGGTGCATATTGGCACAAATGACATAGGTAGGAAAAGGGAAAAGGTTTTGAAGAGAAAGTGTAAGGAGTTAGTCAGAAAGCTAAGAAGCAGGACCTCCAGGATGGTAATCTCTGGTTTTCTAACTGTGCCACGTGCCAGTGAAGGTAAGAATAGGATGATTTGGCAAATGAATGCATGGCTGAAGAATTGGTGCAGGGGTCAGAGTTTCAGATTTCTGAATCATTGAGATCTCTTCCAGGGAAGGTATGACCTGTATAAAAGAGATGGGTTACACTTGAACCTGCTGGGGACAAATATCCTACATGTATTCTCGAGCTGTTTGGAGGCGGTGGGGGGGTGTTTAAACTAATTTGGTAGAGGAATGTGAACTGGAGTCATAAAGCTGATCATGTATTCAAGTAGACGCAATGTGTAGTCAGACTGTGAGGAAGGACAGGCAGATGTTAGGGCAAAATTGCAGTCCGTGGGATGAGTTAAAGTGTAGCAGGGGGCCAGAATCACAAAGGCTGATGAATACAGGACTGAAGTTGGTCTACTTGAATTCACACAGTATATGGAATAAGGTAGATGGTCTTGTAGCGCAGTTAAAGATTGGCAGGTACAATGTTGTGGGCATCACTGATTCATTGCTGAAGGAAGATCATAGTTGGGAGCTTAACATCCAAGGATACACATTGTATCGAAACGACACGCAGGTGGGCGGAAAGAGTGAGGTGGCTCTATTAGTAAAAAAATGAAATCAAATCCTTAGGGTTGACATAGGATCCGAAGGTTTAGGATCCTTGTAGAGTTTAGAAACTGTAAGGGTAAAATGACCCTGATGGAAGTTGTATACAGGCCTCTGAACAGTAGCCAGGATGGCAGCTATAATTATAACTGAAGACAGAAAAGGCATGTAAAAAGAGCATTGTTGTGATAATCATTGGGTATTTCAATATGCAGGAAGACTGGAAAAATCCTGTTAGTGCTGAATCATAAGAAAGGGAATTTCTAAATTGCATACAAGATGGCTTTTTAGAGCAGTTTATGGTTGAGCCCACTAGAGGAATGGCAAATCTGGATTGGATGTTATATAATGACTCTGATTTGATTCTGAAGCTTAAGGTAAAGGAACCCTTTGGAGGTAATGATCATAATATGATAGAATTCACCCTGCAGTTGAGAAGGAGAAGCTAAAATTGGATGGATCAGTATTACAGTGGAGAAATTACAGAGGAGTTGGCCAAAATTGATTGGAAGGGGACACTAGCAGGGATGATGGCAAAACAACAATGGCTGGAGTTCCTGGGAGCAATTCGGAAGGCACAGGATAGATTCATCCTAAAGAAGTATCCTAAAGGCAAGATGAAGCAACCGTGGCTGACGAGGAAAGTTAAAGCATAAAAGCAAAAATGAGGGCATATAGTAAAGTAAAAATTAGTGGGAAGGTAGAGGATTGGGAAAACTATTAAAAACCAAGAGAAGACAACTAAAAAAGCCATGAAGAGAGAAAGGATTAAATATGAAGGAAGGTAAACTAACCAATAATTTAAAAGAGGATACAAAAAGGGGTTTTCAGATATATAAAGAGTAAATGAGAGACAAGAGTAGATATCAGACTGCTCAAAATGATGCTGGAGAGGTAATAATGGGAACAAAGAAATGACGTTGAAACTTAATAGTATTTTGCATCAATCTTCACTGTGGAAGACACTAGCAGAAAACCTGAACTATGAGAGAGGCATAGTGTTGACACAACTGTCATTGCTATTAGTAAGGAGAAGGTGATTAGGAAGCTGAAAAGCATGACTGTAACTAATTCACCTGGACCAGATGGACTTCCAGGCTTCTGAAAGAGGTAGCTGAAGAGATTGTGGAGACATTAATAATGATCTTTCAAGAATCACTAGATTCTTGAATGGATCCGGAGAACTGGAAAATTGCAAATGTCACTCCATTATCCAAGAAGGGAGAGAGGCAGAGGAAAGGAAATTATAAGCTAGTTAGCCTGACTTCAGGTTGAAAAGTGGTTGGAGTGTATTATTAAGCATAAAGTTTCGAGGTACTTGGAGGCACATGATAAAATGAGCTAAAGTCAGCATGGTTTTCTAAGGGAGAATTCTTGACTGACAAACTTGTTGGAATCCTTTGAGGAAATTACAGGCAGGATAGAGTTAGTGGATGTTTTTGATTTGGATTTTCAGAAGGCTTTTGACTAGGTGCCACTCCTAAGGCTGCTTGACAAGATAAGAGCCCATGGCATTGCAGTAAAGATACTGACATGGATAGAGGATTGGCTGACTGGCAGGAGGCAAAGTGTGGGAATAAAGGGTGCTTTTTCAGGCTGACTGCCTGTGACTAGTGGTATTGCAAAGGGATTAGTGTCGGGACTGCTTCTTTTCACGTGTTTGTCAATTGATGGCTTTGTGGCCAAGTTTGCGGAAGATACGAAGGTAAGTGGAAAGGCAGGTAGTATTGAGGAAGCAGGCTGCCAATTTGGGAGAATGGGCAAAGCAACGGCAGATGGAACGTAATATAGGGAAGTGCATGATCATGAACTTTGACACAAGGAATAAAGGCATAAACTGTTTTCTAAATGGGGGGAAAAATCAGGTGTAGAGAAACTTGGGAGTTCAGTCGATGGTAAGGAAGGCAAATGCGATGTTAGCATTCATTTTGAGAGAACTAGAATACAAAAACAAGGGTATAGTGCTGAGGCCCTTATCTGAGAAAAGATGTGCTGGCTTTGGGGACTGGTCAGAGGAGATTCATGAGAGTGATCCCAGGAATGAAAGGGTTAGCATTTGTTGTCTCTGGGCTTGAGTTTAAAAGAATGCGAGGGGATCTCATTACAACCTATTGAATATTGAAAGGCCTAGATAAAATGGATGTGGAGAGGGATTTTTTTTATATAATGGGAGAGTCTAGGACCAGATGGCTCAGTCTCAGAATTGAGGGGTGTTTACTTAGAACAGAGATGAAGAAAAGTTTCTTTAGCCGGAGGATGGTGAATCTGTGGAATTTATTGGCACCGACAGTTATGCAGGCCAAGTCACTGGATATATTTAAGGCAGGGGTTAATGACTACTTGATTAATCAGGGTGTCAAAGGTTATGGAGAAAAGGCAGGAGAATGGGATTCAGTGGCTTAATAAATCAGCCATGATGGAATGGTGGAGCAGATTTGATAGGCCAAGTGAGCTAATTCTGCTCCTTTGTCTTATTGTCTTAAAGTCTCAATTACTAGACTTGCATGAAAAAGAATTGTTTTGTTGCTTACAAGTGCTTTGAATGGCTGCTTATGCAATAGTAGCTCACAACATGAACCACTTTTAAATGAATGAAAATTACAGAAGGCACTCCTGCAGACAGTTGACCATACACGAGATGCAAACATTGTGGGTGGCCGTTTGAGGAGTAGTATTCATGTCAGGGAAGACACATTAAGGAAAAGTTGCAAGCATATAGAGAGATGGTTGGCCGTCATTTTAAACAATGGCTGCTGGGTTCTTCTACAATAAAATTTCTCATTCACTGGGCCATCTCAGGATATTATGTTTCTATCAATTAACCTCATACTTCTTAAAGTTCCAGTTGATTAAAGTCTAGCATATCTAATCATTCCTCATTAAACAATGCACCTATTAGTGTGGTTAATGTTCCCTAAACTGCTTCAACACATTAACATCATTCCGAAAATATAAAAGCAATGCTCTTCACAACACTTCATATATGATGTTATCAATGCATAACCTTCCTACTTCTGTGTTCATTTCCCCCAGCTATATGAAATAACATTCTGTTAACTTTTCTAATTACACTGGACAACAAATTTTTTTGAAAGTATTGTACCTCAGATTCTGTTTTTGTTTGTGGTGGAACATTTGAAGCTGAACACAAATCGCATATCATGTGGGAATATAAGGAAACAAGAAATTGACTTCTATTAAATATAATACTTTTAATTGCATAATGGTGCTGATGCTTTAGAATAGTTCAACTAAGCTAAAAAAGGTTCTGTTGATGATTTTCATTTGTACTCAGTGTCTGAGGCTTCTGACTTAAGTGTCCAACAATAACCAGGCAGCATTAATGGATTCCAGATGCCCTGATATCATTTCTCCATGACTGCAGCGTCCTGGTGAAACCTTTCACCATGCTCATCACTGACAGTGCGAAGACTTGCAGGGAAGCAGTCTAGATGGGAATGCAGAGAATTAATCTGTAGTGACGTGTTGCACTTCATGGTTTTAAAGGATGCTTGAAGGATGTGTTGTTAGTTACACATAGCTTGGTACTCTATAGTTGCAAAAAAATTTTCAACAGCATCTTTGAATGCCTTCTGTGCAATTTTCTCCGGACCCACTAGAAGTTCTCCAAATTACCCGTCATTGGTGATTTTTTAAGACCACCTAAACTGCCTTTCTTAATCTTAGCATCAGTTATTCTGACTTGAATTATGAACTAAAATATCAAATACAGGAGATTTCAAAAAAATGGTGTGTGATAGGAAAATTTCATGGTGATTTTCATGATCAGCAACCCAAAATCCATGACACACCCAAAAGTATTCATGAAGCAAAATTTTTGTTATCCAGTGTTACTTTCCAGATTGGCAAACTAGTTTTATTGCAAATCAGATACCAGAATGTACATATTCCTTTGCATTTTGGTGCTGTGCAATCTCTCATCATTTAGAAACTTTTTTTGTTAATTTACCTGTCAAAATTGCCAGCTGGTGGTGTAGTGGCATCTGCACTGGTCTTTGAGGTGAATGGTCCTGGGTTTGAATCAATCTGGCAACTGGCTTGAGTGCCGAGCTAGCATCTCGGCCTCATAAGAAACAGACAAATGCTGAAGAAAAGGCAAGGTTACCTACCTGATGCACCACAAGGCTCAGAGAGGAACAAGAACAACCTGTCAAGTTGGAGTTTCACATTTTCCAACATTATACTACGCTGGCCAGAACTTTAACCACTGACTTATGCTATCCATATCCCTTTCTAGACTGTTTATGTCCTCTTCACAACTTACTTTCCTACCTAAACAACACACACAAAATACTGGAGGTACTCAGGGCAGGCAGCATCGATGGAAATGAATAAACAGTCGATGTTTCGGGTGGAGATCCTTTTTTAGGCCAAAACGTCGACTGTTTATTCATTTCTATCGATGCTGTCTGACCTGAGTTCCTCCAGCATTTTGTGTATGTTGAATTTGTATCTCCAGCACCTGCAGAATTTGCCATGTGTACGTTGTACTTTCCTACCTATCTTTATGTCATCAACAGCTTTAGCTATCATAACTTCAGTGCTGTTTTGTTGCCATCATATAAATTATAAAAAGTTGAGGATCCGCCACCGCACTGCAAAGAAAGACGATTCACTTTGTTGACCGCTTGAACAGCTTGAGAATAATGGTGCAGAATTGCTTACCAAGGTGACATTTACAGGGGATCTCATTGCTGTTCAGCAACCCAAAGGCAGAATCCATTACTTAGTAATTTAGTCTATAAAATTAAACTCTGCTTTCCAGTCTTTTTTTTTCATTGAACTTCAGAAAAGTGACGGTACTGCAGATCTCCCTTAGGATGATATAAAGATTGAATGCATTTTGAAGATGCATTCTGCCATCAGCAGAAAGTATTTGTTTCAGAAAGACAGATATAGAACTTGCTTTGCTATACCTTAGTGAAAATGAAAAGATTTTTGCATTTTTTATACAAAGTAAGTTCAAAGTAAATGTCTTATCAAAGTACATATATGTCACCAGATATAACCCTGAGATTCATTTTCTTGCAGGCATACACAATAAATCCATAATAGAGTAATCAGCATAATAGAATCAATGAAAGTCTGCACTAATTTGGACATTCAACCAGTGTGCAAAAGGAACAAACTGTGTAATTACAAAAAGAAAAAAAAATAATACTAATAAAAAAGCAATAACTATGGAGAACATGAGATAAAGAGTCCTTAAAAGTGATATTTTTTAAGGCCTTCCTACCTACATCTGTGACACTTCACATGCTTTTGATCTTTTCAATTAATCCAAGTTCCCTGGTTCTGATTATCTTATTTTCACTATGGATGTCCAGTCCCTATACACCTCCATGCCCCACCAGAAGAGCTTTTGATGTCTTCCGTTTCTTTCTGGACACCGGACCCAACCAGTTCCCCTCTATTACCACTCTCCTCTGTCTGGTGGAACTGGTCCTCACTCTCAATAATTTCTTCTTCAGCTCCTCCCACTTCCTTCAAAAGAAGGGTGTAGCCATGGGTGCTCACATGGGTCCAAGCTATGCCAGCATTTTTGTCAGCTACATGGAATAGTCTGTGTTTCAATCTTACACTGGTATCACTCCCCAAACTTTTGCTACGCTTCATTGACGACTGCATTGGTGCTGCATCCTGCACCCATGCAGAGCTCGTTGACTTCGTTAACTTTGCCTCCAACTTCCACCCCGCCCTCAAATTTACCTGACCAATTACAACACCTCTCTTTTCTTTCTTATCTCTCTGTCTCCATCTCTGGAAACAGCTTATCCACTGACTCTCACAGCTACCTGGATTATACCTCTTCCCACCCTGTCACTTGCAAAAATGCCATCCCCTTCTCTCAGTTCCTCCATCTCCGCTGTACCCACTCTCAGGATGAGGCTTCATTCCAGAACTAATGAGGTGTCTTCCCCCTTCAAAGAAAGGGCTTCCATTCCTCCACCATCAATGCTGCCCTCAACTGCATCTCTTCCATTTTGTGCATGTCTGCTCTCACCCCCTCCTCCCGCAACCCCACCAGAGATAGGGTTTCTCTTGCCCTCACCTACCACCCCATCAGCCTCCACATCCCAGCACACGATTCTTCTTAACTTCCGCCATCTCTGGCGGAATCCCAACACCAAGCACATCTTTCCTTCCCCCCAGTTCTATGCTTTCTGCTGTGATCGCTCCCTATGAGATCCCCCTGTCCATTCATCCTCCGCCCCCACCCCCCCCTCAAGTCTCTACCTGGTACTTATCCTTGCAAGTGGAACATGTGCTACACTTGCCCCTACACCTCTCAAACTATCGGTAATGCCCCCCCCCACCATTCCTCATTCTCGTTATCCTTAGGTTGTGGGAACATTTCAATGATGAAATGAAGTAGAGTGAAGTTATCCCCTTTGGTTCAAGAGCCTGATGGTTGAGGGGTAATAACTATTCTTGAACCTGGTGGTGTGAGTACTGACGCTCCTGTACCACCTTCCTGATGGCAGCAGCAAGAAGGGAGCATGATCTGTGTGGTGGGGGTCCCTGATGATGGATGCTGTTTACTGTGACAACGTTTTGTGTAGATGTGCTCAATGGTAGGTAGGGCTTTACCACTAATGAACTGGGCCATATCCACTACTTTTTGTTGGATCTTCCGTTCAAGGGCGTTGTTGTTTTTATACTGGGCTGTCATGCAGCCAATCAATATACTTTCCACTGCACATCTATAGACGTTTGTTGAAGTTTTAGATGTCATGCTGAATCTTAGCCAACTCCTAAGGAAGTAGAGGTGTTACTGTGCTTTCTTTGTAATTGCACTTGCGTGCTGGGCCCAGGACAGATCCTCCAAAGTATTAACCGTGAGGAATTTAAAGTTTCTGACCTTCTCACCTCTGATCCTCGGAGAACTGGTTCATGGAAATTTTAGTCCTCAGTTCTAAGTTTTTAAGAACAACGTTCTTGCATCATTGTCGTTTCTGCGTGAGTTAATTGTTACTTATTGTCCGATCTAGCAGCTCCCTGCTCCTAGCCTGGCAGCTGTGACATTGGCAGTTTCACCTTAAAGGGACTGGGCACATTTGTAGCAACTGGAGAGTACTACAGTAATGTTCCTGAAAGAACAAAAGCTATAATTATCAGACAGTGCTAGGAAGTGCTTCCGGGGGGAGGGTGTTGGTGGGAGCTGGTGGTCAGAAGGACCCAGGCAGGCTGGTACAGTGGCATGTATGTACAAAGTACTATGAGGGTCCTTCAAAGCTGCAGTCAGGTCCCATATACAGTATCCTGACCAACACACTACAGCAAATTCCTAATGCATATAAATGATATGGCATATAAAGTTGATCCTTGTAAAACAGAAAAACGTTGGAGATACTGAGTTGGTCATTTTATTCCTTGCAGTAGATTCCTGAAAGTAGTTATAGATTTTGAGTGTTGCTTATGAACACTGGTACTTTAGGGAAGCTTGCATTAAGGACAAATGCCTGTGCCTACTCTGCCTTCTGTGGGCAGAAGGAGAAATCAGTGAATTTTCCTGTCCTTGTGAATGGTGTTTAGGTGATCTCCCCGCTTCACTAGTGAACAGCAATCAGTGAGATGTGTTAGGAATCAGCAGCAGCAGTTTGGAATCATCCTGAGGCTTGGAAGGTGGAAGTAACTATGATCTTGATTAAAGCAATACAGACATCTTTGATGGTAGCAGAAAAGTACAGATCTCAGTGAGCACAGAGAAATATTAAAAACAAGAGAAAATCTGCAGATGCTAGAAATCAAAATAATACACACAAAATGCTGGAAGAATGCAGCGGGCCAGAATGCATCTATGGGAAACAGTGAACAGGTGATGTTGACCCAGTGAAGGGTCTTGGCCTGAAACATCGACTGTTTACTGTTTTCCATAGATGCTGCCTGACCTGCTGAGTTCCTCCAGCATTTTCTGTGTATTACAGAGAAATATTGTTTGAAATTTGCCCAGTTTGCAGAAGCGATGGTTGGTAAAAGCTGGGTCGTCTCTGATCTAATAAAAACCATGGTTTTCTCATGTGGGTGTGGTTTCTGCAGCTGCATGTTGAACACTGCACTATCACTGGCATCTTTTGATGGAGTTATATTCTAAAAAATGCACATTATCATCTTCATTATGTGTCATGTTATATGACGTGGGCAATCATGGTCTTCCAGCTGTCCTTAATCTGAAAAGTAACAACGGATCGTTGACCATGGAGAAAAGCCACCCCACTTCACAATGCCATCACCTACAGTATCCTCCCCTCCATGACATGATTGTTCTTGGCAAATTTTGCTGCAGA